>NC_050576.1:80583063-80902599 GCF_011100635.1 Trichosurus vulpecula
CTTTATTTGCAGTAAACTTGTATCTCAATTACAGGTTACTGGTTTTGCAAATATTGATTTAACGTGAGACATTAATATTTAAGGTTTTAAAGGTGAGCACCTCTATGCCAGTAGAACTGCTCAAGAACAGTTGTGTCAAACTCAAATAGAAACAGATCCCTGTGGGCCACATAGTGACTTAGAAAGCTGCAAATTAACATTTTCTACTCTGTATTTTTATTTATTTTGTTAAACATTTCCCGATAGCATTTTAATCTGGTTGAGCCTGTACTCTGATGCCTTTTTTTTTTTAATCAGGCTGCATACTGTCCCAGCTGCTAGTTTCACATATTTGCTCCAAATAAGGTGGAATTCGGTATCTCCTATATCTCTATCTCTAGAGTAGATCTCTCTCTCTCTCTCTCTCTCTCCCCCCCCTCTCCCTCTCCCTCTTTTTCTCCCTCTCCCTTTCCTTCCCGTAATGTGCAAAGACTTTTTGTTAGTAGGAATTGTATTCTGTTCCTGGAATTTTTATGACTTGTGGCTAAATTGATTTTTATCACTTTTTGTTAATGGTAGCTTTGTTGTTTTCATTATTTCTTTCCTCCAAATTCTATTAAGGAAAGTTATTTATATGGTTAAATCTGTAGAATGATAGCAAGAATAATATAGAAGAGGGCTTTATGTCATTAGCAAGAATAATATAGAAGAGGGCTTTATGTCATTGAAAGGTATAAATTTCCTACATCTTCATTACTATAGGGACATTTAAGACCAGAGTTCAAATAGTGAAACATCAGAAAACTGGTCTCTTCTGGGGTAGATTATAAATTTGGACATTTTCCTTTGGTTCTTACCTCTTCATACCTTTCTTCCACCTTTGAACAGTAAAATTATTGGGAGCAAATTTAACAGTTTTGAAAATATAGTTAAAGTGAACAAAAAATAGAATAAGCAGCACTCTGATGTAGAAGTTGGAGGGAAAGGAAAATATGATAGGTGGTTAGAAGGAGCAAATGTATTTTAAAAAATTAATTGTATGTATAATCTATTCAAGCTTCGCGTAAGATCTGATTATTCAGTAACTCTTGAAGTGATATTCCTGTGTGAAAGGCCATTAATTTTTCTAAAACTTTATGTTTATTGTAAAAATAATCTTTGTTTGTGTAAAAATATAAAATGTATGCTTCAAAAATAAAAATAAAATACTTGTAGCATTGTTGACTGAAATTATGGGATTCAGGAACTAAATTTTTACCTGCTAAGTTGTTAGCTTAGTAGAGACCTATAATTAAAACTACTAGGATCCCATTCAGTGCCTTTTTATGGAAGTGTGGGAGTTTTTTTCCACTTAACTATGAACAGATTTTTGAAGCGAGGTGGGACTGGTGGCCTAGAGGAAGACTACTATATCCATAAGTAGATATTATGCAATAAGAAAGGCTTTGTGGCATTTCAGTTTTTAGTCCCACTCCCTCCCTAGTTTCCCTAAGAAAGATAAAAGTAATCATGGCTTAGTCCTGTTTTTTAAAAGCAGTTAGGATTTTCCCAATAATTAATATTCATATTTCAAACTTTTCTACATATATCTTTTGTCTAGTTACATTATAATTGCTAATATTAGGGTAAAGTAGTACTACATTTTTATTTTACTTAGAGGAAAAACAAAAATTTGTCTCCTTCTGTAAAAGCGATTTAAAAGTCTGATGCAGAACATTTAAATTGAAAACTCAACTATATTGTCCTTTAGTGTGTTGCTGGGTGATAGTCTCTCTCTTTTTTTTTTTTGGTAAGAGAAACCACGATCCTGTTTACCGTTAACAGTGCTTTTTAAGCCAAACCTGAACATTCTTTTCAAGACGCTGAGATTCAGATGGTTTGTGGGTAGGTCCTAAATAAATCAATCTGCTATTTTAAATTAAAAAGAGTGGGGGATGGGAGATTTTGCATCCATGGTTAATAGAAGATCAACTGTACTTTGCTGCCATTAAGCCTTCTTTAGCCTTAGATAAAATTACTTTTTTAAGATTGACTTGTTTCATTAGTTCCTATTTCTCTTCTCACCTTAAACTTTATTATTTCGAATTTAGGACCCTGCCCTATATTTCCTTTTCTGTGGGTGCTGTGCAACAACTTGAAACTGAAAGCCTCAATTTTATTTTGCAGATTTAAGGGGAATAAGCATTTACAGTGTACCTACTATGTGTCTGGCACTGTTTACAAATATCTCATTTGATCCTTGTGATAGTCCTTTTATTATTCTCATTTTACGGTTGAGGAAAGTGAAGTAAACAGCTTAAGTGATTTGCCCAGGCTCACATAAGAGTCTGAGGGGTCTGTTTTGAACTCTGGTCTTCTACTGCAAACCCAGTGCTCCTGGTCCACTGTGCCCCTAGCTGTCTCAAATGGGAGGGAAATGAAGAAGGTGGGGCAACAGGCTATTTGATATTTTAATTGGAAATAACTTAAATCATGGTTTAGTTTTATTTCATTCTTATTTTCGCTTCTATCTGGGAAGTCACTAAAGACATATAATAACTTAACAGTAAACTATATACCTGGGTCCTAGGCCATCATAGTAAATCTTTTTATCCGTAAAGATTGACTCAAAGGCCAGTTCCTTTAGGGCGCCCCCCCCTCCACCTCTTTGGGGTCTTTTTCCATCCTTTAATCTCATATGACATTTTGCATGCATATATCCTAAGTGCTTAGTGTTTTTGCATTATAGTTAATGGTCTATGAGTCATCCTTCTATTGAGCTATAAGTTCCATGAAAGCAAGGACCATCGTATCTAAACTTTCTTTGCCCTCCTCTACCATAGTTCAGTACTTATAGCTGGTACTTAATGCTTGTTGATTTGAAATAGCAGTAAGATTGAGATTATTTTTGATACTTGACAGCTTTTAGGGAATTCATCTTTGATCTTAAAAGTATTTAGCTAGAAATTTGAAAAAGAAAACCCTGAAGTTTTAATTGCTCTTTTCCACAGTGAAAATAGTGAGTACCCTTGTCCTCTGAGAAAATCTGCCCAGTGCTTCTATACAAGAACAACACTTGTTATTTTTATGTACCGCTGGTGGTGGCTGCTAAGTATGAGAATTTTTGTGGGTATTATGGGCAAATGACCTTATTCTTAATGTTAACATTTATTTTGTTTAAAGTGATAAATTGTTGTTTGCATTTATGTTAACAGTAGCTCAAAAGCAAATTTCATTTGTCAATTTAGGTTAGCAGTGACTTATCTATGTAGCTCATTTCATTAATTGTTCGCTTCATAAGTCTTAACCATTTTTGACAAGCTAATATTTCTGTTAGGCAAAATATAGACAGCTTGTCAATTCAGTTTATTTTGAATTGTGTGCTTGGAGCTCTCTGGACTGTAAGCTGTCTATGGCAAAACAGAGATGTTAATTAGTTATTAACATACTACCAAGTTGAAACAGTGGTCGTTTTTTTTTTTTTAATGAATTCTGCCAAGGCTCACCCATTGTAAGTGACCCTGATGAGTTGGAATCATTTATTTCCATGCACCAGGGGTTATTTTGTGCTATCACACATCTCTTAGGAGACAGTGGAAAATGAGGAAGTTGTCAGTTAAAATTTATGCCACTTAATTAGACATTTAAATGATAATCTAAGTTGAGATGTTTTGATGTTACTCACAGATGTGTAAAGTTCATTGTAATAATACCTAAGAAATAGTAAAGATATTTTGTTATAAGAGTGGACTCTATCGGGGCAAAAGTACAAGACTGGGAACCAGAAGCCTTGGGCTGTTACTTCTAGATCTGCTAATAACCAATTGTGTGACCCTAAAAAAAATCACTTAACTGCTTAGGGTCTTAGTTTACTTTTAGGGCAAAATGATGATCTCTAGATGATCTTAAAGTGCCTTTTAGGTCTATTGGCCTGTAGTTCTCTTCTACTTTGCCTCCTAGGCAAAACAAATTTTTTTTTTGCTAGTTTAGCAGGTGACTTCCTATGCCAGGAATTAAGAATGTAAAACAGAAATTAGTATAATTTTCTGTAATTTAAAAAAAAACCCAAATCCTTGTAACATATGCAGAGTTAAGCAAAACAAATTCCCTGTGCCTGCCATGTCTAGAGAATGTCTGCACACTGTATTACTTCTCTTTCAGGAGGTGGGTAGCAATTTCATCATAAATCCTCTAGAATTGTTTTTAGTCATTACATTGATCAGAGTTCTCTAAGTGTTTAAGTGTTTAAGTTGTTTGTCTTTACAGTGTTATTGAATTAAATGTGTTTCTCATCCTGCTTACTTTGCTTTACAACAGTTCGTACAAGTCTGACCAGTTTTCTCTGAAACTGTTACCTTCATCATACATTTATAAATGTTAATTTATTCAGCTCCCCTCCAATTGATGGATACTCCTTTAGTTTTCAGTTTTTTTTGTCACAAAAAGAGCTGCTACGAATGTTTTTGTACACTGGACCATTTGATCTTTCTTTAATCTTTTTGGGGTATAGACCTAGTAGTTTCCAGTTGCTTTGAGGAATGATTGGACTCCTACCTTTCTCCTGACTCCTACTTCAACATCACTAAAACCAAAAATGGTTTGGACTCGGGCTCTGCTGTGCTTAATTGGGAGAGGCAAACTTGGCTTTGGCTACATGACTTGGATTTGGTAGCCATCCTTGGGAGTTCAGCTCATTGCTCCTGTTTGCCATTTCTCCCTCAGTCTTTGCCACAACTCTGTTCTATCATTTTCCTCAGCTCAAAGTCTTTCTCTAACTGCTTACTGTTTGTTCACTGACGAGGAAAGGAAAACAGTACTGTGCTAAAAAGAATGCAGAGTGGAAGCAAGATAAACTACATTGAGCCATTTGATTTAGAGCTGGAAGGGACCATTTAGAAATCATCTGTTTTCATTCTTCTGTTTTACATGTGAGGAAACTGAGATCTAGAGAGAGGAAATGACTTGCCCTAAGTCTCACAGAAATTAAACAGAGCTGGGGTTCAGGTCCTGTGATGCCAGTTCAGGGGCAACAGACATGGATCCTTATGTAGAACTTCATAAATTTGAAATTGTAGAAATAAACTATACAAAATGCTTATTGAATATTATCCTTCATGTATATATTCATTTATTCTTATTATAGCCTATTATTCTTTTTCAGTTTCCGTTTAGAGCCCAAATTATAATCAACCTGTCATTGCTTAATTGTGCACTATAGGATATGACCCAGACTAGCTACTGGAAATAAAAATATAAAAGTGGAACAGTCCCTGCTCTTAAGGAGTTTATATGGGGGAGGAAGGAGGTCTGGCTGGGGAAGGGAAAAGGGACTGGGGGGAAAGGACAAAATACAACATGTTCATAGATTTAGAGCTAGAAGGGACCTTAGAAGCAATGAATTTCCAGCCACTTTATTTTACAGATAAATGGAGGCACAGAAGAAATAAATAACTTGTCCATGGTCACATAGCTACTTGGTGTCAAAGGCAAGATTTGAACCTAAGTCTTCTTGACTCCAGATCAGCAGAAGTTTGAAGAGGAAGACATAGTCAAGGTGCAGTGGACAGAAAGACTAGAAGCCTAGCTCAGTCATTTGATAGCTCTGTGACCTGGGGCAAGTTATTTAATTTAACTCAGCCTGAATTTCTTTTTCTGTAAAATAGAGATAATAATAATATTGTATGAATCAAATGAGATATCTATACATATATATGTATATGTGTGTAGAAACACATATGTGCTTTGCAAACTTCTGAGTGCTAACTATTATGTTAGCTTTTATTTTTAGCTAGTTTCTATCCTGGCCAAAATTTTAAAACTATTTGTGTTTGAATTTGTGTTTCAGCAATCTGGCTAGCAGCTTCTGTGGGGGTATAAGATCCACCCACAGCCAGCACCTAGAAAGCTGCCAACAGCACAGGTTCTTTTGATCTGCTTAACTAAGGAAAGCAAGGTGAAGGAGTTGACAAGCTTACTTTAATTCAGCATACAAATATCATTCACTTAGTTCAGAGGAAAAAGCCAGCACCCTGAACTTCAGAACAAATACAAACAAATTACAAACATTAACAGACAGACCTTGTCTGATTCAAATCCCAATACATAGTTACCAGAGTTCAACATAAGTCTCAGCATCTGGGTTTACAAGCTGGAGGGCTCCTTAGCTACAGCTGCCCAGAGTCTGCATCAGCACCATCACCAGTGAGAGCCCTACACAAATGGCTCTGTCCTCCCTTCTTATAGGGCTTCAGATGTCATCATACATCGTCTGAATGACGGCTCTGGTGATTGGTTCTTGAATTGGCCCTTCCCCTTAGGACCCTGGGAGGTTCACATCCACATAGATTAGGTTAACACCTAATAGGGCATGGCTCTGGAGTTAGCACCTCCCCTTAGCCAGCCCCACCTTGGGCCCCACCCCAGTCGCCAATCCACACCCACATAGGTTCCACACCTAATAGGGGTTTGGGCCTGGGGCTTAGCACCTAGTAAGGCTCAATGAAATTCACTGAAAAAGCCAAACTCTTCAAAGGCACTTGTTGAACTAAGTGCTAAGGAGCCCATTTTGCTTAGCAACACAATTTGGAGCCAAGTTGTAAGGCTTGGTCTATTAGTCTATTAGTCTATCAGAGTCTATTAGTAGGAGTAATGAAGTGGGGCCCGTGTTTTAGCTAAACTCATGATCACTCCCAACACCTAGTGTGGTTCTCTACAGATAACATAGATGCTTAGTAAACTTTCAGGTGTTGTTAACCTTTTTTGTGTCATAGACCCATTTGCCAATCTGGCAAAGCCTATGGACCACTTTTCAGGGTACTGTTTTTAAGGAATTGAAATAAATGCTAAATTTCAGTTAGAGGTTAGTAACAATAAAGAAGTGGTTTTTTTCCCCCAACCAAGTTCATAGATCCCCTGAAATCTAGCTTTAGACTCCAAGTTAAGAATTGCCACAGTCGAGTCCATGAAATAAATCAATGGTTGCATCTGACTAGATGGTTTATGTTAGAGTTTCTCAAAAAATTCTGGTGTTATGTTGAGGAAGAAGAAGGATTGATGTCTAAAGAATCTGGTGTCTTTGAATGGTGACATCATTGACAAAATCAATTAGAAGGACACATACAAGAAATGAAATTAAAGATAAATATCTGAAGACAAATGCTTTAAAAGAGTGCCAAAACCTTATAAAGACAGTGTCAGGAAAGCTAAACTTCAGTTTAATTGAGATGAGTAGACAATTGCTAAAGACAACTTTTTAGCCATGATGCAGGTAAGAGGAAGATTAACTTAAGTATAGAAGCCCTACACATAATTGGACTTCTGATTTTGTCTCTTTCTTCAATATTTCTTCTATGTAGATTTCCAAAAGAATCTTCCTAAAGCTTATGCCTTAAAATATGTCACTCCTTTCCCTGTTTGAGAGCCTTTAGTGGTTCCCTGTTGTTTGTCCTTCATTCTTGAAGAAGACCATGACATGCAAGTAAATTGGATTTAAGTGAGGGTGGCCTTTGCAGAATCGTCAACCTCACTTTCTTCTCCAGAACCATCTGGGTCCTGTGGCCAGATATAGATCAGGACAACTGGAGATTGCCCTGGATGCAGTGGGAGGCCTTGAGTCCTCTAGGATAAAGTACAAACTCTTAAGCTTGGCATTTAAAGCCCTTTGATATCTGGCTGTGGCTTAACATCTTGGTTTTATTTTACAAAACTCTTCACACATTCTATGTTTCAGCCAGACTTGCCCAATTCTTGCCTCTTGACTTCTTTAGGGTTCCTAAATTCTCCGCTGCGCCCCCCCCCCCCAATAGTGCCTGGGATAGACTTTCTCATGTTGGGTTTGATTGGGCATTATGTTTAGTTAATAAAATACTATCTCCATTAGTTCATTTGGATCCTTATAACAATCCTCTGAAGTTAGGGCAAATATTAACCCTGTTTTACAAATAAGGAACTTAGCCCTAAAGAGGTTGTTACTTGACTAGGGGCACAGAACTAAAATCTGGACATGTACCCAAGTCTTGTGATTCTAAGTCCAGACTTCTTTCTGCACATAAATGTAGTGATACATTAAATTAACAAGGCTATGACCTCGTAGTTTTAAATATACAAGAACAGAGCAATCAAATAAAACCTAATTATTTTAAAATATGTTGCATGTCAGAGGACCTGGGTTATTTTTGTTACCTTGGGCAAGTCAGAAAAATAGGCCTGGGATTGGATCACATCCTCTTCCAGCTTTAAATGTAGGATTTTATGATCCTAATTACTGAAATTATGTAACTTAATTTTGTTGTTGTTTAGTCATATCCAACTCTTCATGACCCCATTTGGGGTTTTCTTGGCAAAGATAGGGGAATGGTTTGCCATTTCCTTTTCTATCTCATTTAACAGATGAGGAAACTGAGCAAATAGGGTTAAGTGACTTGCCCAGGGTCACACAGCTAGGAAGTGTCTGAGGCTGGATTTGAACTCACGTCTTCCTGACTCTAGGCTTAGTGCTTTACCCATCGTGCCATCTACTTGCCCCATAACTTAATATGTTTAAAATAAACTTTATACGTGTGTGTGTGTGTGTGTGTGTGTGATATTTTTGAGCAAATTAAGAATACTGAATTCTTTTAGGAAATTACAGACTTTCCATGAAAAGTGGTAAAGTATTTTGCTAGGAATTCAAGACTAAATAATACGGGCTATAAACAGCTATGCCATATGCAATCAAATAGACATTCATTAATCATTTTCTATGTAGAAGTCGATGTATTTAGAAACAGTAAGTAAAATTTTTGGCTAGAGAGAAATAATGGGATATATGCCTTGAAAGGTGGATTTGGTAGGCCTAGGTGTGTTTTGAACTGGTAGGTTGTAGATGGCCCTTCTCCTTGCCAAGGCAAACCCAAATATATGCACAAGTGATCCTGTTCTGTATCCCAACTCTCTCACTAATCTTCTGTCTCCCTATCTAGGGTTTGCTTCCCTACTGTTTACAAACATACTCGTGTCTCCCTCATCCTCAGAAAATCCTCCCTTGATCCATCCATTCCTGATATCATCTTGGATCTCTCCTCCCTTTTATGGCTAAATTCCTTGAGAAGGTTATCTATGATAGATGCTTGTATTTCCTTTCTTCTCTCTCTTCCTAAGTCTGTAGTCTGGCTTCTAACCTTATCATACAACTGAAAGTGCTCTCTCCAAAGTTACTAATAATTCTTATATGCCAAATCCAATGGCTTTACCTCAACTTTCATCCCCCTTGACTTCTCTGCTGTCTCTGACACTGTCAGTTACCCTCTTCTCCTTGGTCCTCTCTTCTCTCATCTTTTTGTGTGTGTGACATTTTTCATTCCTGTTTCTCTCAACCTGTCCAGCTTTTCCTTCTCAGTCTCTTTTGCTGATCATGCACATTTTTAAGTCCTCTACTGTACCAATTTTTTGGTACTCTACCAGTTTTTTCTCCTCTACCGGTTCAATTGGTGTTCTTATCAGCTCCTATTTTTTTGCATGAGGCGTTTCCATAAGATTACTTTGTTATCGTTTCTCCATGTATATTGTATATACTTATTTGTCTGTATGTGTTGTCTCTTGTATTAGAATGCAAGCTCCTTGAGATGAGGGACGGTTTTTGCTTTTTTCTTTGTATCCTCAGCACTTAGAATAGTACCTCGCACATAGTAAACACTTAAATGCTTCTGGATTGATTATTTGGTAATATCATTTTATTAAATGAATTGAAAATGATCTTGTCTCATAAAGAAAATTCTTCTGTGTCACAATTTTTCTCTTGACAGAGCATATTTTTGCAGCTTACTTGGCAGATTGTGACAGTAAATCAAAATACAGTCAATCACCATAACTCTTCTCACCAGTTAGCTCCATTCATATGTACTGCTTTTTCACTGCAAATTGTTCATTATCTCCTGATTCTTTATTTGCTACATATTCACTTATCATTTACATATGGAGAATAGACCAGAGAATTGAATTTTTTTCCTTCTGATAAAAAAATTTGGATGAGTTTGGATGAGATTTATCTTTTTATCCAAGCACAAAATGATTTAAAGATTGCTGTATTTTTCTTTACTAAAGAAAAATGAATTGCAGATTTATATAAGTAACTAGGCCCATGAGATTTGAAACTGATATGTGAATAATAGAAATGATGACCATCAACTGAGATTAAATTCTATTAAATAAAAATTTACGTATACATATGTATTTAATGGCTAAAGATAAATGATGATATTTGCCCTCTTTTGTCATGCTCTTAGCTTTCTTTCAGTTTGCTTAGTAAAATTACTTTCTGTCTTTAAGAGGTTCCCCTCCGTCCCTTTTGGGAATATCTAAAAAAAAAACAAACCCAACAAAAAATATAAGCAAGAACCATTTTATGTAGGGAATATGACTATGAATTTAACATTTTTTATTATGGTAATGAAGGCTATGTTAAAGTAGTATATATACATATACATATATATGTATATATATATACACACATATATCCCAAGAGATTGTCATTTTATTGACTTAGAGAAGTTTTAACTTGCTGCTAGTAGACTTTTAAAATATGTTCTTTAAAATGGAAAAATGAAAGTTAAGTTTTTTTAGAACTATTATTAGAGATTTATCTAAGAAATACAAAATCTGCTGATCATTATCACACTGGAAGAGAAAAGGAACAACTTTGGCATTTAAGATCATTTATCCTTTCTTTTCCACCTTTGCCTATTGGCAAACAGAAATTCGAATGATTTTTTTTAATGTCGTCTTTCCCACCCTCAATCCTTTAACCCCTTTTTTAAATGTGAGGAAACCATTCTCTAATTTTTTAGAGTATAGTAAATATTTCATAGGTAAAATTTGAATTCTGACATTTAATGACCTTTTCTAACCACTTACTGTTATTGGAACTTTAACTTCTTTAAGGAACTTTTACAAAGTTGATTTTTAAAAAGGGTTATCTTTTGCCTTCAGTTACTTGTGTTCAAAAATACTTTTTGGTATTTTTATCCTGTTCAAATAATTAAACTTGTTCTCTTCTCACTTTATTTTTAGCAATGTCTCAGGCTGTGCAGACAAATGGAACTCAACCTTTAAGCAAAACATGGGAACTAAGTTTATATGAATTACAGCGAACACCTCAGGTAATATAAAACAAGCTGAAACTTTAATTTGAAACATTGAGATAGATAAGAAATTTGTGCACTTATAAGAAATGACTTAATTGATAGAAATACCTGTATATTTACTATTTTTAACGTTTAAAAACCTAAACCTTTATAGATTAGGTAAATCTGTGTACTGTTTTAAAGTTTTTTTAAAAAATTATGAACTAGAAAATAGCCAACATACTGTTGACTTAACCACTGACGTTTTGCTATACCCTGATAACTAAACTCTTCTCATCATTGATAATGCAAAATAGATGGTCAGTGGTACTTTGAGTCAAGTGCCCCTTATAATGTCATTTTGCCTAGTATTTTTTTTTTGTAGGAGCAGTTAGTGATCTTAGGTAGAGCATGCCTTTATGGGATTTGTATGATTTTATCACTGTTTCCCAGTGTACCAGGCATATGTCTTATTGGTATGCAAAACTTTTATTCCTGAAAGCCCTAAAACCGTTGAACTTAAAATGACTCCTCCTTTGTACCCTTTTTCCTGCTATCAACTGTCTCCTGTTCCTTGAGCTCCTGGGTTGAGGTTGTATAAGGCAAAGTAGTTTGCAGTAGAGGATTTAGATATTTTACTGGTCTGTGGTATGGTTGTGAACCACTTGCTCAGAAGATAGATGTTTAAAACTGGAAAGGACCTTATCTAGTGCAGTTACTTCATTTTGCATAGGAGAGAAATGAATCCTAATTAGTGGAAGAACCATCACTGTGAACCCAACAGGTAGGCTCATAGCTTCCAGTTCAGTGCTCTTTCTACTGTATTATACTTCCTCCCATTTAGTTGTCTTTCAGATATTTACAGAAATCTGTGATTTTAGGGATTTATAAAGAAAGAAATATGAGCATTTCACTCAAGTTGTTTTCTTTCCTTTTTTTTTTTTTTTTTTGATCTATAGGAAGCAATAACTGATGGCCTGGAAATTGTGGTGTCACCTAGAAGTCTACATAGTGAATTAATGTGCCCAATCTGTTTGGATATGTTGAAGAATACTATGACCACAAAAGAGTGTTTACATCGCTTCTGTGCAGACTGTATCATCACAGCCCTCAGAAGTGGGTAGGTTGTGTATAATTTATGTCAAATTGCATGCCATCTCAGGGTAGAGGAGGGAGGGAGGAGACAATTTGGAACTACAAATTTTAAAAAATATGTTAAAAACTGTTTTTATATGTTATTGAAAAAATGTTATTCAGAATTTAAAAAAGAAAAGTATATGTTGAAACTAGGCTCTTAAGTTGTGTTAGGTCATTGTTGCATGGGAATTAGAAAGCCCTTTAACTATTAGAAAGTATTCTGGTGCCCTAAGAGTTGTTGGTGAAATTGTAATTTTCATATACACAGAAGAATATACAGAATACAGTAAACAAGAAGAATTGTTCTTTTTATAACTAGAATGGAACATGTTTTCTGGCCATGTTTATGATAAATGAGCACTCATGCATCTTAAAATGAGAAAAATACTAAAGATAATGAGAAGAGTTGATTCTGTTCTTGTTATCTTAGGAGACTATATATAAGATTCATGTTTCTTGGGAAGGTTGAAAAGACAGCAAGTCATATTTTTTTCTAGTCTTTAAGTGAATAAAATCACATCCTTATGGAGCATGGTATATATGCTATTTTAAGACAAGAGCTGATAATGTGTTTTAAATAAATCCAGACATGAGTATGTTTCTTGCGCTTTGGGTACCAATATGGGAAAATTAATTATGACATAATTTTTTTCTAACATTGTGTCCAGTAAGCATAATTTGTTAACAAAATATGAAATCATGGAGAGTTCTCTAGGTTTTTAGTTATTGGCAAGAGTTGGTACAGTTTCTAAAGTCTTTGTTTAGGGAGTAGACCAGTAAAATAGCAGAATGGTTGCTATTAGCAACCCAAAAAAACTCAGAGAAAGGAATTATGTACTAAAGATGAGAACCTGAAGCTGAATCTTCATAGGAGAAGACAAATACTAAACAGTAAAATATTGTCAGATAACATTTGCAGAAAAATTTTTAGCACTCCCATTCAGTGTCCTCCATCTCCCAACCTAATCTGCAGTAAGTATAAACTCTTAGGCTTGTGATTCAATAAATGGCTGTGGGAAATCTCTGCCCACTTTCTCCACAGTTTGAACTTCGTCCAACCCTATCCAACAAGAGGCAGAAGACACCTCTTCTGATCATTAATATGAAAGAAAGAGTAAGTGACTGGAATTGCTGAAGAAATTAGTAATTCATGCTATCCAACTTAACTAGGCCCTCATTGCAGCAACAGAATCCATTTATTCTTCCATGCTTGAGTCCCTATTTCACTTCCCTCAAAAGCTATTCCAGACTTGCTCTTTTCTCTTTAAGCCTTCCCTCCCTTCTCTCAGATGAGTACCTTTCCTCTCACTTTACAAAGAAAATTGAGGCCATTTGATATGAACTCCTTCTTTATTATCTCAAAAAAACCCCTTGACATCACTCTCGACTTTACCCACCTTTCTCATGGTCTGTGCCAGTGAGGTTGAGGTGGTCCCTCCCGGCCAAGATCCCAAAGCTGTCTATACCTGTTACCTCTGCTTCTGTCCTCTCACTCTTCAACCCTTTGCAGTCTCTTTTCTGACATCATCGCTCAGTTGAAACTGCTCTTACTGAAGTCACCAATGAGCCCTTCATTGTCAGATCTAGTGAGAAGAAGTCTTAGTCCTTATGCTTCTGGATCTGTCTGCTGCACTTGACACTTTTCAATTTCATGGAGTCATTTGATTTGGTTCTCTTCTAATTTTCTTTTTTATGGTATTACCTTATTATTAAAAGTAATACCATAAAAAAGAAAGTTAGAAGAGAACCAGATCAGTTGCCTTTCTTAGCTTTGCCTAGTGGACAGATCTTAAGGGATAAAGGCGATTACGAAAGAGTAAATAGATCATTTTGACGCCGTGAAATTGAAAAGTTTTTATATGAACAAAATCAGCAAAACTAGGATAGAACAGGAAGATGGTGCTTGAGGAAAAAAATCTTCCACATTAAATACTTCTGATCAGGATCTGCTACTCAAGATTCATAGGGAACTAATACAGATATTTAAGACCAAGGGCCATTTCTCTCTGGATAAGTGGATAAAGAAAACCTACAAACAAAACAGTTCTCAAAAGAATTACAAACTTTTAGTATGCAAGGTTACACCAAATCACTAAACTGCAATAATAAAAATGCAAATTAAAACGACTTTTTAAGTTTTACCCAAGAGTGGGATAGTTAGCATTGGAGAGACTGTAGGATAGGTACACTAATGCATTGTTTCTGGAGCTGTGCTTTGATTTAAGCATTCTGGAAAGTAGTTCGGAATTACGGTAAAAATGCGACTAAAATGGCCCTGCCTTTTGATCAAGAGATTTCACAGCCTAGAAATAGGCTCCAAGGTCAAAAACAGAGAAGTTTCACATACAACAAGATGTAAATATGAAAATAGCTTAACTACCACAGGAGCAATGAACTGATTACAAAATAGATACAGATCAGTTGGGGAATGGCCAAACAAATTGCAGTATATGAATGTAAGGCATATTATAGCAGTATGATGGATATTTAAATTCAGAATAACATTGAAAGACTTACATGAATGGATCCAGAGTGAAATAAACAAAACCAAGAAAAGAATATAGATATTGACTGCAAAAATCTTAATGGAAAGATCAGAAATAGGAAACTGAATAAAGTGTTAATTATAGAGATCAAACTTTATCCTGGAAGAAGAACTGAGAATAAATACTTTCCTCCTCTCTCTGCAGAGAAAGAGAACTGTGGGTATAGAATGTGGATCACATATTTTTTGGCTGGTTTTGCTAAACTATTTTTTTAAAAATTCTTTTAAAATCTTTGTTAAGGAATGGCTTGATGGACAGAGGGTATTTGAAAATTAGCATGACATATATATGTATATATAAATGTAAAACATAAGACCTGTTTGCTAGGCATAGTTATGAAAAGTAACTGATCTTTATTTTCTTCTATTTAATAATAAGTAATACGTCTGATTTTAGCTTATTGTGGTTTATGGTATAAGTAGTGAGTCTAAACCTAACTGTTGCCAAGCTGCGAATTTTTTTCCCAAATAGAAAGGTCCTCTCCAAGTAATTGTAATGTTAATGCAATGGGAGGTCTTTCCCATCCATTAATAGGCCTAAGTGACCTGCTTGAGTCACAGGGGAGCCTGTGGTGGGAGGAGTTTGCTGAATGGGTGGAACAGGAACAGGTGAAGTGACTTGGAGCTTGGGGGAGAGAGAAAAGAGACAGAGAGAGCAGAGCAGCCAGTGAGGGTGAGAGAGAGGGAGTGATTTTGCCGAAGGGAGCTTGTTTGTGGGGAGGCCTGACCAAGGGAAGGCTTGGGGATGGTGGTGCCCCCTGAATTGATGTGTATAGAGTTCTTTGTTGTTATGAAGGATTTGGCTTGCCGATATTTGAATAAATGTCTTGGTTTTGTCTTCCATGGAGAGAGTCTGTAATATCTTGTGATTCAAACCTGGGAATATACCGGCATATTCATAGCAGTTGCTGTGGGTATAGCATTGGCGATACAATAATTTATGTTCTTGGATTTATATTAATTGATTATAATATCGTTTAATATAATCTATAACATTTTATATATAACACAATATAACAAATATTTATAACATGTCTAAAAACAAAAGATCAATAAATATGATTAAGAATTTCAAAAAATAATCATCTTGAAATGATTTATCTTGATCTGGTTAAAAATTTTTTTTTCTTTTGAGGCAGTCGGGGTTAAGTGACTTGCCAGGGTCACATAGCTAGTTAAGTATCTCAGGCTCAAATTTAAACTCGGGTCCTCCTGACCCCAGGACCAGTACTCTGTCTGCTGTACCCCCTAGCTGCCCCTGTTTTACATCTTTCTAACTCATTCGTGGCAATTACTGGTGAGAGGTCATGCCTTGTAACATTAACCACCTGTTGCAGACCAGATATTTTTCTTTTAACCTAAGGATGTAGACATTATATAAATTAATTTTATTTTCCTTCTATTTAGGAACAAAGAATGTCCTACTTGTCGGAAAAAGTTGGTTTCCAAAAGATCACTAAGACCAGATCCCAATTTTGATGCTCTCATCAGTAAAATTTATCCAAGTCGTGATGAATATGAAGCTCATCAAGAGAGAGTATTAGCAAGGATCAGCAAACACAACAATCAGCAAGCTCTCAGTCACAGTATTGAAGAGGGACTGAAGATACAGGCTATGAACAGGTATGTGGGGGAGAGGAGAGTGAATAGTTAGAAAGTGATGAATTTTTGTGGCTTTATTTTTTAATGGTTTATTGTGAAGGCATCTAGCAACACAACCATTTAAACATGCCGTGTGGATATTTACTTTTGAACAAATGCATTTCAGCATAGGATATTGATGATAATGCATTACTTCCTCATTCTTGATATTTAGGTATATTTCTTTTACATTAGTTTCTGTACTTATTTTTGATTCTTCTTTCTTTGCTTGTAGATATTTCTATTTCATGTAGATATTTTGATTCAGATTTCTTTGAATTCCTCCTGCTTTTCAATTTCACTTGCATCATCGTATTTGATTATATTCGTATGCCACAATTTATTTAGCCATTCTCTAATTGTTGAATGTTTTGATTGTTTCCATTTCCCCCCAGTAACACGTTTGTCTTTCTTCTTTAAAATATTTTCAAGTTATGGTTCCAGTAAAGGAATTAGAATTAGTGTAACTTTCATTTTTTGAAACTTACGAGAGTGTGCGTATAAGAGTATACGTTTCATAGATTATTTTTTCTCCAGTGTAAATTACAGAGATTACCTACAAATTATGTTGTATCCATCTTGTATGTACATGATTGTTTTCATTTGTTTCCATGGTTAAAAGTGAGCAGGCTACTTGAGGGCAGGAACCATGTTTTTGCCTTTCTTTGTATTACACTTAGCACAAGACCCGGCATTTAGTAGATACCTAATAAATGCTCATTGGTTAAGTCCATTGCAAGGATTGTCGAAGACTCTTCATAATCCAAATTGCAGTCTATATTTGCCAGCAAATAGAAAGATATTTTCCACCATAGCTGTGAGGAACTAACCTAGTAATCTGTGTATCAGAGTGAGAATAAAGACTAGATAATGGTATTTTATTAGAATCTTGGAATCTTAGTGTGTGGAGAACTTTGGAGGTTGTCTAGTCAGCCTTTCAAAGCAGGAGTCTTCTTAACCACTGACAGGTGATTATCCTGCCCCTGCTTGAACACTTATTGACAGGATACTCACTACCTTTACCATGCACCCTTTTGGTCAGCTTTCATTATAAGAAGCTTCATCCTTCTACTGAACTGAAATATTCTTCTATCTCACATGTACTCATTGATCTAGATTCGCTTCCTGAAGCTTCAGAGAGGCAATGTTTCACATGTATTCTGTTCATTTAGTTGAATACAGATATTATGTTCTCCCAAATAATTTATTTTGTAAGGTAAAATTCAATAAATTTTTTAACCATGCAATTACATTTAGTTTCCAGATTGCTTATCAGTTGCCTTTCTCTGGAAATATTCTAAATTAACTAATGACTTTCTTAAGCTATGGTACTCAGAAGCTTATATGTATATAAGTGTATATACACTAAATACAAAATAAAAAGGTAGTCTGGGGGAGAGGCAAATCATTTAGCAGAAAGCAGTGGTTACTTCCTGAAGGGATCCTGCCCCATATAAATTTTAGCTATTATTATTACCTGAAAAATTCACTGGCATCGCTGAAGAATTAGGATTTCTGGACATGTCATTACGGTATATGCAGTTATAGCGTAACATCTGTGTGCGAACTTTCTACAATACATTTTAAAATCTCAGGTTGCTTCTAGGATGTTTCTAGGTTCCCTTGTCCCACATTGCTCGTAGGCAGCGAGGTGATGCCCTTCACTTGGAGTCAGGAAGACCTGGATTCAGATCCATCTTCAGACTTTTCCTAGCTCTGTGACCTGGACAAGTGACTGACCCTGTTGCACCATTGGTTTCCTCATTGGTTAAATGGGGATAATCAGATACGTGAAGTACTTTGCAAACCTTAAAGCCCTATCCTCATCATCACTTGTTTGTACTTAGAATTTAAACGAATTTTAATATTATGTGTTAAATAGAAAACATTAGAGAAAATATATTGGTTATAATTTTAAAAAAATGTACTTTTTCTTATATTAAAATGAATGTTGGATTTGAATTCTTTTAGTCTTTTATGTAATGCATACAAAAGAAAAATTAATAGTTTTCCTGGAAATTCTCTTAGCAGTTTTAATATTCTATCACTTGAATATAATAATGCTAATCTTTTAAGTGCTATTACATGTTTTTTAATCGTTCCAGTTTTTCTAGAGTATTTTTTTACAAGCCTGTGGTCGGGGAAATGTTTTTGTTATACCTTTAGGTCAAGATTTAAGTGTTAAAAGTATAAGACTTGCTACTTTTTTGTTTTGCAAACAATTAGCAGCTAATTAGTAATATCATATAACTTTGTTCATTAGGCTGCAGCGAGGCAAGAAACAACAGATTGAAAATGGCAGTGGAGCAGAGGATAATGGGGACAGTTCCCACTGTAGCAATGCATCAACACACAGTAATCAAGAAGCAGGGCCTAGTAACAAAAGGACCAAAACATCCGATGATTCTGGATTAGAACTTGATAACAACAATGCCACTGTGGCGATAGATCCAGTAATGGATGGTGCTAGTGAAATTGAATTAGTTTTCAGGCCTCACCCCACTCTTATGGAGAAAGACGACAGCGCACAGACAAGGTAAGTGTGTTTAATTTCAAAAGATCCAAAGTATTTAGAATGAAAATGGACTTTAAGCATCCTGTTACACACGTTGCCTTGTACATAGGAGGTTTTTAATGCTTATTGAATTGAATCCGTGTTTTAATTTTTATAAATGGTAGATGGCCTTGATATAAGTATACACTTTCTAACAGGGACTCATCAGTAGAAGACACCATTCTCCTTCTGGTCATACAGGTTTTCAACCTTGCATCCTGAAATTCTCACTCCTTTATCACACATATTCAGTTCCCAAATTTTATCAATTGTATCTCCACAACATCTCTTGCATCAGCTCCATTCTCTCCACTCATATGGTCATCAAGCTAGTTCACCTCTTATCTGGGCTATTACCTGGATTATTGCTTGTCTCCTAGCTTCTAGCCTTGCCTGTTTCCAATCTATTTTCTACATAATTGCAAGGGACTATCCCCTAAAGCCCGGGTCCAATTATTTCTTTGCTCAATAATTTCCATATTAACTTCTAGACTCAAATATAAAATCTTTATTTTTGGCATTTTTAAAGCCCTTCACAACAGGGCACCAGCTTACCTTTCTAGCCTTATTATAAATTAGTCTTGTTTATGTATTTTATGAGGCAGCTAGGTGGCATAGTGGATAGTGCTAAGATCTGGAGTCAAGAAGACTTCTCTTCCTGAGTTCAAATCCAGCCTCAGACACTTACTAGCTGTGTGATGCTGGGCAAGTCACTTAACCTTGTTTGCCTCAGTTTCCTCATCCGTAAAATGAGCTGGAGAAGGAAGTGGCAAACTACTCCAGTACCTTTGCCAAGAAAACCCCAAATGGGGTCATGAAGAGTTGAACATGACTGAAAAAAGTGACTTCGCTGCCATCACCACCACAACCACATGTACTTTACAGTGTAGCCTTTTTGATGCTCCTCACACCCGATGTCCCACCTTCTGCCTCTTTCTAGTTGTGTAGCCTGGAATATAGTCCCTTATCACCTCCAACTTTTAAAATCCCTGGTGTCCTTCTAAGCTTAGATCAAGCAACATCTCCTACATGGGACTGCTTATCTCCCCATCAGCTACTTACACATTACTTTGAATTTACTCTGTGTACTTAGTTATGTGCATGTTATTTTCCATATGCAATGAAAGCTCCTTAAGGGCAGAACTGGGGTTTTTTTTTTTTGTCTTTATGTCTCTTACCTAGCAGCTAGCCTGTCATGTAGTAAAATTTTTAGTAAATGCTTTTAGATTGAGTTTCTTTTATCAGTAAATTTGAATTTAGTAAATTGGAAATTGAAGTAATTGAGTTATGAGACTTAAAACCTTAATGTAAAGATGTGGGAATTCCAGAGCCCCTCCATCCTTTGCTCTCCATACTCTTGTTCTATTAGAGAAGGGAGAAATCTGAAGTTTTGAATACTAGGTGTGGTAGAGGGCATGCAAGGCAGTATATAGTGTTTGTATGTATTTGGAATCTGTCTTCTCACTTTGCACTGCCATTGAGTAGAGTTTATGGGAGGACCAGTGAAACAAAGATGGATAATGTCCAGTACATGATGACCACTTTGGGAGGACCCTGCCGTCATCCCTACCTTTCTTTAATTTGCCAAACATTTGTTAAACATATATTTTGTACAGTTCATTCTAGGATATTCAAGGATAAATGAGATGCCTACAGTCCTTATTTACAAAAGCCTTAAAATTGGGACATGGGGAGAAAGGGAGGAGCAAAGGCACATGTAGATAACAAATTAGAGCAATAATAGACTGTATAAGAAGAGCCTAAATGACTGAAATTAAATGAAGGAGAAAGTATTCCTAGGTATGGGCACTTGGGAAATTTTGTTGTGTAGGTGATATCATTGAAGTTGAGTCATGAAGGAAGGGTAGGATATTGATACAGTGGATGAGATACAGCAAGGTAGGAGCTGTAGGAAATGCAGAAATATATCTTGGAAATTATATAAGTGAGAAATCTGTGTCATATTCAGCTTTCTAGGTAGTCATTTATTTTGTACCTCAAGTTATAGATACACTCTAAGTTTAGAGTTTGAGGATTACTTTTGTTTTCAGCATTTAGCTTAGGTTTTTAAAAATTCCTACTCTTTTAGATATATAAAGACTTCAGGCAATGCCACAGTTGATCATTTATCCAAGTACCTAGCTGTGCGATTAGCTTTAGAAGAGCTTCGGAGCAAGGGAGAATCAAACCAGATGAACCTTGATACAGCCAGTGAGAAGCAGTACACGATTTACATTGCTACAGCCAATGGACAGTTCACTGTGAGTACCTGAAACTACTTATTTGATTAATATGTAATCCTATTAAGGTATAGTTTTAGCAACATAATATTAAGCACACCCCACCTCCATTGTATAGAAGTTATTGTTACCTTCCTTTTTTCTAGGGAACCTTTTCTTATTCCATGAACACTTAAGATTTTTGAAGTGAATTATCTGTCATGTAATGCAGGTCTTAATGCCCTTACTGAAGTTGCCACTTAATTCATAAACCCTTTGAATACTTGAATACTTGATTACTTTCTTTATACTGAGTACTTAACAGCACTTCTATTTTCTGTGGGCTTTATGAGGAATAAAGATTAAGGATAGAAGAAGCTATAGCAACAAATTACACTTTTTTTTTTTTAAACTCTGAGGGACTTGAACAGTATACCTTGGAGAGTCTTTGCGACTCTGTACTTGAGGTTTTTTCATCTACTGTACTTTAACATAAGAAATTTTGTGCAATTTATTTTCTAAAGAATGGCCGTCTTTGTTGGATTCCTTTAGGACTTTTTAGTGATCTTATTTAAGTGCCTATTGGATCTGAAACATGGGGCTATGTTTCTACAGTCACACTGACCCAAAGTGGATAGAGGGAAATTAGTGAATGGTGGATACAAAATAGATTTTGATTCATAAAGGGGGTTAGAGCTAGTTTTATTAGAAGCCTCAGTGTCGTGATATTTATTCATAGCAGATACATGCTTTAAAGCATTTGGAAAAAATGAATATGTTTACAAAATAAATGGAGAAATATGGGTTAAACAGTTCATAATTGTTTTAGAGTGTATTTGCCTAGAATATTTTCATAAGTATATATCTTCCTTTATTGAAAGGAAATTGTACATACTAGCTCATTGGGAAAAGAAAGAGAAATTTCTCTTTATGGAAGCTTTTTTTTAATGGCCCTCTTTATTTCTTACAATATGCCATGCCAGTGGCAGGGATGTTTTTAGCCGAAGTAACTTTTAGACATGAACTAATTTATATTTTGTTTTTCAGTATCACTGTTTCATGTCTTTTAGCAGTTTTCAAATTCTTACAATATTGTTTACCCCCAATTATACATATTTTCTCTTTGTTCTTAGGTATTAAATGGTTCTTTTTCCTTGGAACTGGTCAGTGAGAAATACTGGAAAGTGAACAAACCCATGGAACTTTACTACGCACCAACAAAGGAGCACAAATAAGCTTTGGAAAGATGGCTTTGAAAATGAACTTTTTTTTATAGCTCTGATTTCTTTAATATTAAAGATGCACCATCATTGTTTTCATGGACATAATTTTGGATTTGCGTTCAGTTTCCTTGCTGAGCCAGACTTGTTTACACTATTAGAATTCGTGTTTTGTTTGTTTTTTATTTAAGCTTTTCTTTTTCAAAGGGACTGAATGAAGCTATCCAGTGTGTTCTTTTAAAATTAACTAACTTGTGTCTTTTCACTGATGAAGCAGTGGATCCATTTGAGGCTGTCATCTGGCAAAGGAAGATTTAATGGGTCTTCATACTTAATGGCAAACTTTAATTAGTGTTTTTTTTCCTCTCAAAAGTTTTTTAAACCTAAAGAATGTTAAGGTTGGGTTATGATGATATTTTTGCTAGCTAAGGATATAATTGTGGATTTGGCATTTTTTTGAGGAACATATATAATTTAGGATACAATCTCCTTCCCGAAGATCTGACTTGTTTAATATAGTCCTAGGTGAAATAGATTATCTATTTCACCTGAAGATCAGGGCTTAATAAATGTGCTTAAATTTTTGTTTCATGGGATTCCCTTTATTAAATTTGCTAGCTAGCATTTTTGTTTAAAAATTGATATTCCTTATTTTACTCTCAAGCTGTCATTTGTTCACTTTTCTTCCTGTACCAGCCTTAGGGCTCTTGCTATAGTTAGTGAATTACGCAAATCAGCATTATAAAGAGACACTGGTATAATATTTGAAAAATCTTACTGGGCTTGGGAGTTAAATTAGTCCTAAATAGCTAGTCCTCACATGTAAAACTGAAGGGATCACTTTTTTGATCATAACTGAAACATCTTTTTTAGTCCCTTGTGACAGTCTTTTTTATAGTATTTGATAACCCTCTTGTAATACCAGAGATTCTGGGATATACTTACTTGCACTTTAACCTTGATGAAAAAATACTGTACTATTTCAGTAAGCTGCCCTCTCCTCACTTCCTTTTTTTGTGGCTATAAGTTTCAAGATCAGCATGACACTGACAGAAGGAAAACAAGGATATACTTTTTTTATTTGAAAAGTTTGTACTTGTCATTTTGTTTTCTAACTTCACCCCCATAGTTGTTTTTTGGGTTTTGGGGTTTTTTTTTGTTTTTTGTTTTTGGTGGTTAGAGCATAATTGGCAACTCCTGTTGAGCCACAGCCAGAACTTGAGTCCTGCTCTGCTGGAGTGCAGGATGCTTTGTTAAAGGAGTAGTAGCACCACCTAAGAGGAAGCTGCACTTTGCTGTTCTTAATTTGGTGCTACTGTAATATGAGGTACAGTGTTAGGTGTTTGGGAGTGACAAAGCTTTGTACTGGTGGTCAAAAATAAGAAGGTTTGTGTGTTATTTCTCATTCCTGCCGCATATCCAGATATGTTTCTGAGTTTTTAGTGTTACAGTATTTACAGAAAATTATTAACAAACCAAACCCTGTAAGCTTTTGAGAGGAAGAAAGGAATCCTCTATTTCCCTTGTAATTAAAGGCTAATACTTGTAAATATTTAGCCGTCTGTTTTGACGGTTGGGGTCGGTTTAAGTGCTTAAGCCCTACATGAAAACTCAGTAGTTTTATTAAATAATTTCTTTTTTACCATTTCTTTCTAATATTTAAAACCTGTTTTTACAATTTTTTTTTTGTAATGTGCCATGAAATTGAGAGCCACCAAAATTAAGAGAAATTTTGTATTTGGTACCTTTTTTGGTGAAATGTTCAGTTGTATATTAATGCATGTCCACTGACTTATATAACCTGGGTTTTGTGATATAAATACTTGGGTTTTGTTGGAAAAATACTAGATTAGTGGTTGCATCAAATAACTAAATTACCATTGTGTGATTTTTAATAGAACTTTTAGTCTTGAAGCAAAAGAGGTATTTGTGAATTTAAGCTATGTTTATGTTTAGAGAATGTATGTGTGTGCTCATATGTCAGTGTGGGAGAATGTAATCTCTTTACACCATTAGTGAATTTATTGACTGTTGTCCTTTACAAAATATAATGTAAGCATTTGATAAATCATTGAGTGTACTGTCTTTATTAAAAAAAAATAACCAACTCAAAACTTGTGTGATTCCAAATCGTATCTGCCTTATTTTGGTAGATGTTTACTCATAACAGTAAATTGATACAGTAAAACTGCATTTATTCAAATTAGGAATTTTATTTGTTTCAAAAGATGATTTGGGTAAGGTTTACCAAACTAAGAAAAAGATTATATGTGTAAATTGAAGGGTGAATAAAGGAGCAGAAGTACTTATTTACTTGGGATCTGTAATTTTTTCATAGCCTTTCACTAAAGTAGTTCCATCTCAGGGCATCCTCCTAGGTAATACTTTGACAATTATTTGTACCTTCAAATATTAATAAATATGCTATCATTTAGATTACTTCACATTGTTAAATTTACGTATATAGCATAAGGAAACTGTGAGGGATTAGAAAAAAAATAAAGAGGGGCTGGAAACTTTGATTTAAACCCTGCATCCATTTATTAGCTAGTCTATAGGCAGGCCACTTAATTTCTCTGCTGTTTCCTTACCTGTCGCACAGGACTGTTGTGAGGATCAAATGAAATTGTGTGTGAAAGCACTTGGCAATTACCAAGTAATTGGTAAAAACTTGGTAAAGTGCCATTGGAAGGCAAGCCATTATTATTGTGTTGTAGAAGTTTCAAGTTTTTAATGTAATGATGTAAATCATCCATCTACAGTACAGTAATCAAGTTCCACAAGGCTTGGTCGATTTATGTTTTTAATCTTCCTTGGTGCTTCACCTATATTGTATATTTAATAAATACTGGAACCAAGCAGTATTTGAATGCATCAACACTGTATACAACAAAGAAAGAGTAGCCCAAAAAATGTGTGTACATTTGTACCTACTTCATATAGGACTATGAGTATTTTAAAATGTATGTCAGTAAAATATACTTATAAAAGTTAGATGTTAAAGATGAACTGTTAACCCTTCTTGCTGCTCTTCTACCCCTCTCCCTCCCTTTCCCCTCCACCCTCCTTTCCCCTCCACCCTCATCCACTGCCAGTGAACTTTTTAGCTTGCATCTGGATGGTATATAACCGCTTCCTTAAAATTATTAGATATTCAAGAAATCACCCTGGGGACTCACCTGGTTCCAGGGTCTGGTTACATTTCTATGAAAATACCAGTAGTCAGATTATTGGGACTCCACTGAAGCCCTCTGATCCCTCGTTGTGATATGGTGATGACATTGGTCCAGTTTGGCTACGTATGGGCACAAACCCCTGTCAGAGGCTGCCAGGTCGGGAAAGGGTGTGAGTATGAGTCCAGAAAACGGGCCTATGTGCAGAGAGACTCCTCACCATATTAGCTGCAGTCTACTAAGCCTCAGAGGGCTTGTGATTTGTTGGAAAAGCACAGAAATTAAATAGCATGTGTTTGCCGTATTGAAGAAAGATCTGTGGTAATGATTTATCCATAGCATCACCATGATTCAAGGCATTCCTGTTAGACCAATAAGAAGTCGATAAACATTAGTTTCTACACTAGTTCCCTCCACAAGATGGTATTAATGATCGCATCTTGACTGACAGAATGATGCTGCTGTTCCTGTACTATTGAGTTTCTATTGGAGCCTGAAATCTTTGGAGAATTTTCATTCGCTTAAGAGGTAAGCATAATGCTATAATACCAACTTGAATAAAGATTTATTTCTTTCATCTTTTCCTCAGGGAAGTCTTTGCTTAACAAATGTTTCTGCCTCTGGGATACCACTGACAAAACAGCCCTAACTCTCCTATACTCCCATCAATGATTAAGAAAGACAGGACTTAATTATGCCAATGGCACCTCAGTTATTATAGTAAATAAAAGCTTATTAGAATGATAAGAATTCTTTAGGTTAAATTGTATAGTCTGTTTAAGAATGCAAAGAAATTTATGAGAATGTTTTAGAAGCTATCCAGGTACTAAAAACCTCTTATTAGGAAAATTAATTTACATGGCTACAGTCTCCGTTGATGACAGAAAAAGGCATTAAGAATGCAATTATCTTTATATAGCTTATCTACAATTAGCAGCTAAATTCGAATCTCACCACTTACACCAATAACCTATGTGACCTTGGGTAAGCAATTTAAACTTCTTTGGGTCTGAGTTTCCTCATTTGTAAAATGACAGGATTGGACTAGCTGGTTTGGGGGCTTCCTCGACTGGAGATGGAGTTGAGAAGACCTGGGTTCAAATCTAAGACAGTAGCTCTCTGGCCATGGGCAAGTCGCTTCTTTGCCTCAGTTTCCTCACAATTGCACTTGAATAACCCCTACGGTCTTGTGATTCCGTGCTAGATTTATGATCTCATGAACAAGTTGTAAGCTCCAGGCTAGAAGTCAGTTAAATAAGAGTTAACTTTTGGGTGCTGGAAAGTGATTGGTAGGGGACTTTAAAGTTTGGCATCCAGATGTGATGCTTCAGTACGAAACAGTTGGAAAAGATCAAGGACCTAATTATTTAAGAAAAAAAAAGACAACAGAAATTACAAGTGACTGATCCCCTTCAGTTCAACTGTACCATCTCTACAACATTTCAGAATAGTCTATGATTCATTGAGGGTATCCTTGATGAAGGTAAGATTAGGGAAAAGGCACTTTTGAAAATTTTATACTACAGCAGACCACATTTTACAGTCTCACAATTGTCTGGAATGAGCAGAAAAGATTAAAACACCACTGTAATTATTGTGTATGGACACAATAGTTTTTTTTTTTTTAAAGAGAAAAACATCACCTTAAAAGTATTCAATAAAGGTGTCCTGCAATCATTTCCAAAGGCTGTTTGGAAGATTCAGAGATAACTGATGACCTTTTAATGTCTTATCAAGTGTAAAACAGACATGATTGCCAAAGGTGTTTGACTCTCCCATGTAGTGTGTCTACTGGGGAGTCCAAATGAGAGGTCACCTTTTTTGTGGGAACTGAGAGCCTCTATATGCTATTTGTGAATATTAGATCTTTACTCCAGATATTATATTCTTTTTTAAAACTTCAAATTATTCTCTTCAATATACCTTTGTAAGGTCCTTTCTGTTATTTCTACATTTTTTTTGACATTGCCTCATAATGCTTCAAATAATATTTTAATTCAGTAAGCCCCATTTCTCTTCTGAAACAAATCGAATTTCAGATAGATGTTGAACAGTGAGAAAAAATTAATGGAAGCAATGAGGCAAGGAAAGAAGATGGAAAGTGGCTTTCCTTTGTTCCAACTTAGTTCTTTTCTGACCCCCAAGATGAGCATAGTGTCTTATCAGAAGTTTGAACATAATAAATTTTTTAGTATGTTAGGGGGATTTTTACAGTTTCCGCTGAAATTATTTCCTATCAGTGATATTCTCTACCCCTTAATATTTCTTCCTGGATCATGAGATTTAGAGTTGGAAGGGTCCTTAAGAGATCATATAGTCCAGTCCCTCATTTTTCAGATAATGAAGTTCATGTCTATATGAAATCTTTAGTGGATTAAACATTAAATACTCAGCCTAAATTTTCACAGAAGGTAGGAGTTATAGAAGTCAAATCATATTTGGGCAAATGCCAGTTAAATAGATTATAGCACTTTGAGGGCAGGGAGTGTATTTTTATAGAACTAAGGACAAATGAAAATGCCTGTTATGTATATGGTCTTGTTCTAAAAGCTGAAGGTTTATGGAAGATTTGAGCTTATCCTTGAAGGACTGTATAGATCATAGGGATGGGGGAAAAGTAGGTGTACTGTTAATTTCAGGCAGAGGGAATATGAAACAAAGGCTCTTCTGAGCCTACAAATATAAGCTACACACAAGATGAATAGCAGGTAATTAAAAGATGGAATGCACCAGAAATCAGAGGGCTTGGGAAAGGCTTCCTGTAGAAGGTGGGAATTTAGTTGGGACTTTAAAGGAAGTCAGAGAGGTCAGTAGTCAGTATCATTGGTTACTTCTGTAGGGAATGATATTTTGGCTTGAGTAGGGAGTAATGAGAGAAGAAGATAGGAGGGTCAGAATGTGTTTAGGGTCTTGGACCAAGAGTAATAAATTTAAATTCTATCCTGTTTACTATGGCGAGTCACTGAAGTATTCCTGGGAAGGGGACTAATGTGATACAAGTGGTGTTTCAGTTTTTCTATCTGAATCTTTAACTTTCAACATTGAGCTTTGTTAAGGAGGCCTCTTATGGCATTAACTCAATCTGATTGCCTACCTCAGATCATTCTCCAGCTTGGTAGTGTCCCTTCCCAAAATGTGGTGCCCAGACCTGCACACAGTACTACAGGTGTGAGGAAAGGCCATGGACAATAAAAATGTGTAAACTACATTGGCAAAGAGTAGGCACAAAAGGGGATAGGTTCACTGTTTGGGATGGATGGGGTCATGACAAAGAAGGTGAAATCAGTTGCTCAATTCCCAAGTTGCTTTTGTGTCCTGACAAGGAGAAAGACTTCTGGACTAGAAAACAAAGAACAAAAGTGGCTAATAGAAAGCTGAAGTAAGATGATAAGCATATGTATACCTATGGGGTCTTGATAAGAGTTAGTCATCCAGCTCACATGAACCATATGTTGATGTCTAGGACTGACAGATGAGTTTGCTGAAACAGTCAGTAATACCTGAAAGAATATGGAAAAAATGTGGAAATAGAGTTCAGGATTGTCCAAGGTCAGTGTCTCAAAAAATGTTCTTTAATAAAGAAAGAGTGAAAGCAACAAACTATGAGCTTATAATAAGCCTGATTTAAAATTTTTGGCAAAATTTTAGGACATTATTGGTGAAAAAATTGTGAACATCTAGTAAAAAAAAGTGATCATGAAGAGCTAGTATGATTTCATCAAGAATAGGTCTAAATTAACCTTGTTTTCCTTTTTTTTTGGACAGTATTTATGAACCAATACTTCAGGGAAATGATATAGATGGTTTACTGAGACTTATCAAAACATTTGATTATACCTTATGCTTTTCTTGTGGGAAAGATGGAGAGGTAGGTTAAATAATAGTATAATAGTATAGCATGGCAAGACCCAAAGAATAGTCATTCATAAGTTCATGCAGTCAATAAACATTTATTAAGTGCTTACCGTGTGCCAGGATTGTGCTAAATGCTGGGGATAGAAAAACAGGCAAAAGACAGTCCCTGCCCTCCAGAAGCTCACAATCTAATGTAGTAGACAAGTAAACAAATATGCACAAACAAGCTACATATAGGATAAAAAGGAAATAGGGAAGGCACTAGAATTAAGAGGGATTTGGAAAGGTTTCCTATAGAAGGTGAGATTTTAGTTGAGACTTAAAGGAAGCTCGGGAAGTCAGTAGTTAGAGTAATGGAGAGAGAACATTCCAGGCATGAGGCTCAGCCAGAGAAAAACCCTGAGCTGAGAAATGGATTGTCTTGTTTGTGATACAGCTAGGAGGCCAGTGTCACTGGATTGAAGAGTAAGGTGTAAGAAGACTGGAAAGGTAGAAAGGGGGTGGGTTATTAAGGGCTTTGAATGCCAAATGGAGGATTTTGTATTTGATCCTAGAGGTGATAAGTCACTAGAGTTTATTGGGTATGGGGGTGTGGGTCAGACCTGCACTTTAGGGAAATAGCTTGGTGGCTGAAAGTAGGATGGATTGCAGTAGGGAGAGACTTGTGTAGGCAGACCCATCAGCAGGCTATTGCAGTTGTCCAGCTGTGGGGGGGTGAAGGCCTGCACCAGGGCAGTGGCAGTCTCAGAGGAGAGAATGGGATGTATTCAAGAGGTGTTGCAAAGGTGAATTCAGAAGGCTTTGGACAAAAGATTGGATGATGAGGGGTGAGAGTGTAGAGTTGAGGATAATACCTAGGCTATGAGCCTGAGAGACTAGGAGGATGGAGTCGCCCTACAGTAATAAGGAAGTTTGGAGAGGTGGGAGTGTTTAGGGGGAAGAATAAATGAGTTCAATTTTGGACATTGTGATGTATACTGGACATCTAGTTCGAGGTGTCTGAAAGGCAGTTGGAGATATGAAAGTAGTTAGCAGAGAAGGTAGGATAGGTAGGTGAGAAAATTGTCAGCGTAGAGATGAGAGCTGATGAGACCACCAAGTGAAACCACACAGAGGAAGAAGAGAGCCTAGGACAGAGCCCTGTGGGGCATGGTTGGTTAGCATGCAAAGGAGACTAAGGAGTGGTGTGAGAAAAGAGCATTAAGAAGAGGGTGATCCAGTGTCAAAGGATGTCAAAGAGATCAAGGAGGATGAAGATTGAGAAAAAGCCATTGGATTAGGCAGCTTTGGAGAGCATTGCTCTGGTGGAATGATAAAGTCAGAATCCAGATCATGAGGGGTTTGAAGAGAGCGAGAGAGGCACCCATTGTGGATGGCCTCAAGGAATTTAGCCACAAAAGGCAGAAGAGACAGAGTGGGGATGAAAGGATTAGTGAGGGTTTTTTGAGGAAGAGGACACATGGACATGTGTATAGGTGATAAAGAAGGCCCCAGTAGACAAGGAGAAGCTGAAGGTAGGTGATGAGAGTGGGGATGACAGCAGGGCAATCTGTTGAAAGAGATGAGATGGAGTGAGATAACTAGGGCAGGTAGTAAGGTGACCACTTCATGGGAGATAGGGGTGATGGGAGACATAGTGGCAGAGAGCATATGGGCGATAGGAGATGAAGAAGAAGGTAGAAAAGGGAAATCATGGTAAGTGGCCTCAGTTTCTTTTTCTGTAAAATGAAGCAAAGTTCTCAGCTGAAAGGGTCAGGGTAGTGGGATCTAGAGGAGGCTAGAGGATGATTTGGAAGAGCCACCGTGGAGAGTGGGATATTGAGTTGATAAGGGAGGTGTACAAGGATTGCCTAGTAGCAGTGAAGGCCTAGTTGAGATTGTATAACATACTTTAGAACGGCTGTACAATTTTCTTCACCTTTGTTCAGCAACACATGTAGAAACAAAGGCAGCAGATTGTGGGAGTGATTTAAAACTGAGTCTCAATAGGGAACAATCAGTGATATTATAAGGGGGCCAGGGGCTCAACAGAAGAGGCCGGTGTAGAGTTGAAATGGTTCACCAAGGGGTCAAGATAGGGAAAAGAGGAGAGAATGGCTAGTGCAGCAGTGATTACCTGGAAGAAAAGTGAAGGGGCGAAAGTATTGGAGATCATAGTGTGGACAAAGAGTAGGATTTGGTAAGGGAAAGCAGGAGGTGGAAAACCTCCTTATGGCCAAATAAGGGGATTCAGGATTCTTGAACATGAAGGTAGTCCATTTGTGAATGACGGCAAGACCAAGGGTATGACTATCTTTTTGTGTGGCTCAGGTGAGGTGGAAGAGTTGGTCATAGGAATTGAATAGGTAGAACTGAGTGGTTGGGGTATTTGAAAGAGAGGCCCCAAGTAGGGGGAAAACTCCCCTGTTTCAACCTGAAAGGGGAGGGGAATGAGTGAAGATAGGGGCTAGGTCTTGTTGATTGCTAAAAGATGAAAGCAGTGAAAGAGGAAAAGATATTTGTTGTCTCTGGAACAGGGACCCCAGAGAGTAAAATGGAAGGGGTGCGTAGCTTTTTGTTAGGACTTTGGGGTGGCAGATTTGAGGGGGATGAAAAATAAGAATTGTGGTGGGGGGTGAGGAATGGTAATGGGTTTGGGTAGTATAGGGTTTATAGTGTTTCAGAATAATTTGGGATTTCAGTCAACAAAAATTTATTAAGCACTTACTTGGCTTATGTGTGAGGTACTGTTCTGTTTTAAGCACTAGAGATACAAAGAAAACCTTATTAATTGTTCATAAAGATCTTTAATGGAGTGTTCTAGGGATTTGTAGAACTGTTCAACTCTGCTACTAGACATCCTTATCAATGATCTGAGAGGAAGCGGTGGTTAATTGGACAGAGTGCTGGCCTCAGAGCCAGGAAGATCTTGTTTCAAGTCTTGCCTCTGACATATGCTGGAGATTATGACCCTGGGTAAGTCACTTAATCTTTCTAGGCAGCTAAGACTATAAATTGCATAGAAGGTACTAACCCACATGAAGAGGGAATTTCCTTTTCTGGGAGTTCTCTATACCAATTAAATTAAAAGTCCAGTTCCTATGAACAGCTTAAAAGTATTCTCAGATGACAGATAACTGGGAGAAGATAACTAACCCTGGATGACGGGATCCAAAAAGATCATGATAGGCCAGAACAGTAGGCTGAACTGGATAAGATGACTAGGATCAGGGAGAGGCAGTTAGGACCTGTAATTTCATTCACTATGTGTGACACTGCTTCTTCAAGGTAAACCTAGAGAACAAATATAAAGTGATATACATATAGGTTCCAAAAATGGATCCCTTAAATGAAGCTGGTCTGAAAAAGATCTGGTGGTTTTGGTGGGCCACAAATTCAATGAATCAGTATAATATTGCAGTCAAAAAAGTTAAATTTATCTTAGGATGCATTGAAATGCATAACTTGCAGGAATGAGATGATAGTCCTACCCTATGCTCTGCCCTGGTCAGAACACATCTGAAATACTGTGTTTGATTCTGGGCACCACATCTGAGAAAAGGCAGAACAGAATTTGTACTATGTTTTGAAAAGGACCAATGACATCTTGAGTTCCATGTGAATTGGATTTAAGTGAGACAGAGCTAAACAAAGTTGTCAGCCTTACTCTTTCTTCTAGAGTCACTGAAGTCCAATGGTAGGACAAAAGTCAAGATGACTGGCGATGGCGCGGTATGCAGTGGATGACCTTGGCATCCTTGATGTCTGACCTAGCTTTAAGTGCTCCACAGCTACCTTCATGGCTGTTGGAACAAACTGTTCTCATCCACCCATTCTGCCAGGGGAAATCTTCACATGCTTGGGGTACAGGTTTGAGGTGTGTATGTTACCCTTTACCTGGTTCACCCCATCACTGCTGTGATGGTTTTACCAGAGTGTAGCTGCTGTGCATGCTACAGCTTCTTGGAGCCAGAAGTGAGAGCTGAGTGACAGCTGGACACCAAAGGTGGATGAGTGGCTCTTAAAAGGGCTGAGCAAGCCCTCATACCAGAGCTGCTGGTCTTCCCTGAACACCCCATAGACCCTAGGCATCCTGAGTAGAGTAACTGGGAATTTTTTAGCCTGAAGAAGATGTGTATATTTATGTGACCCAATGCTTTAGAGTTTAGAGTTGATCTTACTGACTCGAGGGAAGAATTAGAAGTAAAGGGTGGGAGTTTGAGGCAAATTAGTCTTGATGTAGAATAATTTACTTTGGGGGGCATTGGGTTCCTCTCATTGGAGATCTAGCAACTCTAGGCAGCTTACTGGATATGTTGTAGAAGGGATCCTTTTTTGCATATAAATTAGACTAGATGGCTGCTGAATTCCCTTCTAACTCTGAAATCCAGTGAAAAGTAAATGGTCAAAGTGTGAAGGAAGATAAAACTAAGCTTGGTGGCTAATTTGGATATGAAAGAGGAAGTAGTTAAGGTTCAAGAGTTGAAGACTACCATAGTATTACAGACAGCTAAATATTAGCTGTGGGTGGATAAGCTTTGGAGAAAGGTAAGTCTGAGATGACAGCATGGGATATCCAGGTGGGAATGTCTAAGAGATGTAAAAATCAGTGGAGCCCAGAAGATACAGATGTGGCATTCATTCAGTAGAGGTGATAGCTCAAGCTGTCTTGAGTGTTCACCAAAGAAATCATGAGAGTTCTCCAAAAATGCTACACCATGGAGTATCATGACTAACAAGCAAGTACTTAAATGGTAGTTATGTATTAGTTTTCAAACTAATCAACAGACTTTTTTCAAGCTGTAGTTGACTGGTCCTTTTATTCCCTCTAACAAGCTTCAAGGAATCATAAAGATATTCTGTAACCATTCATTTTCCTTACAACCATGTGAAGACCACCACGCTGTCAATATAAATGGAAGCTAACACTTCAGGAGAAAACTGGGCTTGCAAAATGAGAATGCACTATGGGAATGCTTTTTGCTTACTGAAATGATTGTTCATTAAGTACGACAACTTTGAGAACTTGGAAAAGAACAATGCATTGAAAGTATGAGAAGTCCAAGTACCTAGACAAGTCTTATTTTGAAATGTCAGAAGCTACCACTGAATTTTCTCAGAAATTCACTGAGGAATAAGCATATTCCAAACCTTTCTGCCCAAAATACTCTTCAAATAACAGAGGGAAAAAAAATAAAAAAGCCCCAAATTTTTAAACCTATTTTTAGTCTTTTTACTCTTTGATGCTTATTTAAAATGCTTTTTATACGATGCTTAACACTGAAAATGATAAATCACTTCATAAGATTACATTTTTTACTTTTAAAAGGCAGATTACAACCAGATTAATGTGTTTTATGCAGTGTGTGAGGCAATGAGATCATTCACCTGTTGATCTCTTACATGTCTAAGTCTGGTGCCTGATGGATTACATTATGATAATTATAAAAAAAAAGCCTTAAATGCATAAGAAAAATTTGCTGCACACCAATCCCTCTCCCTTTCACTGGTAAAATATTTGTCATTTCTACCTTTGGCACAGACATACATCTGACTGAGCAGTTAGCTACTTAATGGTGAGATACAATGTAGGCCCAGGAGAAATATTTGTAAGCTCAAGGTCATGGTAATGCTTAAAGGCTTCTGGCTCCTTCTATCTGCCCTATAAAAAGTTTATTTACCATAAACATGGTGAATAGGCTCAAGTGGTAATGTGCAATTGAGAGTATTTCAAAACGGCTATGAGAAATGTACACAACAGTCAGCTGTGAAACTCTTCCAAGTTATTTAACCAGAGGGGTGACATCAACCACAAAATTTGTATCACATGAAACATCTGTAAACTTCTGAAACTGTCTCCTTTAGAATAAGAAAGTTTCAAAGCATAGCTCTCCAAACCCACTCAGAAACCAATTAGAAACTGCTGAGGTTTCTATATAAAAATATGACTGTTTTATATTTGTTACATCACAGAACAGGAGTGCTCCAGTCATCTGTCAGGACATCTGGGAACAAGCTCTCATCACTGGATTTATCGTTCCCCGTGGCCTCATCAGCTCCGCCATCCACTGACATAGGAATGGAGTCTGTTCTCGTACCATCAGTTGCTGACTGTATGTGACCCTCTGACTGTCCTCCAGCATAGGTGGGTGCACTGTACTTCATAAGGATAGCTTTGAATTGGCTCAGTGGCGCATCTGTACGGACTCCCATGGGATCGAAATGGGTGCGGCTCACCCGGAAGCCGGCTTGGGAAAGATACTGCAGAAACTTGTTTAACCTGCCAAGGAGAAGAGAAAAGGGATGAGCGCTTCCCCTTCCATTCAGTTCAGACGGCTTTCAGAACCAACCACCAAAGTGCCCTCTGACACCACGCGCCCTCTTACTTCGGCATGTTCATCCCCTTGATACTGTGTCTATGGATGTTGTAGTAGAAGGAAGGGTGTTCGGCGTTGATGTCGGCCTTCTGTTTCTTGGTAGCATTTCTGCATATTTCATTACTTTTCCTCTTCCCTGAAATACACAAAGATTGGTCTACTTTCCTTAAGAGACATCTACAACAGCATGTTTATAAAAGATCTTGGGAAGCATGGTGCGGTGCCTTAAACAAGAAAGAGATGTTTTTGCTGTGCCAATTAAGCCTTTGTTTTAAGTTTGCCTTCTTCTCATTCTGTAAAGTCACCTAAGAAAAAATTAATCCAATAACTTCTTTAGGAGATACTAGTAATATACTAAGGTATCTTTATATAAAATTGCTGGACTCAAGAGTCCTAAGACCTGCCTTAGGTCTGGATATTATAATTTAACTCCCTGTGCTCTGTCTCTGAGCAAATCCCTTAAGTTCTAGTCCTCAGTTTCCTCATAAGCAAAACAGGGATGATACTTGCCTTTCCTCACAGGGCCAATGTTGTGAACAAATGAAACAATATAAAGTTCTCTGGTGGTTAATTACTATTATACCATTTGCTGCTGACTGTTTCACGTTTGTCTTTCCAACTAGATTTTAAACTCCTTCAAGCTAGGTGTGCTGTCTCATATATTTTATCTTTCACAGTACAGCATAATAAATAGAATAATGTCAATAAAACTTGTTTGGTGTTGGATTCACCAAAAAACACAATTCACAAAAATATCCAGGAGTTGGAATAAGTAAGTGAAAAACGCATCCACTGCGATGAATTAAATTGTGACGAATTACTACTAAATACAATGCCTAATGCTGGATGCAAAGGACAGATGATCAAACATACCTCCTTTTGAATATTCAGTGCTTATGGCTGGGCTGTGGCAACATAAAAGAGATGAAAATACTTCCAAGAGTAATTTACAGATTTAGCGTTGTAACAATTAAACTACCTAGAAGATACTCCAAAGAGCTAGACAAAATAATAAAATTCAGTTGGAGAAACAAGAGATCTAGAATATTAAGGGAAATGATTGAAAAATGTAGAAACAAAGGGGAAAAGCACTTCCAGACCTTAAACTATATTTTAAAACAATAATCATCAAAAACACCATTTGGTACTGATTAAAACATCCCAAGCTGCCTTGATATCACTAAACATTACATTTGCCTCCCCCTGCCCCCCCCCCCCCCAAAAACAACACTTCCCTCCTCTCTGCAGAAGAAATAAAAGAGAGTTAGGATGTAAAACCTAGATCTCTCCTCTCCTAGTTTAGTACTATATTTTTTTTCATGGAAAAAAATGAACACTTTTCTCTGTACTTTTTGGGGGCATATTATCCAAAAACATTTTAAAGCCTGATGTTTTATGTAATGAAAAGCTACATATGGTTCATTAAAAACAGAAATATGGCAAAATAATTAAATCTAAATAATCCAAAGAACTTGTATTGTTTAGGTTGATGAAAAACTCTCAAGGCTAAGGAATATGGTATTGTGATTAATCAAATGTTCATATTAGAGAGTTCTCATAGCATATATACTTCTATTGAAATAACTAGAATATAATCACATGCCTAGCTGAAACCTCGCCAAATAAAATCAAATCTTTCTTTGATGTGAAAGGCACTTTGGTTTCTTTTAATACTTCCAAATGCCATTAGGCTAGATAAGTATATAATTGCTAGTAAAGTAAGTAAAGTATTTTCAATGAATACAATGCCACAAAAATAAGCCTTTTCTCTATGTTTTTCTTGATAAATAAAATACATACCATGTACAACATAATAATCTGTTCCAGTATCTGGAGTTTTAATAACTACACCACATTCCTCTAAAAGATAAAGAGCAAATGGGAATAAAATATTTTATAAAATTATAGTGACGACAAAAATTAGATTAAGTATGAAATTATTAATGCTGCCCCAACCTCCCCCCCCCCCATTTTTATCTGAATTACCTTTGAATTTATAGATGGAAGAAAAGGTGGGGATAACAGTCCCAGCTCTTAATCAAGAGCTAGCCAGATTATACATGAATACATTTATAGAAGAAAGTAGCAAAAAAGGATGAACAACTTTTTAGAGTTACTTGAATAAGACCCAAAAAGTCCTACAGAAATTTGTGATCAGATTACTTTTAGGACCCTCAACAGTACTTTTTCTACAGGTCAGAAAAAGGGGTTAAACAAATAACAAATTAGCTTCTAATTTAATTCACCAACTAAAGCTATCAATGTTCTGTCCTTCTGATTAAGCATGAACACAAATTACAAGATGAATATTCTGATCTTAAAACAACAACTGTGACTTGAAACAAGTAAGAAGGACTTAGTTCTACATTTTTTAAAAGAATTTTTGTGGCATAGGTATTAACTGTTCTTCAAAAATTCAATAGAACACAGACGATGTTAATGTGGTTTTCTAAGTCAATCTGTAGGCCTGAAGGTTAGTGGCCCTGTTTCTATTTGAGTTTGACACATCACTGCTATAGGCAATTGTCCACTTCTTTGAATTCTCTGATTTGCTAGCATATAAGTATATGTGGTAGTTTCTGATAATTTTTAAAATTTCCCCTTTGTTCATTCTGAAAAGGGAACCTTAGTTGAAAGATTAATAGCTCATTGCATCATTTTTAATTATAAAACTAAAGCAGATTCCAAAAAAAGATGAAATATTTTTGGTGAGTGCTATGTCATTCCCTTAGTCACCTTGCTTATTGAGACTTGTAGGTGCATGAATTGAAAACTGTTTTAGAGTGGTGCACTCTGCCTCACAGATTAAAGTCTTTATTAGGGGCTGAATGTCGTCTAAACCATGCTGAACCGCTTCAAACAGCATTCTTCGGAGGAATCCAGTATTAAAGAGGGAACCTGACCTGGACAAATAAAGAAAATAAAATGAACACTGAGCCTGAAAAATGCATATAGTCTTTAAAGGAAAAGAACTATATTATTTAACCAGTGACTGATCTATATAATTAAGTGATACTGGAAGGGCTAATATTCAAACAGAATTTATGATTCATTTTTAAATCTGCTTGCTATTAATCTGGGTTATGGTTTTTTTATGATCTCAGTTCAATGGCTTAATAATAAACCTAGTGGGATTAGTTGAGAAAAAGAAATCCTTGTTTCTGTTATGTATGTGAGGTATCCTTTTTTTGGGTACTTGAGAAAAATACCAAGAAATATGACACAATCTCTGCCTTTGGAACTCAGACTAAATGAAAGGATACTATATAATACACATGAAAATATGACTAAACCATACATGGCAATAAATGCCAAGTAAGTAATGTGGAACTTGAAGGGAGGAGTTACTGTTATGTGTTGGTCCTAAAAGATTAAATAGTTAAAATAAATATGCTTGAAAAAATAAATTTTAGATGCTTAATAGAGTGGAGTATTGAATGGTTACACAACAGTTCATGTGAAAAAGACACGTGAATGTGCGTGTGTGGGGGAGGTTGATTTTAGGCTACATGGATAAGGCAGAATATTCAAAACAATTTAGATTACTGTCCCATTGTACTCTGCTCCAGTCAGACTAAATCTGGAGTATTTTGTTCTATTGTGGGCACTATGTTTTAGCAATGATGTTGATAAGTAAGAACATAGTGAGAGCAGCATGATGAAGGTGGTGAGGGGCCATAAAACCATGCCATACAAAGATTGTGTGAAAGGATTATAAGATCATATGGAGTCAGAAGGGAATTTAGGTCATCTAATATAACTCGCTTACTTTACAGATGACAAAGATGTAGCATGAATGCCAAAGTGACTTGATCAAGATCATATGGGTAATTAGCAGAAGAGCTAGGATTTCGATCCAGGATTGACCAGGATTCAGACCCTTTGCCCTTCCTTTGCACCATGCTGTTTTTTATGGAGATTTAGCTTAGAGAGAAGACTTGGGGAATATGTGACAGCTGTATTCAAGTATTTGAATACTGTTACATCAAAGAAGAGTTTTAATTTTGTTACTTGGTCCTAGAGGGCAGAACTAGGAGCAACAAGTGTTAAGTTTAAGAGGCAGGTCTATGGATTTGTACAATGTAAACACATATAGTCAGTTCTGATACAATGTGCATTTCAAAAAATATAAATCTGTTCCAATGTGAGGGAACATTTTGAGCATAACAAATTTCAAATTTGCTTCTGTGTCATTTTTCCCATGGGAAGATGAGATGAACAGAGAAAATTGTACCACTTTATAATAACTCTCAAGCTGCAGCCATTCCAATGCCCACTTTCATAATTACACTTCAAGTCTTTGAAAGTAAAGTGTCATATTTATTGTATATTTTCTGGTACAGTACGAACTCTGGGTTGAGGAGGGCTGGTCGTCCTTTCTTCTCCTCTTCCCCCAAGGCCTCCAGAGTGCAGGCCAAACAACACTATTTGTTATTTATGCATTTCTTAATCATTTCACATATATAAAACTGGGTTCCTACTTTTATTAGGTTCCTTTTTAAAAAATTGAGACATTACTGTGTCATTTTGGAGCGTTATACCCTTAAATCTACTTCCCTTGTAAACTCTGTGGCTTTTATGGACTGGTTTTGTATAGCGCAGTACTTTTCAGAGCTGAGAAACCTTGGGAAACAGAGAGTTCTAGTTCACTGAAGGTCTACAAGAGAAGGCTAGTTGACTTGGGGATGCTAGGGATGTTGTAGATGGAATTCCTTTTCAGGTATGGGCTGGACTAGACGATCTCCAGAATCTCCTTCTAACTGAAATTCTATGATGAGCACGACAAAAAAAATTACCTACAGAAAATCAAACTCATGATGTTCCTTTAAATTCCATCTTTTTATTATTACTTTTCAGAAGTAATAGAATATGTCTATTTTCACCTTGCAGATGGCAAAGAGGCTTGCTCTGAGTCCTGTGATATTTCCCAGAGCAGGCCTGAGGTAAAGATTCTGAAGAAAAACTTAAAACTGTTAAGATTCCTACAACTCATAATTGATTTGTGCATGAAAAGTAGCTTTTCCTGACATGATGATGGTAAGCATGGCCATTGTTTTAAATGTATCATAATCACACTTAAATAGGGCATTCAGGTTTGAAAGTACATTTCACTTTAAAGCTAGAAGGGCCCTTCAGGAACATTCAATCCAAACCCCGTATTTTACAGAGGAAGAAATGGAAGCTCTGGGAGGTAAAGACTGTCTGAGGACACAGAGAATCAGTGGCCTGGGTCAGATGAGGAGATGGGCTCCTCATTCAGTGCTTTTCTTCCAGTCACACCTGCCATATAGTATTATCTGACCCTTTCCCAAAACCTGAGAGGAGAGCTTAGCAAGCATTATTATTCACATTTCACCCACGTGGAGTTTTAAGGCAGACACTCAAGAAGTGTGATTCAAACCCAGGTCTCTCTGGACTCCAGGCTTAAGTCCTCTTTGCACGATGTCACGCTGTCCCCCCGAATGTCAGTGGTAGAAGATACTTTAAAAATAGCCTAATCTTACAACCTCACTTTGTGGCTGAAGGCCAGAAAAATTAAGTGACTTGCTTGAGATGACCCTGCTAGTTATGGGAGGAGTCAGCATAGAGACTAGGTCTCCTGACTTCTGGCCTGGGGGCCTTTCTACTACATCATGTGACACGCATTTCATGTCTCGTGTTTCGATGTACACCCTTTTCACTTAAACGACTCCTGTGTCAGAGGTGCGAGAGAAACCTTTAAAAAGTAAAGTTTAGTTTTATAATTATATGTTTTTAAAAGCCTCTCCCTAACATATATGGTCAACTTCCAATTCAGGGACTAATTTTCTTGCTCATGAATTATGATTATGATAAATGAGAACGTTAATATAGTGTTTTCTATGCACCAAGCACTGTGCACTTTATAATTATTATCTCATTGGATGCTCACAAGAGTCCTGTGAGATAGGTGCTATTACCCCCATTTTACAGATGAGGAAACTGAGGCAGACAGAGGTTAAGCGACTTAGGCAGGGTCATATAGCTAGTATCTGAGGCAGGATTTGAACTCAGGTCTTCCTGACTGAAGATTGGGCCCTCTCTCCACTGCAACCCCTAGCTGCCCTAGGCAGCTTATCCAGACTATTTTCCTCTTCTACTACATAACCTTTTAGCACTGATAGCAGCTAGGCAGGGTAAAGAAAGGAATGAATCTCAAATTATGCTACTTGTTAATAGCTGAGGTCTAAAGAGAAAGAGGTGGCCATGTTTTATAAAAAAATTTTTAAATTTGTCAACACTATGGCCACACCTATCCCTGATTATTAAATCTTGGCTATGATAAGCAATTATGTATATTACTTTACTCTCAGGTACATACCATAAAGGACCAAGTTCTATTGCTGTCTTTCCAGGCATGCTTCCATGGCAGTCACATGGCAGCTGTCTATATGGGTTTTCTGTATAAAAAAGAAAATAGAGGTGTAGGTGTAATTTATTTAAGTAAATTAAAATGCACTCATGTTAGAACAAAAACACAGCTTTTGCTAGGACCTGGAAGATCCAAAACAAAACCAAAGCTTCTGAAAACCCAAGCCTCCATTCTATTAGCTGACTTCACTAGTGGAATAATCTCAAAGGGGTGTACCTAAGCAGAGCATAATTCATATTAGAAAACCCTAGGAGATCTGTCATCTCAGGTCATCTGTGGTTCAGAGAATGGAGAGACTGTACAGATAAGATACAGACAGGATAAATTGGGCATGTTGAAAAAAAGGCTGGCTGGTTGGTTGTTGTCCTTTGTTCTTGAAGAGGACCAAAATGACATCATTAGAGTCAAGTTACAGTGCGTTCAACTATGGCTGATCATACCAATATGAGCTCAGAATGCTCTACCACAGGCTGGGAATAAATAGTCCACGTGAACATTTGGGATGGATTCTCTAAATTTGTACATTTTGTGTTTCTTTTGAGCTACTTTAATTCTGCTTTGCTCACTGAGCACAGCACCATCTCTGATGAGGGCATGCTGTGATGGATGGTCCTATGCTAGTGTTTCTCATGTTTTCCAATCAATTCCAAAGTTCTTCAGAGACCTTAAGAGTGTCCTTGTATTGTTTCTTCTGACTACCACGTGAGCACTTGCCTTGCTGGAGTTCTGCATAAAATAGTCTTTTTGGCAAGTATATGTTTGGCAAACAACATGGCCATCCTGATGGAGTTGCTCTCTCTGCAGTAGAGTTTGAATGCTTTGCAGAAAGGACCTCAGTATCTGGTACCTTATCTTGCTAGGTGATCTTTAGAATCTTCCTAAGACAATTCAAATGGAAGCAATTCAGTTTTCTGGCATGGGGCTGATATACTGTCCAGGTTTCACAGGCACACAACAATGAAGTCAGCACAATGGCTCTATAGACCTTCAGTCTGGTAGGCAGTCTAATACCTCTTTTCTTCTCTCCCACACTTTCCTTCAGAGTCTCACAATCACTGAGCTAGCTCTGGCAACGCATGCATCAACCTCATTATCGATGTGTATATCCCTGGAAAGTACAGTGCTAAGGTAAGTGAACTTATCTACAGTACTCAAAACTTCTCCATTTGCTGTAACTGATGGTCCCGCATATGGATGGTGTGGTGCTGGCTGACGGAACACCTGTGCTTTCTTGGTGTTAATTGTTAGGCTAAGATTAGCACAAGCAGCAGAGAATTTGATCCATACTTTCTTGCATCTCACCTTCAGAGGCTGCATTGAGTGCACAATCATCTGTGAACAAAAAATCACGTACCAACACTCCCTCCACTTTGGTCTTGGTTTGTGGCCTCTTCAAGTTGAAGAATTTATCATCAATGCAGTAATTGACATCGATGCTGTGTTTATCCTCAATGAAGGCATTTAACAAGATAGCTGAAAACATCATGCTTTTTTAAAAAGCACAGGAACAAGTACACAACCTTGTTTCACTCCACTGGTGACTAGGAAAGTGTGAAAGCATTATCCATGGGCAAGTATGCTGTCATGAATCTGATGTACAATACTAATGAACTTCTCTGGGCAACCAAATTTTGACATGATTTTCCATAAGCCTACGCAATGACCATACCAAAGGCCTTGGTTAGATCTACAAATGTTGTATACAGACCTCTGTATTTCTCCTGGAATTGCTGGGCAGCAAACCCATTTCAACTATTCCTTGGCCCTTTCCAAAGCCACACTGGCTCTCAGGTAGATGACCATTTTCCAAATGAAGGATCACCCTAAGGAGGGCTCTGGCAAGAGTCTTGCCAGCAATGACTAAGAGAGAGGACCTCGCCTGTGACTGTCACAGGACAATCTATTTCCTTTGCCTTTGTAGAGATAAACAATGGAGGTGGCCTTGAACTCCTGAGGGATAACCTCTTCTTGCCATATAACTTGGAAAATTTCAGTCAGCTTTTGTATGAGCAAAGGACCTCCCTACCTTGTAAATCTCAGCTGGAACAGAATCAGCACTAAGTGCTTTGCCACATGAAAGGAGCCTAATAGCATTCACAACCTCTTCTTCAGCTGGAACTTCAGCTAGGGAGGGACTGACTTCAACCTGAGGTAAGTAAATGGTCAATGGCCTCAGCATTGACTGATGATGGTCTGTTGAGAATACTACTGAAGTGTTCATCCCATCTCTCTAGGCTCATGTCCTTATCACTAATCAATGTGGCTCCATCAGCACAGAGCAGTTGAGATGCATCGTAGGTTTTTGGCCCATAAATAGCCTTGGGCATCATAAAACCACTTTGGATTGTTATTATCAGCATAAAACTGAATTTCATCTGCCTTCTTACTGAACCAAGAATCCTGCATCTCTCTAAACTTTGGCTATACTTTACTTTTGATGGAATTAAATGCTGCCTTCTTAGAGCTGGATGAGCTATCCAGCTGGTAAACCCTGTGGGGGTCTCATTTTTCATTTAGCAGCTTTTGAATTTTTCTATCATTTTCATCAAACCAGCCTTGATGTTTGTAAGTGTTCTGACCCAGATGAGCAAATGCAGTGCTGTACACCAAATCTCTGAAAGCTGCCCACTCCTTTTCTGATCCAACGTAGGCAACTATATGTTGGCTCAACTTTCCCTCCAAGTTAGCAACAAATTATTCCCACTCAGAGAAGAGCTCTAATCTGTTGACACTAATTCTTCTGGCAGACATTTTGCCTAGGGGCCACCACTTCTGCTGAATGTGAATATTTAGCTTGGCAAGGATAAGCCTATTATCAGTCCAGCACTCTGTACCACACATTGCCTTCGTCACCCTCACATCCCGTCTGTCTCTTCTTAAAATCAAAGAGTCTATTAAATGCCAATGTTTGCTGTAAGGGCACATGCACAAAGTTTTATTGCATTTAGGTAAATAATGCTGGTGATGAGAAGGTTATGAGATGCACAAGTCTTCAGTAATAAGTGACTATTACTGTTGCTCTTTCCAACTGCATTCCTCCCAAGGACTCCCTGCCATTACTTTGGCATTAAAGTCACCCAGAATTATAAGCTTATCCTCTTTTGGTACATTGATGATAAGGGTCTACAGGTCTTCTGAAGATTTTTCTTTGACCTCATCAAGGTTTGTCATGGTGGGGGCAGAGGCACTGATGATGGTGGCATAGTGTTTTCCTCCAAGTGGCAATCACATTGTCATGAGTCTGCTGTGACTCCTTTTGGTAGGCATACAAGCTTGTTGACTAGATTAGTTTTGATTGTAAAACCTACACCGGCTTCATGGTGTTCCCCTTCACTGTGGCCACTCCAGGAAAACATGTATCCAGCTCCAACTTAAGTAAGTTGGCCTTCATTTGCCAGTCTTGTTTCACTCAGGGCTGCTATTTGGACATAGTACCTGCTGAGTTCTCTCACAACAACAGCTGTTCCTCTTTCAGGTCTACTATTAAGATCATGAAGCACTAGAAAAAGCTTTTTGCCAAAGGTGAGATTTTAGTTGAACTGATCAAGGAAGCCAGGGAAGCCAGGAGGAAGGAATAAGGGAGAGAATTCCAGGTATGGGAGACAGCCAATGAAAATACTATACAAGTAGTTATTAGGGAGGAGGTTGGGCTAGAAAAGTATATATTTGGTAATAAAAGTAAATACTAGTTTAATAAATTCATATCAATGTTTTAGCTGCTAAGTAACAGAATTCTAACATGGGAAATAAAATTCTTACTTACCTTCTACCATATTACCATCCTTCTGAAAAATCCTCTCTTCACACCACTGACAGTGAATCAGGTATCTAATTTTCTTTGCTGTTTCATCAGCTGGGGTAGGACCCCTCAAAACTCTCACAACCACAAGGACAAAATGTTCCAGGGCTACTGCAAACAATACTTCTATACCTTTATTACAACGAGTTGCGGCTCTATAGGAATGAGAAAGAGGAGAAGTTGCTTTTAGAGATCAACTATAGTTTCACTACTTGGATAATGCTAACTTGGACAGTGTAGATTGAGAAGAGAATTCAATTCTCATTAAAAAAGTGCTTTACAAATAGAATTACCACTATTACTTTCACCCACTTTTAAAAATGGAGAAATGAGGCTGCTTGGAGTGTGAAGCAAGATCAGAGCTGCCCCTTCTCCCCCTGCTATGCTGACTTCTGTCAGCTACCTCTCATACCTCATCTCCTTTGCCACCTTCCCTGCCCTATGCCTTGCCCTGCTATTACCTTTCTATCCTATTACCTACTAGTCTGCTGGTCTGTTCTGTCTGATTTTGCGTGTGAAATTTCCTTTATTTAGGAGGATGTTTTTTCCTTTAGTAATCATATACATATGTGTGTGTGTGTGTGTGTATATACACGTGTGTGTATGTGTGTTTATGTGTGTGTATAAAATTTATTGTATGCTAAGTGCTGGGGGAGAGATACAAAGACAAGGTTTTTGTAACACTCACAGTATGACACATGAGTAAATAACTATAATACAAATTATATTTAACTGTATGCAGTGGTACAACCAAATGTTTTGTGAGGCCTGAGTGAGAAAGTGTTGGAAAAGCTTTTATGGAGAAGGTGACAGTGATTTAGCCACAGAAGGATCAGGTAGACATGAGTGGTAAGGCATCTGAGGTATAGGGAATAGCAAGAGCAAATGTATACAGAAGGGCAACAAACAGTATAGAGACATGAATGGAGTTAGCAAATACCCGAGTTTTATTAGAGCATAGAGGGCATGAAGGGCATGAGATAAGACTACATATGGAGGCGGTATTGGATTGTGAAGGGCCTTGAATGCCAGCTAAGGAATCTGGATTTCAAGCAGTATATAAGAGGAACAACTGAAGGATTTTGAGTAGAGGAATATTATGATCATATTTATACATCAAGAATATTATTCTGACAACAACAAACATTCTTCTCCAATGGATCATCACAGTATCATAATTTAAATTGGTGGCAATGAGAATCTTCATTGGGGTAGCAGACCTACCTAATGGATCTGACAGGTTTTGTGGAGGTAGAATCTCTGCAGGACTTGACAAGTGACTGGCTATATGGGGTGAAGAAGCAAATTTTCTCTTCCTTTTTTCTACTGATGTAGATCTATCACAAAACCCATTTATCTTCAGCAAGCCTTTCTTGATGAAATCTACCTGAATTTGATTGGATACTGCCCCTGTGGCCTCAGCATTACTAGTTTAGTTTGCACATACTAACTTACATTTGCTGACGTTTTCTCAGAAACATTAAGCCACTTATTCTACGTACGTTCTATCTCCCTGAATTAGGAGAAGTGCCCAAGGAATAGAGGGGGTCTTCTATTTCCTCTGTATGGTACCTACTGTAGCAACCTGCACATGACGGGTGCTTGATAAATGCTGAATGAATTAAGCCCCTCAGTTCTCAACTGAATGAAGAATCATTGCTTGGAGCCAAAACAATTAAATAGAGGAGAAACAAAATAAAAAGGACATAGTAATTTAATAAGCTTTCTCCCTAACCTTGGATAAAATTTATGTTTTTCCTTTCCCTCCTGCTTTTGTCCTTCCTTTCTTATCCCTTCTTATCTTCTACAATGAAACATACTAATCTGAAGCCACCCTTTACTTATCCCCCCCCACAGCTTCAACGGTTTTTTCATAAGCTTTAAAAGGAATTTATATGACAATAATTTATACATCTGGCACAGGTTTTTGCCTCTTAAGAATTCTTTATATGAAACTCCCAACAATTAGAAATTACCACATAAAATAAAACATATAAAACATTATCAATTCAACTCAAAACACAGAAATACAATATATACTGCATGGATATTCTGGTAAACTAGATAGCAAACCCTACCATACATAATTATATAAGATACTAGAATACTAGGAGGTGTGTTAGAAATCAGTACCTTGCCACGGCAGCCACAACAATTCTGGCTGCCAGTTCCTTGTAGTATTCAGTTCGCACAATGTTACAGCCATAGTGTCGCCGGGCCACATGTAAAGCCTTTGCATATAAAGAACTGATGTCTGTTGAAGTTACTGACACTATCCCAAGATTCCTTACATTTCTGAAGGCAGAATCTAGATAGTTCACTGATGTTCCAAATGGGTCCAAGTGTCTAGAATCACAAAAGACATGTGAGCATTTAAAAATGCATTAATAACCACAAAGCCCATGACAGTCAGACTTCTGGTTAGCTTATCAGAGAAACTATGGCAAAAGATACATATTCGGTCATGTAAAGAGTTGTAGGAGAGATGCTCCTATCAAACTGACTATTTCATGTCAGACATAGAGCTCATCTTTACAAGTACATGAAAATCATGTGGATAATCTGAGGAAACTCAAATCATAAACAAACAAAATAAAGTTGGGATTAGGAGACCAAGTGCAAAATCTAGGGCTTGAAAATTAAAGTTGATGTTTTCTCTTAAGCTTTCTTTTTACTGGACCTCTGGTTTAATTGGCATAGGGATCTACCAGTGAAGAATCTCCCTTTAAGGACTCAGATGAGCAACTAAGATTCTTGGAGAACTGCCTGGGGCACTGGGAAATTAAGTGACTTGCCTAGGGTCACAGATTGGAGATGTCAAAATCCTGAATCCTGACTGAAGCCAGATCTTTTATCCACTGTGTTACATAATGCTGCTTCTCTTTCCTTATGCTAACATAGAAAAATTGCTCAATTAACCAGTATCAATAGTAGAAAAGGGACTTCTATAAATAGTAGGGAAGGAAGAAGTACAATACAATTTTGTCTTACATAAAGTCAAATGATCTCAAGTGCATTAGTACGTTGGCATCCATTCTGGTCACTTCAATAGCACCAACGTTTTCCTCTCCTTCTTCAAGAGCTTCATCACACTCATCCTCTTCTTTACTGTCCAACACCACTTTCATTTTGTTTAAATGGCAATTTTCCTGAATCATCGTCACAGAGTTTTCATTAAAATCATTAATAGTAACCTTGACTGCATTCCCAAGGTGTTTTGCCCACTGTAATCCCATTATGCCTTAGGAGAGATGAGGAAGAAAAGAAGGTATTTTATTTGCAACAAAATCACCATGAATAAGAGGAATGCAAATTATGCTTGTTACAAAGAATACAATTTTAGAAACATTAAAATGCATGTTTGAAATTCTAAATGTTTTCATAAACAATTTTTGGAAGTCTGTTAGGAAATTAAATATTTATTCAACATCAGGAAAAGCTACATATTTCCTACTGTTAACTAAGAAAGTCTGCTTAGTATGTTTTCATTTGTAGCCCTGTTGAGATTTTTGAGATCTCAGCTAAATATAAAAGTACCTTTTTTACACCCAGGGAGTGTTGAATAAAAGTGGTGGGGTACCAAGAACTTCTTTGATACAACAGTCACCTAATGAGAGGCAGGGGTGATAATCTTTGCCATGAGGTACAGGCTCACCCCAGAAAAGGGTGGCCAACTGGTTTGGGGGCTTAAGTGTCATTCACAGACAATTTCAGTGCTAGAGACACAGCCTTACCAACCAGAGCTGATGATGGAGTATCTCTCTTTGCCATCCAGTTACTGAGGAGTCTGGCTCTCTCCTCTGTGGCTTTAGGGAGCAGGCCTATGCTCCAACCCTTCTGGATGCTATGATCTGTAGCATTCTGTAGCAATGCTCCACTTAACTGAGAAACTTGAAATAAAGTTTTTAAACATGAGGAAGGAACACAAGATTGTAAAGAACTGTTTCATTAGAAAAAAACAGCAGAGAATGGAGGGAGAAACAGGACTGCTACTGATTTCTGGTTCATTATTTATTGAACAATGATTTATTAAGTGCTTGCTACAGAAGGGCCATGTGGCTTAGGGGAATAAAAAGAGTGCAAAGCAATCCTCGACCTTAAGGAGTTAATAGTCTGCTTGTGGGAGAGATATAACAGCTAACATTATACAGCACTTTCTATGTGCCAGCTCTATGCTAAGCACTTTACAATTATCTTCTCATTTGAGCCTCCCAACAACCCTGGGAGGAAGGTGCTATAATTATTCCCATTTTACACATGAGGACACTGAGGCTCACAAAGGTCAAGTGTCACACAGGCTATAAGTGTAGGAGGCCAGGTTTGAACCAGGTGTTTCTGACTCCAGGCCTGGCACTCTATCACCTGTGCCACCTAACTGGCCCCATCAGTCCCAGAGCCCCACTGTGACCCTGTCTGTGGTTATGGATTTGATCCTACATTTCTGAAGGCTGAGCTGATGATGGAATGTAAATTCTGCCAAGTCCTACCAAGCTGGAAAGACTTCACGTATTGTCCTGTAAATCTGGTACTTGCATTCTCCAGAACCAGCCCAACAAGCGACAGAGAGACTAATCACCCGTTTCTAGACACTCAATCAATTCTTTGTTCATGGCAACGCATGAAATAAAGAAAAAGGCAAAATGGTCCTCAGCCCTCTTCCGCTTCAGAAGGGAAGCAGCAGAGTGGTAGGAAAGGGGGCAGAGGGGGATAAAAATCACACCCTTTTTAGACTGTCTCCAAACACCAGTATTCTAAACATTGGACACTTGTTCAATGGAGCCAGTGAACTCTCTACATCCTGATATTCTTAGTCTAGATGAAATCAGATGGATGTAACTGCTTGGCTTGCAGCTTCTCTTGAAGAGGCAAACAAAGCTGGTGATACTGTTTTTTATCATGTGTAAAAAAGCAAAAGACCCCATAATTCCATAGACCATTTAGTCATCTTGTACTGAAGTGCACATGACAAGTATTTTTAAAAGACTACTAAATAAATCATGAAAAGATGCAGCTTATGAATCAACACGTTTCAGAGGGTGAAGAGGTAGGGAAATTATATGACAAACTTGCTTTAGTATATTATAGGAGGTAGGATTCCTATAATAGTTTAAGTATGAGGTAATCAGGGCAAGAATTAGGGGCTGAAGAAATGGAAAGGGAGTAAGAATCATTGACAGAGAAACTTAAAGGATCTGGCGATTGGCCTGGGGTGAAAGGGAGAGAAGCAAGGACATGAAAGAAAGGGAAAGCTGGTGACTGAAAAATCTTGGCACCTTAGACTCTTGTGTCAGGGGTTCTTAACCTGGGTTCCATGAATTTATTTTTAAAAATATTGTGATAACTGTATTTCTATATAACTGGTTTCCTGTGTAATCCTGGGCATTTTATTTTATGCATTTCAAAACATTTTTCTGAGAAGGGAATACGCTTCAACAGATTGCTAAAGGGGGTCCGTGCCACCCACAGAAAGCTAAGAGCCCCTGCTCCACACAAAAACATCATTAGTCAGGAGATTAGAAGATGACAAAGGAGTCAAACTTTCACCATAACAGGTACAAGGTATCCAAAAGAACTCTGACTAAAATAACTTCCAAGAATCAGAATGAGGCCTGAAAACAAGTGGACTATTTGGCTTGATGTTATTGGCTTTTGCCCCTTTCCTTTTTTGATTGTTATATCCAAATTTGGGGACTTTTGTTCAGCTTCCTGTTCTCCATTTACATTATGTTAGATTTTCAATTTTATATAAAATTTTCCATGTTTGATTCATATGCCTCTTATGTAAGAACCACTTAAAAAAAGATAGCAAATCTGGCAAATAAAATTAGGCTTCCTTGGTTATTCTTTAAAATTTCTTTTCTTACCAGTGGCCCCAAAAGCATCCAAACATTCCAAAGGCTTTCGTTCCTCAGCCAACACGGCCAGCGTGGAGAATATCAGTTGCCTGGAAGAAAGTTTCAAAGTCTGAAATAATTTTACTTCTCTAAGGGCTCCTTTACTGCTTTAAAAAGCCCTCAGGATAATCAAACAATACTCCTAGGAGGGACCTCGGAGAGCCTCTGATTCATCACAAGCTTCAATAGGAATCCCTTCTACGCTTCCCTGACAAATGCTTACTAGCCTTCATTTGAAGGCTTCAAATAGTGGGGGCCCAACTGTATTCCAGAGTGCCTATTCTATTTTTGCACCGTGCGAGTGTGTAAGAAGTTTTTCCTTATATTGGATTAACATCTCTCTCTCTGAAACTCCTACCCATGTTCTAAGTTCTGTTCCTGGGGCCAACTAGAAGTCAGATTCTTTTTTTACAGGACAGCCTTTCAAATTCTTGAGGTGTTATTACAAATCCCCTAAAGTCTTTCTTTTTTGGGCTAAACATTCTAAAAGGTATGAACAAGGCCCTTGACCACCTTGGTTGAACCACTGCCTTTGAACACTGCAGTTTATTACTAATGTCCTTCCTAACATGTATCATCCAAAACTATACACTACTTTAGGTACAGTCTGATCAAGGAAGAGAAAAAGGGAACGTCATCTCCTCAATCCTGTAGACTAAGTCACTCTAAATGTAGGCCAAGATTGCCTTTCATTTTTGGTCAACACACTCTGTTCTCTGCAATCCTCAATTTCTCTGTACCTATTGGCTCCTTATCTACTGCATACGAACACACCCTTATCTTCCCAAACCTTAAAAAACCCTCATTAGACTTGCTACCTCTTCAAGCTACAGTCTCTAAGTTCCCCTCCTTTTTACAACCAAACTCTCAGAAAAAGCTGTCAGCGCTAATTGGCTCCAGAGCTGTGCTTTAGAAAAATCACTTTGGTAGCTGTGTGAAGGAGAGACTGGAGTGGGAGAAACTTAAGGTAGACAGACAGGTGAGAGATGGTGACTGTGTAAGCAGAAAGGAAAGATGCAAAATGGTGTGGAGGTAGAAACAGCAAGTTTTGACAAATGACTGGATATGTGTTTAGGGAGTGATAGGAGTCAAAGAGGGCAGCTAGGTGGCACAGTGGATAGGGTAACAGGCCTGGTATCAAGAAGACTCATCTTACTGAGTTCAAATCTGACCTCAGACACTTCCTGGCTGTGTGATTCTGGGCAAGTCACTTAACCCTATTTGCTTCAGTTTCTCATCTGTAAAATGAGCTGGAGAAAAAAATGGCAAACAATTCTAGTATCTGTTAAGAAAACCCCAAACGGGGTCACAAAGAGTTGGACACAACTGAAAAATGACTGAACAAGGAGTCAAAGATGATCCTGCAGTTGTGAAACTCAGGCAGCTGGAAGGATAGTGGCACCCTTGACACTAAAAAGGAAGTTGAGAAGAGTGTGATTTTGGAGGGAAAGCTAACATAGCAAGACATGATGAAAATCACAACATGTTCATGCCTGCTTATCCTGTGTGACACTGTCCCTGTCAAAACAAAAAGAGACGGGGATGGAGCTCTTATTTACTGGTCATGGTTTGGAGCACCTAACCCTTTCTCTGAGGAGCACTGAGCAGCTCCACAAAGGAGCAGGGATGGGAAGCTAGGAGAGCAGAATTTCCCCAAAGACACTTGTGCAGCTTAAGCAGCTAGATAGCACTGGGATTGTAACTACTTTGAAGAGTGATACATGAACTTAGGGGCTCGCACAATGGAGGAGGATGGTGTGGGGGATAAGGGCAGGAGTGGTTGTGTTACGGGTAATCATGGAGATAAGCCCCATGACTGGCTTCACTGGGGAGAGTGGAATGAGACTCATCTTCCCATTCTACCATTGATGGCTCACATGAACCCCCTGGGGGCAGGTTAGAGCTCCCACTTTTGGAGATCACCGTTCTTCTTTTTCTGGGTGGCCTCCCACGGGTTAAATTAACCTTTCTATACACATGATCCCATGATCAGCCCTGGATTCTTTCCTGATGTTCAGTTCCATAACACCAGTTGCTTATTAGACATTCTGAACAGAAGTATAGTATGGTAGGCATCTTCAATTACACATGTCCATTGTTCTTCCTCCCAAACTCTCCTTCTTTGTAATGTCATTACTTTTGTCAAAGGGACTGATATCCTTTTGGTAACCCAGATTTCTGACCTCAGTCATCTTTGATCCTCAATTTCCTTTTACCTCATGTTTCCATTCAATCTCCGTATTTTGTAAATTCTGTATCTCTTGGACTTGTGCCCTTCTCTCCTCTCACATGGTCTTCATCAGCTCTCATCTTAATTATTGCCACACTACAGAAGCCACTGAACTGGGCTGCTTCATTCAAGTTCTTCCCTTCTCTAATCCACATTCCACACAACTGCATAAGTGATACTTCTAAAGCACTGCTCTCTAACTGGGCCACTTGTTCACTAAACTCTAGCAGTTTCTATTACCTCCAGGATTAAGTAGATTAAAAATATACACAAAGTACAAATGAAATAATTTTAAGGGGAATCTTAAATACTGTTTGGCATTAAAAGACCTTTACAGTCTTATTATGTATTATTTTCCTTCACGTACTGTACAGTAGCCACACTGGTGTCTTCACACATGGCACCCCATCTCCTGTCTCTGTATATATCGGGCTGTCCCTCGCCTGGAACACCGCCCCTCCTCATCTCTGCCTCTAAAAAGTCCGTTTCTTTCAAAGCTCAGCCCAGACACAGCCTCCTTCTAAGAAACACGAGGTCTTTCCTGAGCTTCAGCTGTTGGAGCTTCCCCTCAATTTATTTCACATGTACTTTGTGAATATTTTTAATCTGCTTATATTTGTTCTTGCTTCCCCCTACTGAAGTGGGGGTGGGGGGGACCGTTTGACTTGTGTTGTATCCTGAAGGTCCAGCATAGTGTAGACACTTCTCTCAGATATTATATCATACAAATGGCTGTTTAAGCATACTTCTCTGCCACGTACTTGTGAAGCTCATTTTTTGAATATAAGTATATTTTAGAAGTAGTCTGATTAACACAGAAAACAGAGGGTCAGTCTTGATAGCATATCTCTATTATTGTATCCTAAGATTACACTCGCTGAGTTTTGTGGTTGCTTTAATACATCACTGACTCTTTTTAAACTTATAAAGAATGAAGATGCGATGGAGCCAAGATGGCTGAGGGAAGCCAGGAAGTTGCTTGAGCTCTCCCAAGTTTCCCTTGGAAACAAGATTAAATCAAGTGTGAGTGACAGAACCTACAAAAAGATGAAGTGAAAAATTTTTCCAGCTTAAAATAACTTAGAAGGGCTTCAGGAAAGGCCCATCTCATTTAGGTAAAAGGGGAATACAGCCAGCACAGATAGTTTCCAGGCAAGTCAGTGGTAGTCTCTTAACCACAGCACAGATCAGCAACCAAAGCTCCCTGGTCCTGGCTTAGCAGGCCAGTGGCATAGTAAGCCAATTTTTTGAGACCTCCAGCCACAGTGTAGAAGGCACGCTGCCAGTCCCAGAACCCTCTGCACAATAGGTGGGACTAGGCCAATCCACCCCAGTGCAATGGGCAAGCCATGAGCCCCGGAGGCCCCAGTGCAGAAAGTCAGTGACCAGGGCCCTGGCCCCCAGCACAGGAAGCTTGAGACAGTGCCCCCTGCCCCAGGCACAGAGCTCAACTTTAAGTCACAAAATAGGCTAAAACATGAGCAAAACCCAGAAAAGATCCCTGACCATAGCAAGTTACTACGGTGACAGGGAAGATCAAAACATAAACTGAGAAGAGGACAGCAATGTCAAAACGCCTGTGAAGTCTCAAGGAGGAACATGAACTGATGTCAAACCCAAAAAGCCTTTTTGGAAAAGCTCAAATCAAATAAGAGTTGCAGACGAAAAACTGGGAAGAGAAATGAGAGTTATGCAAGAAAGAGTCCACAGTTTGGAAAAGGAAGGACAAAAACAGAATGAGGAAAACAATTCTTTAAAAAGCAGAATTGGCCAAATGGAAAGAAATCCAGTGAAGAAAACAACTCCTTCAAAATTAGAATTGGGTACGTGGAAGCTAATGACTCCACGATACATCAAGAATCAGTCAAACAAAATCAAAAGAATGAAAAAATAGAAGAAAATATAAAATACCACGTTGGAAAAAGAACTGACCGAAAAAATAGATCTAGGAGGGATAATTTAAAAAGTACTGCATTATCTGAAAGCCATGATCAAAAAGAGAGCTTGGCTGTATCTTTCAAAAAATTATCAAGGAAAACTGCACTGATATCCCAGAACCAGAAGGTAAAATAGTCACTGAAAGAATCCACTAATCACCTCATGAAAGAAATCCCCAAATAAAAACTCCAAGAAACAATGTAGCCAAATTCCAGAATTACTGGATCAAGGAGAAAATACTGCAAGTAGCCAGAAATTAACAATTTAAATATCAAGGAGTCACAGTTAGGATTACACAGGACATAGCAGAGGATCAGAGGGCTTAGAACATGATATTCCAAAAGGCAAAGGAGCTTGGACTACATCCAAGAACCAACTACCCAGCAAAACTGAGCATAATCTTTTAAGGGAAAAGACTGGACATTCAATGAAATAAGGGACTTTCATACTTTCCTGATGAAAAGACCAGAGCTGAACAGAAAATGTGATCTTCAAATACAAGACTCAACAGAAGCATAAAAAGGTAAACAAGAAAAAAAAAAACATGTTAATAAAATTTAAACTGTTTTCCCTACACAGGAAGATGATACTTATAACTCTTGAGAACTGTATCTCTATTAGAACAGTTAGAAGGAATATACACAGACAGAGGGTAGGGGCATAAACTGACTTTGATGTGATGATGTAAAAAAAAATCATGGGATGAAAAAAAGGATTGAACTAGTAGAAGAGGAAAGGGGGAGGCAGAATAGGGTAAATTACATCACATGAAGAGGTGCAAAAGACCTATTATAGTAGAGGGAAAGAAGGGTGGGGGTGAACATTGTTTGAACTCTCACTGAATTTGCCTCAAAGAGGGAATAACATAGACACTCAGTTGGGTATAGAAATTTATCTTACCCTACAGGGAAGTAGGAGGGGAGAAGGGAAAGAAAAGAGAGGGGGGACTGATAGAAGGGAAGGCAGTTGGTCAGAAGCAAAACACTGGTGAGGAGGGACAGGATGAAAGGAGGTAGAAAAGTACAAATAGGGGGAAATACAGGATGGAGGGAAATACACAGAAATCATATCTGTGAATGTGAATGGGATGAACTCTCCCATCAGAAAGAAGTGGACAGCAGATGGATTGAAAACTAGAATGCTACAATATATTGTTTGTAAGAAAACCATTTGAAGCAGAGAGATACACACAGAGTAAAGGTAAAAGGTTGAAGCAGAATATATTATGCTTCAGCTGAAGTAAAAAAAAAAAAAAAAAAGCAGAGGTAGCAATCCTGATCTTAGACAAGCAAAAGTAAAAATAGATCTAATTAAAAGAGATAAGGAAGGAAGTTACATCTTGCTAAAAGGATACCATAGACAATGAAGTCATATCAATACTAAACATATATGCAGCAAGGGATATAGCATCCAAATTCTTAGAGGAAAAGTTAAGTGTGTTACAGGAAGAAACAGACAGGAAAACTATACTAGTGGGGGACTCAACCTCCACCTCTCAGAACTAAATAAATCTAACCACAAAATAAACAAGAAAGAAATTAAGGAGGCGAATAGAATTTTAGAAGAGATAGATATGATAGACCTCTGGAAAAAACTGAATGGGGTTATAAAAAGGAATATACATTTTTCTCAGCAGCACCTGGTACCTACACAAAAACTGACTATGTATGACGGCATTAAAAACCTCACAATCAAATGCAGAAAGGCAGAAATGTTAAATGCATTCTTTTCAGATCATGATGCAATAAAAATTAATGTAATGAAGGGCTATGGAATGAAAGACTAAAAATTAATTTGAAACTAAATAATCTAATCCTAACGAATGAGTGGATCAAACAACAAATCATACAATCAATATTTCATCAAAGAGAATGACATTATGAGACAAAATATCAAGATTTATGGTGCAGCCAAAGCAGTTCTTAGGGGAAATTTTATATTTCCAAATGCTCATATGAATAAAGAGCAGATCAATGAATTGAGCATGCAACTAAAAAAGCTAGGAAAATAACAAATTAAAAATGCCCAATTAGATGCCAAATTAGAAATTTTGAAAATCAAAGGAGAGATGAATAAAACTGAAAGTAAGACAAGTATTGAACTAACAAATAAAACTAAGGGCTGGTTTTATGAAAAAAACAAAAAACAAAAAACAACCACAAACAATAAAATAGATAAACCTTTGGTTAATTTGATTAAAAAAGAAAAAAGACCAAGTTACCAGTATTAAAATGAAAAGGGTGAATTCACCACCAATGAAAAGGAAATTAAAGCAATAATTAGGAGCTATCTTGCCCAACTGTATGCCAATAAATCTGACAATCTAAGTGAAATGGATGAATATTTACAAAAATATAAACTGCCCAGATTAACAGAAGAAATACAATACTTAAATAACCCCATTTGAGAAAAAGAAATTGAACAAGCCATCAATGACCTCCCTAAGAAAAAATCTCCAGGGCCAGATGGATTTACTACAAGTGAATCTACTAAACATTTAAAGAACAATTAATTCCAATACTATATAAACTATTTGGAAAAACAGTTGTGAAGAAGGAGTCCTACCAAATTCCTTTTATGACACAAATATGATGCTGATACCTAAACCAGGAAGAGCCAAAACAGAGAAAGTAAATTATAGGCCAATTTCCCTAATGAATATTGATACAAAAATTTAAATTAAAATATTAGCAAAGAGATTACAGCAATTTATCACCAGGATAACATACCATGACCAGGTGGGATTTATACCAGGAATGCAGGGCTGGTTCAATATTAGGAAAACTATCAGCATAACTGACCACATCAAGAACAAAACTAGCAAAAATTATGATGATCTCAATAGATGCAGAAAAAGCTTTTGACAAAACACAGCAACAATTCCTATTAAAAACACTAGAAAGCAGAGGAATAAATGGAGTTTTCCTTGAAATGGTAAATAGTATCTATCTAAAACATCAGCAAGCATTTCATGTGGTGGGGATAAGCTAGAAGCTTTCCCAATAATATCAGAGGTAAAATAAGGATGCCTTATACCACCACTATTATTCAATATTGTATTAGAAACATTAGCTTTAGAAATAAGAAAAAGAAATCGAAGGAATTAAAATAGGCAATGAAGAAACAAAACTATCACTCTTTGCTGATGATATGATGGTATACTTAGAGAATCAATAAAAAAACTACTTGAAATAATTAACAACTTTAGCAAAACTGCAGGATATAAAATAAACCCTCATAAATCATCACCATTTCTATGTATTACTAACAAAATCCAGCAACAAGAGAAATTCCATTTAAAACAACTATAGACAATATAAAATATTTGGGAATCTACCTGCCAAGACAAACTCAGGAACTATATGAACACAAATACAAAATACTTTTCGCACAAATAAAGTTGTATCTAAACAACTGGAAAAATATCAATTGCTCATGGGTAGACTGAAATAATATAATAAAATGACAATTCTATATAAATTAATTTACTTATTCAGTGCTATACCAATCAAATTACCAAAAATTATTTTATAGAGCTAGAAAAAAAAATAAAATTCATCTGGAAGAATGAAAGGTCAAGAATATCAAGGGAATTAATGAAAAAAAAAATGCAAAGGAAGGTGGCCTAGCTGTACCAGATCTAAAACTATATTATAAAGTAGTAATCACCAAAGCTATTTGGTACTGGCTAAGAAATAGTGTGGTGGATAAGTGGAAGAGGTTAGGTAAAAAGGACACAGTAGTAAATGACTATAGTCATCTAATGCTTTATAAACCCAAAGTTTCCAACTTCTGGAATAAGAATCCACCATAGGACAAAAACTGTTGGGAAATCTGGAAATAGCATGGTAGAATGTAGGCACAGACCAATATCTCACACTGTATACCAAGATAAAGTCAAAATGGGTACATGATTTAGACATAAAAGGTGATACCACAAGCAAATTAGGAGAGCAAGGGATAGTTTACCTGTCAGTTCTATGCAGAAGGGAAGAATATTTGACCAAACAAGAGATTGAGAACATTATGAAATGCAAAATGGGTAATTTTCAAACAAAACCAAGGCAACCAAGATTAGAGTGAAAGCAGAAAGCTGGGAAACAATTTTTATAGCAAGTATCTCTGATAAAGGCATTTCTCAAATATATAGAGAACTGAGTCAACCTTTTAAGAATACATGTCATTCCCCAATTGATAAATGGTCAAAAGAAATGAAAAGGCAGTTTTCAGATGAAGAAATTAAAGCTATCTATAGTTATATGAAAAAACGCTCTAAATCACTTATTGATTAGAAAAATACGAATTAAAATAACTCTGAGGTACCATCTCACACCTATCAGGTTGGCTAATATGACAGAAAAAGAAAATGATAAATGTTGGAGATGTGGGAAAATTGGAACATTAATGCATTTTTGTTGGAGTTGTGAACTGATCCAACCATTTTGGAGAACAATTTGGAACTACGCCCAAAGGGCTAGAAAACTGTCTATACCTTTGATTCAGCAATTTCACTACGAGGTCTATATCCCAAAGAGATCATAAAAAAGGGAAAATAACCCATATGTACATGAATATTGATAGCAGCTCTTTTTGTGGTGGCAAAGAATTGGGAATTGAGGGGATGCCCTTCAACTGGGGAACGGCTGAACAAGTTGTGGTATATGAATATAATGGAATACTATTGTGATACAAGAAATGATAAGCAGGCAGATTTCAGAAAAACCTGGAGTTAGATGAACTGATGCTGAATGAAGTGAGCAGAACCAGAACAACATTATACCCAGTAACAGCAACATGTTTGATGACCAACTTTGATAGACTAAGCTCTTCTCAGCAATGAAATCTTCTAAGACAATTCCCAAAGACAAGATGGAAAAGGCTATCCTCATCCAGAGAAAGAACTATGGGGTCTGAGTGCAGATTGAAGCATACCATTTTCTCTTATTTTCCTTTCTCGTGGTTTTTCCCTTTTGTTCTGATTTTTCTTTCACAACATGACTAATGTGGAAATGTTTATCATAATTGTACACATATAACTTATATGAGACTGCTAGCTGTCTTGGGGAGGGGGGAGAGAAAAGAAGGAGAGAGAAAAATTTGGAACTCAAAATCTTATAAAAATGAATGTTGAAAATTATTTTTACATGTAATAGGAAAAAATAAAATACTATTAAGTGGGGAAAAAAAATAAGAATGGAAACCCCCAGAGCTTTTTCACCCATAACCTAGCTGCTGTTTAATCTGTGCAGCTAAAATTTTAAATCTCAAGTATAGAACTTTATTCAGTTTAAATTTCCATACATTTAAAGATCCTAAAGGAGTACAAGAACCAACTACATTCTGAGTTATAAAAGGATTAAGAGATGTCTAGCACAGTTTGAGTATGAATTTTAAGTATTCAAGATATTTTATTGTGACCTAATTGTTAGGAAACAGACAAATCATTTATAGTATATAGTTGCTTTCCATCTATTATCAGAACATTAGATTTGCCTTAATACCCTATTTCTTGCAGGGGCAGGTAGGTGGCTCAATGGACAAAGGGCTGGGCCTGGCATCAGGAAGACAGACATCTTCCTGAGGTTCAAATCTGGTCTCAGACACTTCCTAGTTGTGTGAATCTGGAAAGTTACAACCCTGTTAAGTAGCACTTTCTTCATCAGTAAAATGAACTGAAGAAGGAAACAGCCAACCACTCCAGTATGTTTGCTAAGAAAACCCCAAATGATATCATGAAAAATTAGACATAACTGAACACACACACCCATTTCTTGTCTATGTTGGATGATAACAATTTATTTTCCCATGAAATAAAAAAAAATATTCTAAAGAAAACACTGACTTCGAACATCAATAAACTTATCAATACCTCAATTCAAATTTTCTTACCTGTTTAATTTCATTTTTGGATTAAAATAAGAATCTGTTTTCTGAGGTGTAGAATAGTTAGGAAGAACTTGTATGTCAGTGTCTGCTTCTTTCAACACTTCACGGGGTGGTTTAGCAGCAGAGGCTAAAAAACAAAGATTTCCAGGGGCTCATAGCTCAGGTGCTGAATGTGCAAGCCTCTAACATATATTTGGGAGGACAACCTTCCTCTCTCCCTCCTCCCCCCCACTAACACGCCACAAAGCCCTTTATACTTTACAAAATGCTTTTCTCACTACATCCTAGTGAGGGAGGTAGTGCAACTATAAAACCTCCACTTTACACACCATGGAAATAAGGCTCGGAGAAACTAAATGCCTTGGTCTTTGGCAGGCAGATAATCAATGACAAGATCAACAAGCAAGTAGCAATTAATAAGCGCTTATTAAATCCCTGCTGTGTGCTAGGGAAAGAAGGCATGTACATGTACAAGTACATACACAACATAGGGATAACAAGAGGGTCACTGATTTCACTGGTGTAAGGAACTGCCAAATGAGGAAACTCTATCTATAAAGGCAAACAGGCATATCCTCTAGACTGTCAGCCTCTTCTTGCAGGACAGGTAAGTTCTTTCTTGGGGCATCAATTTGGTGGCTGGGTCCAGGTCAGACATGCTTCACTCCCTACTTGCTGATTCTTTGGACTTTATCATTGTTCCCTCCGTGGACTAGTACTTTCCTCATCACCCCCATTTAGCTCCCTTTTATGTATTTTCTCCCCTTGTTGGAATATAAGCTCCTTTAGGGCAGGGACCATATGTTTTTGCTTATCCCCAGGGCTTAGTACGGTACTTCCCACATAGTGTTAATAAATGCTTGTTGCCTGCCTGTCTACTTGAATCACTTTAAGGTTATTGGCAGTACCAAATTAATGTACAGGTTATTTAAATTCACCTAGAAGAGGGCATTAGCAATTAGGAGGATCAGAAAGGTTTTATATAGAAGGTGATATTTGAAGCATTATCTTAAAGGAAGAGAGGGATTTTATAAAGTGAAAGTGAGGAGGGCATGTATTCTAAGCATGAGGGATGGCCACTGTAAAGGCAGAGAAATGGGAGTGCTACATGTGAGAAACAAGAAAGACCATTTCGGCTAGAGGGTAGCATGTAGGAGGAGTCTTCATGCTGACTTCTTAATGCTCTACATTTTGGCTTCTAACCTCATGTAACTAAAAATTCCTCTCCAAAGCCACCAATGATCTTTTAGCTGCCAAACGCAGCAGTCTTTTCTCAATGCTCATTCTCCTCAACCTTACTGCAGCCTTTCAGTGTTGATCACTCTCTTCTCCTTGATACATTCCTCTCTCTGGGTTTTTAGAACACCACTGTCTTCTTGTTTTCCTCCTGCCTATCAGGCAGTTTCTTTTCAGTCTCCTATGCTTGATCCTTTTTTAGGACCTCTAATGACAGGTGTCCCATAGGGCTCTGTTCTCTTTATCCTCAATACTACTTCACCTTGTGATCACAGCACCTCCCATGGATTTAATCATCTCTATGCTGATGACTCTCAAATCTACTTATCCTGCCCAAAGCTTTCTGCTGACCTTTAGTCTCCCATTTCCAATTACCTCTCAGACATCTTGAAACGGATGATGTCCAGCAGACATAAATTCAACATTTCCAAAACTAATCTCATCTTTCCCCCTAAACCTTCCCCACTTCTTAACTTCTCTATTATTGTCAAGGGTACCACTACCCTCCCAGTCCCCCAGGCTTCCTTAACTTCCCACCCTCTGACCATTCACATCCAATCTGCTGCCAAGGCCTGTCAATTTCACCTTTGCAACATCTCTTGAATATGCCTTCTTCTCTCCTCTGATCCTGCCACCACCCTGGTACAGGCCTGCATCACCTCACACTTGGAAAACCGCAATATGTTGCTGGCTGATGATGAGGGTCTGCCTGCCTTAAATCTCTCCCTATTCCAATTTATCCTCTATTTAGCTGTCAAAGCAATTTTCCTAAAGCACACGTTTGATCGTGTTGCTTTCCTATTCAATAAGCTCCAGTGGCTTCCTATTGCCTCCAAGATCAAATATAAAATCCTATTTGGTGTTCAAAGCCTTTAGTAACTGTCCCATCATTACCTTTCCAGTTTTCTTACATCCTTTTCCCCACCATGTACTATCTGATGTTCCATGAAGACACTCCATTTCTCTGTTCTGGGCATTTTCTCTAACTGTGCCCCATCCCTGGAATGTTCTCCCTCCTCAATTTCACCTACCAACTTTGCTAGCTTCCTTCAAATCCCAACTAAAATTTTATCTTTTATAGGAAGATTTTCTGAATCCCTCCTAATTCTAGTCCCTTCCCTCTGTTAATTATTTCCTATTTATCCTGTATTTAGCTTGTTTTGTATATACATTTTTTATATATTGTCTCCTTCAGTAGGTTGTAAGTTCTTTGAGGGCAGGGACTTTTGCTTCTTTTTTGTAACCCCAGTGCTTAGCACAGTCCTGGCACGTAGTAGGAACTTACTGATAAATGTCATTGTAAACACATCCAGTAGGTGGTTTGAAATCACCTGCCAAATATTTCAGAATTTTTTTTTTTTACCTCTTTCCCCACTACAGTCTTTATCAGTCTTTGCATCGGAACCAGAATTATTATGAAGTGACTAAATCTCATTAGCTATTTCTTTTGTGGTTTTCAGCGACAATGATCTGTAACGACTAAGCATAGGTTTATTGTGAATTAGTTTCAATGAAAGGTAAGTTGCTATTACACTTTGCTGTAGCGCAAGACATGTTACTTCCAAGAGATTACTAGTCAGAGTAACTATTTGCAGTCTCCCACTTCTTTTCTAGCTCAATTTGAAGTGGTTCTATGAGGTAAGACAAGCCCTCACATAAGTAGTTTTGCATTTGTTACAGGAACAACTTGGGTCAGAGTGCCACAGAGGAAATCAACTTCTTGAGTCTGTTAGTTCACTATGGATTTTAACCTGTACTTCAAAAAAGTTTTGTTTCATATATGAAAATAACAATTTCCCCTACTGTTTAATGATTTGTTAATAGACAAATGAAGCTATTCAACTTACCTGCAATATATCTGGATTCAGTTTCTCCTTTATTCACATGGCGTTTAATATGTCCTATCATATCAGTTCTTCGTGTGATGGTTGCTGAACAAATGATACAGTGATAATGGGCCCCCATCTTACTAGATGTCTATGAACAGAGCAAAGTTAATTAAAACACATGATACTAAACCTACATTAAAGTAATTTGAGATTGCAAATGTATATAAGCTAGGAGTCTTGGGGACAGAAGCTCTAATACAGGGGTGGGGAAAGTGTAGCCTTAAGGCTACATGTAGCCCAGTAGGTCCTCGGGTGCCGCCTTTTGACTGAGTCCAAGTTTTACAGAACAAATCCCCTTAATAAAAGGACTTGTTCTGTAAAACTTGGACTCAGTCAAAAGGCGGCACCCGAGGACCTAATGGGCCACATGTGGCCTCGAGGCTGCAGGTTCTCTACCCCTGCTCTAGGTTATTGTGTGCTGCCTTTTGACTGAGTCCAAGTTTTACAGAACAAATCCTTTTATTAAGGGGATTTATTCTGTGAAGTTTGGATTCAGTCAAAGGGCTCCCCTTGAGGACCTAGAGGGCCACATGTAGCCTCTAGGCCGCAGGTTCCCCACCCCTGCAATAGAAGCACCAATTTTTCCATGACTCTTTCCTGTTTTATTTAAACATGCAACCTTCACATTACTTTTCCAGAGATTTTGAATTTAATTCTGTAGTTTATGTTTACCTTCCTCTAATAAAAACTGTACCTTACTTTCTATAAAGACCACCTGTACATTATGGAAATGCTGCTATTGGGACTTTTATTGAATATCTTTTAAAAATGTACAATAAATTCATATTGCTTGTGACCTCATGTAATAAGCGTTCAGAATGTTCTACTCAAGAAGGTAAAACTATAAAGTCCTTGGGGTAAGGAAGTCAGAGGGCAGAGATCAGCTTAGAATTACTGCTTCTACATCCAACAGGCCCAGTTGTGTTTGCTGTATTAGCCCTCTTGTTACAACACATTATGAAATGAATACTTACTAGACCATTTTATATGAATTAAGAAATTAATAATTTATTGAGGACTCACTATAAATTAATGAATGGAGGTTAACATTTTATTTACTTTCAGAACAGTTAAACTTTATTTTCAATTCCAAAATCTCACCCCCTATACTCTTGAGAAGGCAAGAAATACAATATTCATTACACATATGAAGTTATTCAAAACACACTTCTGCATTAAGTCACATTCTGAAGAAAATAAAGAGAAAAAATATGCTTCACTCTGCACTCACAGTTCATCAGTACCCTGTGGAGGTGGACAGGATTTTTCACGAGTTCTTTGGAATTGTGGTGGATCATTTTATTGATTCGACTTCCTAAGTCTTTCACAGTTCCTTATCTTTACAATACTGTTGTTACTATGCAAATTATTCTGGTTCTGCTCACTTGGCTTTACATCAGTTCAGATAAGTCTTGTCAAGCATTTCAGAAACCATCCTATTCATTACTTCTTACAGCACAACAATATTCTACCGTATTCATTGAGTATCCTCTCAGTTTCCAATTATTTCCCACCACAAAAAGGGCTGTTATGAACATTTTTGTACAGATGGTCCCATTGCTTTGATTTCTTTGGGGTTTAGATCTAGTAGCAGTATTGCTGGGTCAAAAGTTACTCAGTTTTTTAGCTCTTTGGGCACAGTTCCAAATTTTTTTCTACAGAATGATTGGACCAGTTCCCAGTGAATTAATGTACCTATTTTCCTGCACACTCTCAGCATTGTCATTTTCTTTTTCTGTTATCTTAGCCAACCTGATGGGTGTGAGGTGGTACTTCAGCATTGTCTTAATGTGCAATTCTTTTACTTTTTTTCATATGACTATTGATAGCTTTGATTTCTTTCTCTGAAAACTGCCTGTTCATATCTCTTGGAAATTTATCAATGGGGGAGTGACTTTTACTCTTAGAACTTTGGCTCAGTTCCCTATATATCTGAGAAATGAGACCTTTATTCGATAAACTTACTGCCAAGATTTCCCCCCTCGTTTCCCCTGCTTTCTTTCCTAATTTTGGATGCACTGGCTTAGTGAAAAGATTTTTAATTTTATGTAATCAAAATTATCCATTTTACCTCCTGTGAACCTCTTTATTTCTTGTTTAAGTCATGAACTCTTCCCCATCTGTAGATCTCCCACACAGTATCACCCTTAATGTCTAAATCATGTAATTATTTTGAGCTTATCTTGGTAGAGGGTGTTAAGATGTTGGTTTATACCCACTTTCTGCCAGACGACTTCCCAGTTTTCCCAGCAGTTTTTGTCGAATAGTGAGTTCTTGCCCCAAGAGCTAGGATCACCGGGTTTATCAAACACTAGCTCAGTAGCTTCTGTATATTGTGTACCTATCTGCTCTACGGATCAACCACTCTATTTCTTACCCAATACCAAACTGCTTGGATGATTAGTTTTGTAGTACAGTTTGAGATCTGGTGCTGCTAGGCCTCCTTCCCCAGCCCCCGGCCCCCCCCCCCGCAAGATTCCCTTGTTATTCTCGATCATTTGTTCTTCCAGATGAATTTTGTTGTACATTTTTTTTTCTAGCTTTAAAGTAATTCTTTGGTAGTTTGATTGGCACTGATTAAGTAAATTAATTTAGCCAGCGTCATTTTTATTATATTGACTTTAGCCTACCAATGAGCTATTAATATTTCTCCAATTATTTAGATCTTTATTTGTGTGCCAGTGTTTTGTAATTGTGTTCACATAGTTCTGTGTGTCTCTTGGCAGGCAGACCCCTAAGTATTTTATACTATCTACAGGTATTTTAAATGGAATTTTTCTTTCTACGTCTTCTTGCCAGATTTTGTTGGTAATATTATATAGAAATGCTGATGATTTCTGGAGGTTTACTTTATATCCTGTAACTCTGATGAAGTTCATTGTTTCAACTAATATTTTAGTTGACTCTCTAGAGTTCTCTAAGTCAAGACAGAAACTGCTTAACATTACGTACACAAAAAGATTCAACTCCTACAACATTAGAAATAAAAATTTCATTAAGATTCCAAAAGAGAATTTTAAAAATTAAATCATTTCCTTTTGCATAATTTGATTTGAAAGAGGGAAATGAAATATTCTCTAACTCTAGAAGTTATTTCCTTAACTCATTTCAAAATTTAAAAGAATGAAAAATACATTTTCCCTTATATTCTTAATAATTAACTACTAGACTGATATTCAATTTGAAGCAGTATGGCTTAGTGGACAGAAGACCTGGGTTCAAGACTTTCCTTTCCCACATACAGGTTATGTGACTCTGGGCAAGTCAATTAACTTCTCAGAACTATATGCCAGTGGAGTCAAACTCAAATAGAAATGGTTCAAATAAAAATGCAAGGGGCATATTGACTTAGAAGACAATAAATTAACATTATCTAAGTTGTACTGTATTTTTATTTATTTTGCCAAAAATCTCACAATTACATTTTAATCTAGTTAGAAAATAACTTCTACTCTATGTAACTCTCTAAGACTTTAAGTTGCACTGAAGATGCTGACCTGCATTGGTAAGAGGGAATTTCCTCACCTGGGAGTTCCTTATACCAATCACAGGTCTAGTCCACATCTCTATTCCTAATTTTCAATTTACGGACAGCAGAGGAATTTGTTAGCTAGACAACAAAAATCATGGAAAACCTAAATAGCAATAATAGCTTTTGTTGTTTTCTTTTAAATTATGCCCAGTATAATGCTAGGAATTGAGTGGAAACGAGACCTTAAAGGTCTTAGATATAGAACAGGAAAAGTAAACTATGAAATATGAGGCTTGATAATTTTTAAATTTAGGGAAGAAAAACAAATTCTAATCACTATAACAAAGCAAGTTTTATTATTCTAAAAAAAATCATTACCTGGTCTCCAATGAGGTTCGGTTTCACTGGTCGACAAGGTAAGTGACAGATGCACATCCTGTAACCTAAAACGGAGAATGGACTTCAAATAAGTAAACTTATATACTTCCATTTTTTCAAGAGCTGACCTCAGATACTCCCTCAAACCAATATCTTTCAAAATTCCTCAGTAGCTTAGACAATGATTTCATGAGTTGACAGGGTAAGGAGAATGAATCTTTTATCACTTGCCAGGCTAATCTTTTGGTAATGAGGCTCTTCAAATTTATCTACGCTGCACTTTGTATGACAAGCATATAACTGGTTGGTGGGCAAACGCATGAAGCCCTTCCAGTTTGTTAAGACCTACTAGAATTAATGCCCTGTTGCCATACTGTTGTGAAGAAGCCAGGGTTACCTTCATATCATAGTCAGAACAGGACTTTAGAGAGGGTGTGTTCAACATGTATATGAGGTTCAAGCCCAAATGTTCAGTTATACAGGGAGAAGTAATAACAAATTCACTAACTGGAATCATGTTTACATTTGTGCCATTAATTTAATTTCTTTTTGCATGGTGTGCTGGAGAAAGCAGAACATAGTCAGGACACTTGGGTTTTGATCCTGACTCTGCCACCAACCAGTTGGGTGACTTCAAGAAAGCTATAACCCTCCCTGGGTTTCAGCTTCTTCATCTCTAATCTACCTTGCCCACTCTATTGGAATTGTTCTCAAAAATAAAATTCTTCAATGTCCTTCAAAGTTCTGTACCATCTGATGCTTTTAACTATCCTTCACTCCTTGAAACTCCTTCCTTCTCTGGTACAGAACTGTAATGATTATCCTACTTTTTTGATGGCTTTTTTTGGGTCTACTTCCTCCTCTTCTTCTCCTGGACCCTAAATGAACACATTTCCCCAAGTGCCATTCTTTTTTTTTTTTAAATTTGTATTCTTTCCCTTAACTATCTCTTCTGTTCCTATGGTTTACATTATTAATGCTATGCAGATGACTTCTAAAGCTTCATCTTCAGTTCCAACTTCTCTACTGAGCTCCAGTTCTCTATCTTTAATCGTCCATTAGACATATACACATAAATATCCTTAAAACACCTCAAATTTAATATGTCTAAAACCAAACTGCATCATCTTTCCTGTCAACTAGCTCTTCTTCAGGCCTTTCTTATTTCTGTTCTGTTGATGACCAAGCCATTCTTGCAATTACCCACACTCAGTCACTTTCAGGTCCTTTTTCTACTTACTCTCTAGAAACAAGCAGTCATGAATTTCACCACCATCATCACAAAGTCATTGCTTATGTGAAGCTTAAAAAAACAGCTGAACAGAATTAAAAAGAAAAAAACCTAATGCCATTTATAAGAACAAAAAAAGCAAAAATATTCTGTTTATTAGTCCCTACTTGACAAGTTAAGCAGCTGTTTTCCTTCCTATCTAAAGCAGAGCATATTTCTCTGTTGAGGGTTTTTTAATTCATTTTGATTAGCCAAATCATGCCAAATTAGAATCACAGAGCTGGAAGGGAACTTAGAGACTACAATTACCATCTCAGAGTTGGAAATGACTTTACAGAATCTAAAGGAACCGCTTCTACATTCCTAAGTAGTCATCTAGACTCTGAAGACCTCCAGTGATGGGAAATGATTCTTTCTGAGGCAGTACTTTTCATTTTTACAAAGCTCTATTTATTTAGAAGATCACATAGCTTAATCTTTATTTTGGACATGAAGAAAGAGAGATCCACAGGTTAAATGACAACCGAGATCAATCACATAGCTAGTGGCAGATTGGGACTAAAACTCAAGTCTCCTAATTTTTGCCCACAACACTGTCTTGCTTGTAAGCAAAAAGTGTATAAATATTAGTCTTGCCTTTATTAATTCTAATTCATATGTGCCAAAATTCAATTCAATAGAAAAATAAAAATTATATTTTCCTTAAAAACAACCTAGACTTTTTCATTAAAAACTAACCAAAAACTAAGATGTTAACACATTTAAAATTACACAAATTTATGCACTATGAGACTAAGCTACTAGGTCAAAAATGTAAGAAGTGGTAATATTTGCCAAAAAGTTATTAAGGAAGGTCCTAGTTAAAACAGCACACATACCCCTAACTTCTCCCTCTCCACAATAAAAATCAGCTAGAAACCTGCGAGAAGTGGAAACTGCCCAATTCCAAAAAGATAAGAAAGTGCTGACATTGTCACAAACCAACAGCTTATAAAGTTGTATTTTTCGTTTATTACTTAGTCTTATTAAGTGACAAAAAAGCTGCAGTAGCTTTATTTTGAAAATACTTAATCAAAAATAACCCCCTAAAATATGGCTGTGAATACTGTATCACATACATTAAATATCTTTTTTAAAAAATGAATAGTTTGGAAATTACAAACCTTCAAATTCTACAGAAACTTTCCAGTGTAAATTCTGCAGGTGACGATGAAGTTTATGGCTATAACAAGCTCTGAATTTTTCCTCAGGGCATAATGGACAAAGTTTTTTACCAGCTAAAAAGGAAAAGACATAAAAAAAAAAGAAATGAACCAATTATTAAAGAATAGAATTATGCTGTAATTCAGCTGAAACTCCCTCTACAGTCAAGTGACAGTCTTTCTTTGTGGTAGCCTCATCACTGGGATCCTTGGCAGTAGTTAGGTGACATATGCAGTCTCTTGTCTAGGATCTCTTACTTAGCCTTTTCCACCTCACTCCTCCCCCTATATCTAGCCAATATTTTTGCTGCCACCAGTGAAGGTACGCAATGGTACTTGCAGTATCTTGCATGCACCTCTCATATGATGACTGCCTGCTGACAAGTTAGTGCAGGCATCACTTATTAAAACCCCTAATTGGCCTTACGAGGAGCAGCAATTCCCTCACAAAGGTAGAACAGCAAGACAGAGGGAGCACAAGTCATTCTTAGGATATTTCTTTCCTGCTCTGACAATAACAGACACACTTATAGACACAGAGAGAGGATTCTCAGGTAGGAGAAACTGTAACTCAGGTAGGAGTAATCAAAAAGTATTTATTAAGCACCTACTATGTACTAGGTACTGGGGATTTGAACACTAAAAAAAATGTAACCATTGCTACTCTCAAGGATATCACATTTTATTAGGGGAGACCACATGTACATATATCACACATATAAGCCATACAGAATAAATTCTGAACAAATACCAGTTGGTTTGAAAAGTGGGATGATTAGGGGGTCCAGAAAAGGATCTATGAGAAGGTGATACATGATGTATAAAGGAGGCTGGGAAGTAGAGGAAGGTAAGAAAGCATTGGGGATATGTCTCATACAAAGGCAAAGAGATAATTAATATAATATTAATAATATAATTATTGTTGATGGGGTGTTACATATAAAGAAAAGAGAGGGCAGTTGGATGGACTGCAGAAAGTGAGAAGAGTAACACATAAGAAGTCTGGAAATACAGATTGGGGCAAAGTTGTGAAGGGCTTTAACAGCTAAACAGAGAAACTTCTATTTGACTATAGGAGCAATAAGAGAAGCCTGCAGAATTTACTGAATGGGGAACACCACTGATCAGCTCTGCACTTAAGAAAAGGCACTGTGGGACTGTGTGGAGATAGTTTGGATTGATACAAGAGGCTCAATTAGAAGGCCACTGCAACAGTCCAGATAAGAGGCAATGAACTAAGGTTATGGGTATGTAAGCAGAGAGGGATCAGAAGTTGGAAGATTTGGCAGAGGTAGAGATGTTAAGATTTGGCACTTGATTAGAAAATGTAGAGCAAGAGAAATGCTAAGGAATAGTCGTACCTTTGATAGAAACAGAGAAGTTTGGAAGGTGGTGGATTTGGGGGAAAAGATAACAAGTTCTGCTTCGGGCATAATGAATCTGGGATATCAAGTTTGAAATGATGAACAGGGCAGTTGGATGTGGAATTGAATTTTAAGAGAGAAAATGGTGCTAGACATATAGATCTATTAGTCGTCTGCAAAGAGATAATTAAACCCATGGTAGGTAATGAGGTCACTGGTAAAGTATACAGAAAGAAGAGGGTCCAGGATATAGCCTTAGAGTATGCCCATGGATGGAGGTGAGGTGGGATAATATGGATGATTCACTAGTAAAGGAGCCTAAGAAGGACATAAAACTAGATCTTAATGCAATGTGGGTGTTTCTGTGAGTTTGTCAGGTGAGGAAGGTGAGTAAGAAGTTGAAAGAATAATGGCCTAGGGATTTCGTTTTCTGACGATCTAACAACACAGGGCTAGAAGTTAGAGAATCAGGATGAATTATTAAGATGGCCATTAGATTGTCTCTCTTCAATTAGTAGGTATGCTAAGCAAGCCTTTAACAGATACTGGATTGAAGTCAATTAATAACTGAATTACTTAAAGAATTTTATTGCTTAATATATCAATTTTCATTATCTTTTTTTTCCAGAAATAATGTAATAAGACAAACTGTATTACCGTTTTAAAAATTACTTTAAAGGAAATGCTTGAAACTCAGCAAAAGGGGAAAAGTGTAATGTATAATTTAGTACATGTTGGATGAACAAGCACATCACTCCCATTTCTACTCCCTAAATTCTTGTTATTTGTAATGAGTTGTATATGTGCTTTGGGCATTTAATTTTTGTTTAGACTGATTGATGTCTGATGTGGGAAAAGCTAAGAAAAGTAAAGGGCAACTTACTTCAAATGCGATAATAATTGTAAAGCCCTTAGCATTATGCCTGCCACATAAGCACCATATAAATATTAGCTATTTTAAAATATTGTTATTTGAAGGCGGGCAGGATAAATGCTTGATTTAATTCTTCTTTTCTTGCCTCTAATACATTAAATGCTGGACGTAGGCCTTAGGATCTGGAAAGCATTTTTTCAAAAACAACTGTCATAATGAATTCCTTTTAATCAACAACATAATCTCCATTAGGATATAGAAAGAAATTTCTTATAATGTTTCATTTTTCTATCATTTTTACCTACAAATGATCAAGACCACAGGTATCAAACCCCATGAACCAGATTAAAATTTAATTGGGAAATGTTTAATAAAATAAACAACAATATAGATAATATTAATTTGTGGTTTTCTAAGTCAGTATGTGGCTGCAGTGATCATTTCTATTTGCGTCTGGCTCCACTGATATAGATCCTGTTAAAAGTAATTCCTATTCCAAGATTCCTGTTGTCTCCTAGCCCTGTACAGTGTAGAGCTCACATGACCCTGAGCAAGTCATTCAATCTTTCCCGGCCTTGGTTTTCCATGTGTAAATGTAGGGGACAAATGGCTTAAGGTCTCTTCTCACTCTAAATTTGGGATCTTATGTTTCTGTTTCTTTTTTATTCTTTGAAACATCTCTCAGGTTTACCTCTTCTTTTCTATTCCCAAAACTATCACCCTTGTTATAGTTTATTGTGATCGTATTGTGGCTAATCATCTTTCCAGCCTTTCTCTCTTTAATTTTGGTATACATGCTACTGCTAATGCTAATTTTCCTAAATGTGCCTTTTAGCTTACCATGCTCCTGCTCAAAATTCTAGAATGGCTCCTTTAATTAAGTTTAAACTCCTAAGCCTGGTATTCAGGGCCCAAACTTGACTAAATTTCTTTTCTACTGCTCCCAGTAAGTACCTTCCACTTTAGGAATGTTGGTTTCCCTCCTATAATCTCACCCTTCATATATTCGCTCTGCCCTATTCCAGGTATTCTCTTACCTGAAACGTCCTCCTCCCTTGTCCACTTTCCCATTAAATCTTTTCTACCTACTTGAGATTACTTTGATTTCTTTTCTTTGAACTACTGAAATTATATTCAATCAACAGTTTAGTATTTAGTTATCTTAATTGCTTGAGGTATCAATCTTTCCTCCCTAGATTAAAACCTCCTGGTGCACAGGAATGGTATTTTATACACCTGAGTGTAAAATGGTGCCTTGGCATAATGTTATAGAAGATATTGACATGGCCATCATCATCCTTAAAACACTAGTATTATAAGGACGTTTTATTATATTCTGGATTAAAGCCATTATACTTTTTAAAGGTCATAAAAACACAACTATACTTAGCTAGCATAAAAGAGTGAAAGAGCCCAGGCCCGAGAATCAGGCAGGAGCAGAATCTCAGTCACTGCTCTACCACTAGCTGAGTGACTGGGGACAAGGAATTGAACCTCTCTGGGTCTCAGTATCTTCAGCTGTAAAATGAAAGTGCTGGGTTACATTATCTTTGAGGTCTTTAAATAATACATGATCTAATAATAAAACGAAAATTTCCCATCACTAGAAAGAGTCAGGACAGTTTTTAAGTGATGAAAACAAACAAAAACATTTGCCTCAGAGAGAAGTAAATTGACAAATCACAATAGAATTAATATTTAACTGAAGTGAAAGAAAGACAAAGGAGGTGGGGAATGAACCATAGTCACAGAAAGCAAATTCCCAAAAATTAGGGTAACAAATTTCATAGGCTTTATTTTAAATTCAAGTCAGGTAGTAAGGTAGGAAAATTGAAAATTTTTTTCCAAATTAAAAATTTTTTCAAACTAAACATTGTTTCTAATGTAACACTCATTTATAATTTAAGTAGGTTATCATCAAAAGTATGTGTAAAGAATTCTATCAACATTTTTGTTTAATCTTCAGGCATGGACTATTTTAAAAAAACTTTTTTTTAACACTGAAAGAGAAACCTACAAAAAGGCTTTTATTTTCAAAAAAGAATTAAAAAAAAAAAACCCAAACCAAAATGGAACATAAGGATACTAAAAACTACTATCAGTCTTGATGATAATGCTTTTCACCCTCTCATCTATGCCACTGTCATGTGGCAGTCTTTAACTCAATCCAAAAAAGCCTTAAAAGCAATAAAGCAATCAATATGCTCCATAACCATGAAAGAGAAAAAGGGCAGGGAATACTTGTGCATCACTTCTTTGATGGTTCACAGAATTTTATTTCACTTGCTAATTTATCTCAAAGAGAGAATTCTGTTTTGTGTTCAGTTTTTAGAGACCACAGGGATGTGCTTTTCTCTATCTTTGGACTCTTAGGAAATGCTAGCATAAGCTACAACACCTAAAAGCTGGAGAAAAAGATTTCTTAAATAAAGACTGTAATTTAAGGATAGGTTGTAAATTAGTGAGTAAATTTTTCCACATTCTGAAAAATGAGAGATTGTTAGTATATGCTACTTCTTATTATTTTTGCTTATATACACACACGTTTGTGTGTGTGTGTGTGTGTGTGTGTGTATGTAAAATAAGTAAAATATAATGTGGCCTAAATGGGTAGAGAGTTGGCTTTGGAGTCAGAAAACCCTTCTGACAAAATTAGCTGCATGACCCTGGGCAAATCACTTCACTCTATGAGATGCAGAGCAAGAGTCAACCTACATCAGTGGAAGAAATCTTACTTGAAGTTCCCTGCACAGAAGAAATAACAGATCTCAACCAAAAAAAAAAGTTATACTTATTAACAAAGTTATTTTTACTCCTTTTGATACTGACAAAAAAAATAAGCTGAATGACTCACAATGTATTTCAAAATTTAACTTTTTTCTCATCAAGATGCTTGAAAGGTATTTCCTTGTTTTCCATAAACTGCACCCCTAAGGCACACTAATTTCTGTCCTCTTACATAAAGAATATAACTGAAGGATACACTGTAAATTAGTGAGCTAATTTGTTTCCTTAGAAAGCAGCTAACTAATTTCTTTATATAAAACAAACGGAGAAATATTATTAGCATATACAAACAAATTCTTGGTGCCAAGAGGCACGAAGCGTTTGGTAAAACTGAGGAATTTCCATGTTTCTACAAACGATTTTGTTAATTGATTGCAAGGAATTCCCTACCACAAATGCTTTGCTGTTCCTGGCTTCTGTAACATACCACATAAGAAAAGCACCAAGCTTGGTACTGTCTGTCTTTGAAGGGGGAGTAAGACAAGTCATGGCTGAGTCATCAGGAAGCAGAGATTATTACCCTTTCATTCCTTTCACTTCTTGCCCCTCAGACATTCTAATTACCATCAGAACTACTGGATCCTCATGCCCAGCTCCCCAGATTCTTCCCCCTCCCAAGTAGGGTACACAGAAAGATCTAGAAACATGGAGGAGGTAAAGGGTGAGGAAGGTGTGTCTATCATACCTCCCTCTTTCCTCTACTGGGTTCAGAGCATTTCATTTTCACTCGCTAATTCACTCCTGAGAGGCTGGGTTTCAATTCTGTTTTGTCTCCAGCTCTTGTAGACCTGGAATATGATTTTTTAGCAAATTCAATTCAACGAATATTTGGGTGTCTATGATGTGCAAGATTCATGTTAAATGCTATGGCTGATAAAAAGATGAATATGCCACCAAGGAATTTACAGTTTAGTAGGGACTACTAGATATAACTTGCATACAAGAAGAAATGGGGGTAAGCGGCTCAATACATGTAAGAGCAGAGTACTAAAGCAGTTCAAAGGAAGCACAGAACTGTTCTAATTGAGGAGATGGGTGGGGGTGGGGGGGCAAGGAAAAAAATTTCATGAGAATACAAGGAAAATGGAGACACTGATATGAAATAATGCCAAGAGAAGATAGCAGAAATAGAAAAAATGCACACACAAAGCAGGATTACATTAAATTAGCTGAAATAAAACACTGGCAACATTTTATAAGTACAAGGAGGGAAAGATCAGAATGAGAAAGAGAATAAACTGTTATATTAAAGCTTATATTATTATTTAAAAAATATAGATTAGAGCCTACGATTTTACTGGGGATTCAATCTCATATTTTATTTGTACTTGTTATAATTTTTTGGGTGGGTAAAAAAACTTCAGGAAGGATACTGCATTTGTACTAGATTTTAGAGGATGAGATTTCAACAGCCATATATGGTAGGGAGAGAAGGATGGAGTATTTCTTATAACATAACCCATGACAATCATTCATAATAAAGTCATAAAATATCTAAATTGAATGGCTGTCATGTGTTTCGTTATAACAAGTAATTTCTCCTCCCCACCGTCACCTACCTATAAAGTTGCTGAAATTTGATCTGCAGGTCACATGAATTTGTAAAATTCATACTTGGAAGATGCTGAGTATGAAAACTCACTCTCAAAAAAACAACTTTGCCAGCTTCAGAGAGTCACTATACAACACTGGTGGTAATCTAGCACAGCATTATATAAATCCAGAAGAGTGTACTTAAATGGAAATGTAGAAATATTTCAATGGAAGACTAAAAGCGAATTGAAAAGAAAAACATTTTATTTTGTCACAGAGCCATAAAAAGATAAAGAGTTGTTTCCTTTTTCAAAAATCATCTAGGAAATTTGATAGCAGTTAATCTTTAGTGGAAATTATAGCTGAGAGATCATATAAGCAAAGGCTTCAAAATATGGGTTTAAAGTCAGCAAGAGAAGCTAATATTACTATAACTTACATTCATTTGTTGAATAAAAAATATACCTCTAGATTCAAAGACAGACTACCAAGAACTTTTCCTCGGGCAATTTGTTCGCTAGATTTTGAGGGAAAGACAACACATACACACACACACACACACACACACACACACACACACACACACTCATGCATCTATCTAGGAGGCTAAAATTTAGGTCTACAGAATATAGTCACTTACCTAAAACAGTTCTGAAATATACTGAACTGGGGATGAGAGCAAGGGACACATGGCCCTTGGAGAGCAAAAGTGACCTTTTTATACTTGGCTTCTAATGCATGTTACAAAAATTTCAACAGGAAATAAAGCTTATGCCTATTAGGTTCTTTAAGAAGCCTGAATAAGTATAAAGACAAAACAATATAGAAAGAAATCAAACCTTTTGAAATACTTTGTCATAGGAGGGCTTGTGATTGCAAACATACCTGCATCAAGCTGGTCTGTGTTTGATGAGGACACGGCAGAGGCAGATTCACCTTCACTCAGGTAAGCTAATTTCTCTAGATCAATCAGCTGTCTTTGAATTGAGATGTGTTTTTCTGAAAGAAAAGAATGACTTAGAAAGGAGCACTTCAATGACATTGCCAAATTCTTAGCCCCCTTAAACTAGATTAGATACGACTTCATAGACATTTTCTGTGGCGTAATTCCTCACCAACCTCCTGGGAGACAGCTGTGTTTCCATCACCACATGGTAAATTTACAAGTACAATTCAGCAAATTTATAAATTAACGAGTATGCCACAAAATACAAAAGGGTGTAGTGTAGTGCTTTGCGCTATACATATCTTTAATTGCGTTTACCTAATTGTTTTACTTACACTACTAATAAGGAGAGTTTATAATCCCTAAACACATCCGCTAAGAGGGGAAAGTTAACTGATAGCATGCTTAGTGAGGAGAAAACATGGCCTGCTTTAAAAGCCAGTTACAGAAATTTAATAAGGAGACTCTCCACCTGCGAGGTGGCAATGTTTTTGAGTCAGCGTGACATATGGATTGTGAAGACCTTGAAGTCAAGAACCCTGGGTATTCATTCCACCTCTAAATATTCCCGGGTCTTGACCATGGACCTGTAACTAGGGCCCGATCTCTCAGAGCATCAGTTTCTTCCCCTGTAAGCTAGGAATGACATTAACAGCACTCTCTACTTTAATGAGAATTAGATGTAAAAATGTATGTGTGTAAAGGGCTTGGCAAACTTTAAAGTGATCTATATAAAGTGTAAGAAATATTTTTTAAAATGACCACACTATTACCTATTCTTTCCTCCTAATTTCTAATTTGTTTGCTATACAGAAAGTTTTAAAACATTTCCAAGTTTGTCTGTATTTTCACCACAATGCCCATGTAAGCCAATCTTTTCCATTCTTTTAACCATCATGTAGAGAACAATGAAGAACATATGGATTCCTAAACATGGTTATATGTGCCATCTATACAGCCTTCAGCACTGTCTTTTGTGTCAGGACATGAAATCATGTTGAGTGCAAGCATGGTAATCTTCCCTCAGGTCAAACTTAAAAAATAAGGAATGGATCTCCAGGTGTCTGAATGTCTGTTAATGACCCTTTACAGGGATGTTAACAGGCATTTTTATTTTGTCCCACCTCAGCATAACAAGTTCTAGAAGTTTCTATACCATCTTGCCTAAGCTGGTACTTCTTTGGAAGGAGTCCTTTAAAGAGTTCTGGTGTTCTGAGTGCATCTCTCCCTTCTTTATGCTTCTGCATCCCTCAGTAAGTCACCAAGTCCCACACGCTCTCTGTTTCTTGTGGTCAGTGCCAGGACTTCTAACACCTGTTTGTCCCTATTGGGCCATCTTATTCCATGGGGCAGGAGACCTGCATCTTTTTGAAGCTCTAGTCATTTTTATTTTCTTCTTTTCCTACTCTGTATCAGGTTTTTCTTGATGACTTCTTAACCCTATTTTTGATTCCTTTTCACCTCCTTAGAATTATTTTCTTCTAGTTTCCTCTTCTGGATTTTTCTTTCTATCCTGTTTAGTAACTTGTTCATCCTTTCTATTAAGTCTGAGCAAGAAGTATTTCTCAAGACCTTCAACCTTTTTTCTAAGATGGGCAATATGTCTGCATTTAATATATGTAGTGATTGCTTCCAGGAGGAAAATAAAGATAATGAAATCCTTACAAGCCACTGAAGCATCTTTCCTAGTTTCCATACAAACTAGTATGTAAAGGCTATGTCAAGTATGTTAAGGAACAGAGTCCTGCATGGATGTGTCTGAAAACTCCTGCATATTGCCATAGCAACCCACCTGTGTAATGCTGCTGGTTGCTGCCAGCCCCAGATGTCTGAGGACTAGATACTTGCTCTTAAATGGATCTAATAGCTCTCTTTTTCAGTGTTAGTGCTTGCTAATTTTCCCAAAAATCAGCATTAATCTACTAATCATTAGAAGGAAATATGAGACCCCAAATAAGCAAATACAAAGAATACTTGTTAGAAGTTCCAAACATTCCAAAATCTTTTGTATTTTGCTTATTTTCCTGAGTCTTCACTACTAGAGCTGCACTTGGCTTTGTCTGGATCTTTCCTTGTTCTGTTACATGATTTGTAATGAAAGCAAACACCACCATGGTATTATATTAATCCACCCTGGTGCAGCTACAAATATACCATGGCTCTACATAAAAGCAATTTTGTTTTGTTTCCAATATCCTCCTTGATGATGTCTACATTTTTTAGTCATCATAACAGTAGAAGCACAATAGATCAATGACCTTGGAGAAATTAAGAATATAAATAAGATTTTTATAACTGGTTAAAATTAAACCATCAACCCGGAGGTACAAACATCTTAATTTCTTTTTAATTGATCACAAGCAGAGACAGATTCGTAATTAATTTCTTGTACACTCAGTAAATACATTTCTTATGCTAACTATTGCTGACATAACCAAAGAGGTACATTTTTATATCTCTTGATCATTTCTCATTTGGTCAGAAGTTTCCATTTATAGACTTTTAGCACTATAATGCATTGACTATTAGGAGGTAAGAAACCTCAGGGACCATATAGTCCTCTACTACTGGGAGATGTTTAAAGTCATCACCTTTTGGTATGCTCTACTCTGGTTCTCCATCATTCCATGATCTCTGTTACATTACATAAAAATTATATAGTACAACCTTCTCATTTTACAGATGAGGAAATTGAAGCCTGGAGAGGCTAAGGTCACACGGTTGGTAGACAAACTGAGACCAGAACCCAGGTCTCCTGACTCCTAGTTCTGCTAGGTAAGCCATTCTTTAAAATATAGGGAGCCATTCCACAAATATAAACTTAGTCTAATAAATTGGTAATAAAAAAGATAACATGGCTCTTATATTCTCCTGCAAGACTCATCTAGTGCATATGGAATATGGAGCACTATGTAAATATATGCTACTTTATACTATGTTAGCCACAGGGGTTTATGTTTGGATAATAGAGACAGACACAGTAACTCAGAAATAAAGAGCAAAACAAAATTCTAAGATTCTAGGCGTTGGGTAGAAAGATATTTAAAAGTATTTCAAGATATTTCAAACCTGCTGATGTATGACCAATGATAACAAAGAATCTGACTTAAATACCTTACAATCACTTCCTACACTACACCATAATTTCACAATTTGATGAACAAACCTCTTGATAAATCAGATGAAGCCAGGATGCTGTAAGGCTCTTTCAGGACTTCCTGTTCCGCTTCTTTCTCATCAGTCTTCAATTCCATTTCAGATACATCTTCATCATGACTGCTGCTGCTTAGTTTCGCAGGATTAATTAGTCCATCTAAAGATTGATGAGATGCAAATTTGTTTATATAGACAGTTAAGTGCTCAATATTGACTAATGCATTTAAAAATTTTCATTTTAAATTTCTTCTCTTAATCATATCATAAGAAATCTTTATATAAGATAAACTCAAATACCCATATAATTTATGGATTTAAAGAGGTAAGAGACATCAGAGACTTTCTTTCTTTTACAGATGAAGAAACTTAGGATAGGAAAGATTAAGTGATTTGTCCAGGGTCCCACAAATAACTAACATTTATACAGCACTCTAAAGTTTACAAACGTTTCCCGTTATCTCATGTTGGCCTCACAACCCTGTGAAGTCAGTGCTACAGGCATTGTTAATCCCCATTTTTTGGATGAGGAAACTGAGGTTCTTTTGGCCACACAGCTAGTAAGTCTCAGAGGCAACACGTGGACTGAGATCTCTGTAGAGCAATAAGCTACCTCAAGACAGACTTAGTATGGCTACAGTTAGAGCAAAGGGAGCAAATATTGCACCAAATTGTTGCCTTTCTTGCTTCCCATGTTTAGGGCTTTTGGTAATATTGAAGTACCTCTTGTACTCTTCTCCTTCCCACAAATTCTGCAAGAGGTAATTGCTTCTGTTACTAATTACCAGCAACTAAACCTTGTCTAGAACTTCAGTTGGAGACCATTAGAGTGTTTACTGCCTTGTCAGGGTGCATGGGGTGTTCAGGGAGGACTGGCACCTCTGGTTTGATGAAGAATGAACAACGGCTTTGTCCTCTTTTTGTATATGTCATGCTGGACCTCCCCTTACTTCACGATCTCTATTATGTTAAGCTCATCAACTGAGGGCTTCTCTTTGCTCCAGGAAGCCCAACGTGACATCTGGCCAACCTCCCCTTTAGATATCACTGTTCAAGATAAATACTTTCTCTTAAATAAAATCAAGTCAACTGTTTACCTTATTTAGTTACTAGTATCCTACTAAGGGTTTTATAATTTTGGAATATTGTAAATATACATTATCTCATTGACTTCTTTAATATTTCAAGTACTAGTGATTTCATCTGTATGAATATTCTTTCCACTGCTGTGTACTGCACGTTCTCGTGCCTTGGTAGACTGTCCCATGGTGGCTAAAAAAATTCATCACTGAGACCAAACTGGTGATAAATCTTTTCAAACTTAATTAGGCTGCTCCTTAGACAGACATAAAGGGTGCTCCAAAAGTCCTAGTGCAGTTTTAATCTTTAATACTATTAAATATTTAATACTAAATTAAATTTATTATTCCCTGTATAAGAGCCCTGCCAAGTCTGTACAAGCCTTTCCAGCTTGTACACTTTCAAAGCTGAAATCATTTCACACCATAATTAGAGAGGTGCTTTAATCTATAGTAATGAATAAATGGGCTTTTGAGAACTAGCTTGAGATTACAACCATCATTTGTAAGAAAAATTACCCCAAATTGCAGTGGATGAATTTTGGAAAATCTTTTTTATAATTGGCATTTGTCTACATGTAGCACTTTTTCTTGAGATGCTAAAACAAATTTTTCCATAAACCTGTAGGAAATTACACTGATGCCTTGACAGTGAGTGGTAAATCACCAAGTATTAATTTTTCCACCATATTTCTTTCATAGCTTTCTCTACTCAGTATCCTTTTACGGATTTTGCTTTTTTATTTCCCCCAGCCCTAGTCCTATCTATACCCATATTTATTACTGGTGTCCTGCTTACTATGATGTACAGCAAAAAATTCAATTACATATTAATGACTTCAAGGATCTATCAATATTAATTCTACACAACAGTGCTGCAATCTGTTGTAGTGAATGAAGGACTAGCCAAAGAGTCAGGTTCAATCAATCATGTGCCTACTTTTCATATAAGAAGGCTGAAGATTTATTAAAGTTTTTTTTTTAAAGAAAAGATTAGTTTTGTTTCCCTTATCTTCTCCACATTCACCAGATCCCTAATACATAGGAAATGTGCACGACAGCTTGGGAAGCCAATCTACATAGTCAATTACCACTGTTAAGGGCAAATTGAAAGATTAATTTTTTATACACCTATACATTTATTATAAATCTACAATTTATTATAAACCTATCTGAGGCAGACACCAAACTCAGTGCTTTTCTCTTCTATCACTATGTTTTACTTCACTTACTGTGTAATCTTTAATCAACAAATATTTATTAAGAGCCTACTCTGTGCCAGGTGCCAGGTGTCCTAGGTGCTGGGGATATAATTAAAATTAATGAAACAATTCCTACTTCCAGTACATTTGAATAGGGGACACAAACCTATAAAAGCAAACCAAATCCGTCCCTGTCAAAAAGGCATTCGTACATTCACTACCACCAAGAGAGGGTGAAATAAAATTGACAAGAACCTTCTTGGCCCGGCTAGGAGCTGTGGAAGCCGGTAGACTGGAGGTGTTTAATATACAGAAATCTTTAAAAGATTTAGAGAAAGATGAAAATCGGGTAACTTGTCAAGGAAACTACTCATTTGGGGCTTCAAGTCTGACGGCCAATTCTCACTTCCCTCCCCAAACCCAATCAGCCCATTTAGGCGGTGCAGTGGGCAGAGCGCTGGGCTTGGACGTCCGGAAGACCAAAGTTCAGATTCTGCCTCACGTATTGTGACTCTGTTACCGCGTTTATAAAACGGGGATCATAAGAGCAGTTGTTGTGAGGATCAGAATATTTATAAAAATCTTTTTGGAAACTTTAATGTGTGGTACACACACACGTGTCCATACAAGCATGTATACACATGCACGCACAGATAAACATACACATGTATACGTATTTGTACGTATGTGCGTGTACACACACATAAACTCAGGCTTGGGGGAAACTGATCACCTCACTGCTGCTTCTATCCCTTCAACTGGCCGCATCCTAGGGCGTTCCGCGAGCACCCGTCCAGGCCTTCTTAGGCACGTGTTGCTGCCTCAGTTTCCCCCAAGCCTGACTGGTTTCCGGACCCCATCGACCCTCCCCCAGCATCCCACAGCCCCTCCCCTTACTGCTCTCCGCAGCAGCCCCTGGGGCCGCCTCCTCCGGCTCGGGCTCCAGCTTGAGCTCGAGCTTCGCTTCTGGAGGCGGCAGCTGCGCCGCCTCCTCCGCCATGTTCTCCATAGTTACCACTTCCACGCCCGGCCCGGTCTGGGGCCCGGGGGGCGCCGAGGGGGTTCTGCGTCGGCGCTGCTCCTCGCTGGTCACGCGACGGAGGGCGGGGGGGTGGAGGTGGGGAGGGGCGGGAGATGGTTGCGGGGGTGGGGGTGGGAATGGGGATAATGGGGGAAGGGCGCCCAAGTTCCCGAGGCGGAGACCGAGGGAAACACCGGTATTCCGTGATCCCGGAGGTTCCCCAGTCCCTGAGGCATTAAGCTTCCACGCGCCCCTGCGCGCTGACGTATGGGGAGCTCTGGCCAATGAAGTGAAAGGGCTCTGTCTCCATGGCACGTTCACTGTCACTCCGACTCGATCCTCCACCCTCTGAACAATGAATAAACTACAACACCCAGGCTGCACTGCGAGGCCACTGAGTGAGGAGGCCTAGGCGGAGAGAGGGTGGGTGTGGGTGTGGGTGTGGGTGTGGGGTGGGGTTGTAAGCTCGAAGGAGGAAAGAAAAGCAAACCAAAACAAACCTTGCGCGCGAGCTTCTCGGGAAGGCTAGGAAGGAACTATAATTCCCAGGGGGCATTGGAGCAGAGGGACGCTTGTAGGGGCCTGGGCCTTCGGCGCTGCAGCCCGCTGGGGTGAGTAGTGGGTCCCCGGGCAGAGGGGCTGGGGTGTGGCGGGCTCGCGGCCCCCTAAGCTGGGTCCATAATAGTGACGACGTGAAAGTCCTTCCTCCGCCAGGTACCTTCTCTTTTTTTGCTTTTATTGTTGATTAAGTTTAGTCACTCTCGCGGCCCCTCCCCCCCGCCGCCCACCTCCCCACCCCGCCGCGTTTCCTGTTGGTCTCTCTCCTACAGCTTCCTGTGACTGGCGTAGCGCTTGCTCCAGCACAAATCAGCCCCTGCCCTCAGGGAGCTTACAGTCCAGTGGTGGAGAGGACGAGTAAACCTTCTGTACTCCGTCTTGCATGTAAAGATGGGATATGGTTTTTTTTTTTTGAGGGGGGACGGCTCAGAGGGAAGGCACCCAGATTAGAGAAAGGTGGGGCTTTGGCAGAGACTTGAAGGAAGCTGGGGATGCCCAGAGGTGGAGAGGAGGAAGGAGCCGAACCTGGAGATGGAACGCCTCGGGCGGGGAAGAGCGAGGAGGCCGGTGGCACCGATCCAAGAGGATGGGGGGAGGGGGGGAAGGTGGAAGGGCACGTCATCAAAGGTTTTGAACGCCAGATAGAGGGTTTTGTATTTGATCCTGGAGGTGGAGAGGGACTCCGGGTTTGATTGAGTTAGAGGGGAGACAGGGTCAGACCTGCGCCTTAGGAAGATTGATCTGGACTGGAGTGGGCGCAGGAAGACCCTCCAGCGGGCTGTGGCAGTCATCGGTCCGGAGGGGAGGTGGAGCATGGGGGGATTCCTCCAGAGTCTTTGTAACCCTCCCAAGGGTGCTTCCCCTCCGCCCTCTGACCTCTAGTTTGGATGATAAGATTTAGAGTTGAAAGAGAGCTTAGACATCTCTGAGGGAACAGAGGCAGACTCCAAACTCGGTGCTTTTCTCTTCTATCACTGTGTTTTACTTCGCCTACTGTGTAATCTTCAATCCACAAATATTTATGAAGAGCCTGCTTTGTGCCAGGTGCCGGGTGTACTAGGTTCTGGGGACACGAGTAAAATGAATGAAACAGTTCCTACTCCCAGTTCATTTGAATAGGGGATACAAGTACAAGAGAGACAGCGCAAACGTAAGATTTAAAATAACTATTCTATGCATATATGACAGTATATGTACATGCGAATATGTAGAGATATATGAATGTATACTGTGTGCATCTATACATATATACGCATATAACTATGCACACACACAAAGTTTCATATAAGCTAGTTTGGGAATGAGGGCATTAGCAGTTGGGGGATCATGTGGAAGATGATGGCCTGAGCTGCATCTAATGATAATAATAATAATAATAATAATAATAATAATAATAAATGAGAGCTAGCATTTATATAGTCTTTTGTTGAGGCACAGGTAAGGTGGGAGTGTATTTCAGGTGTATTTCAGCTCCTAGACTGGAGATGGCCAGTCTGTCTGGAGTGAAGGGAAGAGTGAGAAGGCCATTTTGGTGGGATCACAGTGGGGGAGGGAAAAGAAAAAGAAAGAAGAATTTCAAGGGATCTCTGAAATGACTGCTTTGTTTGCCACTCTGAGGAAGGGAGTAAATCTTAATGCTTTGGGTTTTCTCTTACTGTAAAAAGTCACCGAACAGAATTAGATGGGAGCTAGGGAAACAGAAAAACCCCACCATTCACTTTCTCCCCTCCCCCCCCAACATTTGCCATGAGTGCCCTCTTCCAAAAGAAGGAAGTTTGTTGGATCGATGGGATAGAGTTGATGTAGATGACCTTATATTTTGGCTTTCCGATTGGGTGGGTCTGTTGCTGCTTGAGTTGCATCTATGAACTTTTGAGTTAGGGTGGCTTGGATTTAAATGCTGTCTCTGAGGGTTGATCTTAGAGCACCATAAAACTTGATCCGGAAGGGACCTTAGCATTTAATCCAAACCCCTCACCTTCAGGAGAAGCTCAATAGCATGAGGACTTAGTGAAGTGACTTGCCTACAGTTGAACTTGTGCCCTTTGACCTCAAGTTCAGAGTTCATTCCATGGCACTTAAGAGTTCTTCCATCCAACCTCTCAGCTTCAGTTTCCTCATACATAAAATGAGAATAACAACTGTTAGAACTGCCTTACGGTGTTTCCAAGCTCGAATGAGATTACGTATATAAAATCCGTGGCAAATGTAAGTGCTATGCATTGTCAGTCGGTGAGGATGCTGTTTTATCAGGTTCGTAGAAATATAAACTGTTTCGTGAAGCGTGGTTGTGAAGCATTTTTAGTTCTGGGGAGTCAGATAATAGCCAGCATTTATACAATCCTTTAAGTGCTTTACAAATATCTCATTTAATCCTCACAACAGCCCTGGTAGGTGCTATTATTTTTCCCATATTATAGATGAGGAATCTGAGGCAGATCGGTTAAGTGTCTATATTACAGGTTAGGCAACTTGTCCAGGGTTACACAGCTTAGTAAGTGTCTGAGGCTGCATTTGAACTCAACTTTGGCTGGCTCCACGTTCAGGGCTCTATCAAGAAACTTTATGTTATATTTCTGGCTTTGTGGCTAGCTCACTGTTTAACAGTGGAGTCATACACATATTGACTAACAGCATTGGAATTTTAAAAGAGGTTAACTATAACATATTGGAAATATAGTCTGAGGTTAAATATGTAATAATAACTATCATTGCCTATTTAGATCATAGAATCAGAATTTAATACTAGAAGGCTGCTTTGAGATCAGCAAGTACAAATCCTCATTTTAAAAATTAGGACAAGTCTCACCCAGAAAAGTCCAAGGTGGAATAAGTAGCAAGGGGGGGGGCAGAACTAGGATTAGAACTCTTTTTCCTATTTTCTTTATAAAAGTGTCATTCTGACCCTCATTAAGTGCAGATTCACTAGGAATCTTGCCCACCCAACAGATGTCATAATAAATGGACTGAAAGAATGCTTGAGTGGTTGAATTCTTTCTAGGCAGACCAGCCCTGTACCCTTGCATTTCAGGGTTCCTAGCACCCTTGGGTCACATCACATCACATCACATCACATCACATCACATCAGTTCTTTGTCTGAAGGTGAATAGCATTTTTCATCATGAGTCCTTTAGAATTTTCTTGGATCATTGTATTGCTGAAAATTGCTGAGTCCTATTGATTCTACCTTTACATCTGTTATATATGTACCCATATGACGCTTGAAATCCACTAAAACTCCCAGACTTCCCCCCCCCCCATTAGTCTAAACAAGCCTCCCCTATTTTATACTCATGAATTTGATTTTCTGAAATCAAATTAAAAACAACCATAGGCTGACTAGACTATAGGCTGTAGTTTGCAGAATCTATTCTTCTTCCCTTTTATAAAAATTAAGACATTTGCCATTCTCTAACCCTGCTGTAGCTTTTTGATTCTCCGAAATGTTTCAAATATACAAGGGATGAAGGGAGAGAGGCAGGGAGGGGAAGGGGAGAAACAAGCATTTATTAATTGTCTATGGTGCCAGGCACTGTGCTAAATGCCTTACAAATAATATCTCATTTGTTTCTCGCAACAGCCCTGGGAGGTAGGTATAATTATCATCCCTATTTTCACATTTGAAGAAACTGAGGCAAATATCAGTTAAGTGACTTTACCAGGGTCACACAGACACTAAGTACCAGGGTTCACATTTGAACTCTGATCTTTCTGACTCCAGACCCAGTGAACTTATCCACTGTGCCTCCTAGCTCTGCACATTTGGTAACTTAGCAGCCATTTCTGACAATTATTTCTATAGCTAAGGCTGTAGTTCAGTCAGATCAGGTGCCTTGACTGTTTCTTAGTCATGAATCCTGGATGTTTTGCTTTTAATAATTATTTTGTTTATACAGTACTACTAACAATCAACAATATACATTAACTCAAAAAAATTTCTTTTGGTCCAGATCTGATTTCATTGTCGTAGGAACACTGATAGATTACATGATTTGCCTACTAAATTCAGTTCAGTGTTCTAGCCTGTCCAAATCTTTTTAGATCCTCCCTCTGTCACTCAATTCAAAAGGCATCCTCCCAGCTCTTGCTTTATCTGCAAATTGAGTAAGCCATACTTGCATTTATCAAAGTAACTTCTAAAAATGTTAAACGGAACCCTAGAAAACAGCAGCTTCAAAAGGAAATATGATCACTAACTTCAAAAAAATGAATAATTGCCATATAGAAGGAGGATAAAGCTTTTCCTACTTGGTCCCTGAAGGTAGCACTAGGACAAATAGAGGTAGAAGTTATAGGGAGGCAGATTTGGGCTCAGTACAAAAGAATAATTTCCTAATATTGCCCACAAATCTAATGGGATGTCTTAGATGGTAGTGAGTTCTCAGTTACAGTGGTCTTAAATCCAGGTCTATACAACTATTTTTCTGGTATGAGATTGAAAGGATCTGATCTTTTAGGCATGGAGTCTATAATAACAGGAAAAAAAAAACCAATCCCAAAACAAATCCTTTTCTAGTGGGGAGGGGAGAGAAACTGGGGAAGAAAGACAAAATATTTATACTAAATTCCTAACTATATAGTTAAGAAAGTGTAAAAATATTCATAGTAGAGATTCAAGAATACTCTGATCTAAAAAAAGGGAAAAGGACTTATTTGTACAAAACTATTTATAGCAGCTCTTTTTTGGTGGTAAAGAATTGGAAATTGAGGGATGTCCATCAATTGGGAATTGGATAAACAAATTACAGTATATGATTGTGATGGAATACTGTTGTGCTATAAGAAATGACAAAGCAGGATTTCAGAAAAAACGTGGACTTAGATGAACTGCAAAGTGAAGTAAGCAGAACTAGGAAAACACTGTACACAGTAACAGCAATATTGTACGATGATCAACTATGAATGACTTAGCAATTTTCAGCAATACAATGATCCAAGAAAATTCTAAAGGACTCATGATGAAAAATGCTATTCACCTTCAGACGTGAAAGTTAGAAGATGGGAGAGTTTGGGGCTAAAGATAATGAGTTTAGATTTGGACTAGAACCCTCCAGTAGGGCTGCTTAAATAGATCCAAGAATATTAGCGTGGAGGTGATAACTGAATCTGTGATAAATGAAAAGTGTCCATTTTAGCCAGGTTGTGAAGAGCTTACAGTTGGAGACTAGGAGTTTGTAATTTACTTGGAGGAGTTTGTAATTGACTTGAGATAAACGGAAGTTATTGGAGTTTATTGAGTAGGGTAATGACACAATTAGACTTGTGCTTTAGGAAAAACACTTGGGTGGCTGTGGAGGCTGGATTAGACAGGAAGAAACTAAATGCAGGATGACTGATTTGGAAGCTACTACTAGCTGTGTCTTGGGGCGAGTCACTTAACCTCTGTTTGCCTTAATCCATTGGAGAAGGAAAGGCAAACCAAGGACTTGAACTAGGTTGGTGGCTGTGAGTAGAAAAAAGGCAATAAATGGGAGAGTCAGATGGAGATAGAACTAATAAGACCTAGCAAATGATTTAATGTGGAGGGTGTAAAGGAGGGACTGGCAGCTTTACTTGGCTCCTCAAATCTTGGATTAAGACAAACACCTGGGTTCAGGATTTTTAGAAAATTGGTATTCAGGAAATGATAGTCATTAGCTTTATTGTTATTTGATGGAGCGAGCAGGCAAACCAAGCAGCTGTACACTACAACAATGTAAACAGATAGAGGTTTGTCTCCACTTACAAGAAACATCCCAGTGTGAGGATGAGTGGGACGTGTTGGGGCAGAAATACTCTCAAAGTTGGAGTTAAGGTGGCAAGATTATATACTCTAAAAATGAGCTTGGTTGAAAACAGGTGATGGGTACCAAATTTAGGACATGACCTAGATATGGTGGAAGAAATCTTGGGGTCTTGCAGACTTGGGTGACGCAAGGCTAAGGGGTATTTCTTTTTTGGGAACACAAACTGGTAGTTATCTAGTGTTAACTAAGCAGAAGAATGACTTTAGACCCATGTAGCGTGTCAAGAATTCATTCCATCAAAACCTGCAAGCCTTATCCACTTGTCACAGTCAACAGTGGAAAAGTGTAAACTATCTGTTTTGTTTATATGCTTCAGTGGGCATTGGAACCACTTAGCCTAAGTGACTCTATGTTGGGGTCATGTCATTTTAATGGGACATTAAACTATAATCAAAAAGTTTATAATTATCACGTTGGCCTAGAATGGCATAGAGATTTTGGGTTACTGTAAGGATTGTGGTGCGTGCCCATGATAGAAATAGAGAAGTTTAGAAAAGGAGTGAATTCAGCAGAAGGATGATGAGATCTACTTTGGACAATAAATCATACCATCTTTCTTAGGTGATAAAGGGCTTAGAACTATAAGAGGACCAAAACTAGAATCTTATTTTCTCAACAAAAAGTAGAAGTTCTTTATTGGTAATGTCATTGTAAGACTGGAGAAATGTAACTTCTAATTATGTTTTTTATCTTAACTTTTCTTTTAGCTTTTCACAATGTCCAAGAAAAGATCTAATGACAAACAGGAAAAGTCTGAAAGAAAGGACATGTCTCTTTCACACAACGTAGATGAAAAAGTAAGAAGTCTAATTTCATGATAGAAATGTAATATTTTCACACTTTTATTTTTGTATTAAAGGGGGGGAAATCAATTTTTAGACCGATATATAGAAGATAATTTTTTCTTTTTGTCAAGGTTTGCCCAGGACAGTTACATTATTTTCCTCATCCTTTTTTTCTTTAAAAAAGAACTTTTATGAAGATGAAATGGTATGATATTCTAATAATGTTATTTTTTAATTTCTATGGGTGTTGTTTAGAATGACTGTTGGTTAAGTTTGGGAGGAATTAGGGAGATTTGTTTACTATGTATCTCATTATGTCAGAGACTAGTGATTTAATTGACCTGAAATGAAAGGTAAGATATTAAATGGGTAGTTTCAAAGTTGATGTGGATAAATCTTGGAGATGGCCATCAGTGATACTGCCCAAGGGGAAGTTCATTTCCTGATACGGTGTATTGGGAATCAAGATGGACTCTTAGCACTTATTCAACCAAGTGTTTTTGGAGAGATTGGCCTTTGTTTCCTCGATTAAATTAGGAGTCCTTGATGACCTCCTCGCCTCAAGGGAAAGCCTAGTTTATATGGGTTTGAGCAACATGTTTGTGACGTCAGAGGCTTTTAGACCGTGTGGTTTTAAGTTGCATTTTTGTGCCGATTTTAGGTCACGTGGGTGAGATGCATGTGTGACTCACCCTTGACCCTGAACAAGATATATAAATGCAGAGGTTGGCTTTCTTCTCTGGAGCTCTGAGCCGCAGCAGGAGTGGCTCGGGACTCTAGGCCAGCCATTGTTATGAGCTCCCCGGCTTCGATGTTGATGCTCCTCTGGTAACTGTATATTGTGATTTTGTTAGCCAGAAATCTGTCTGTTGATTCCTGTTTATTTGCTCTGAAGTTCCGGGTGCTGGCTTTTCCCCCTGAACTAAGTGAATGATATTTGTATGATGGATTAAAGTAAAATTGTTAACCCCTTAATGTTGCTTTCCTTAGTAAAGCAGATCGAAAGAGTCTGGGCTTGCAGCGTTCTTGTTGTTGGGCTCGTGTTGGTTTTTCACCCCCACAGCAGCTGCCAGCCGAATTGTTGAAACACAGGGCAAGGTGGGTTGTTTAAAAAAAACTTCAAATTGTCTCGCCCTGGGTTGTGTTTCCTTTGGAATGAATCAGATTCCTAGAAAGAAAAGGCGTGTATTGGTGACCGCAGACCCGTCACCGGGAGACCGGGCCAAAGCTTTCAGTTTTGAGTATTTACCAGAACACCCAGTTCTAGTCACTTTTGTGTCAGTAATCCTGTGCTTGGCTCCATCTCCGTATGCAGCGTTTGTTTTGGGCAGCGGTCCTGGGGTCCTGGCGGGATGCGTGTCGGTTCCCTGCTGGACTTGACTGACGCAGCGAGGTATCATTAGCATTCTTTAACTCTTTCCTTCACAGGAGATTTGTATGCAACTTTACCCTTTCCCAGTCATCATAGAAAATATGGATTAAGTCCAGGAAGTTCCTAAAATCAGTTATTCAATTAAATAATCATAAATAAAATTATCAATTAAAATCAGGAAATTGTTAACTATTAAGTAAGCATATAGTGCTTACCATACGCCAGGCACTATGCTAAACACTTTACAATTATCTCATTTGAACCCTTTGACAATCCTGTAAGAGAAATGATTATTTTTCTATTATATTAATAGCCAATTATTCATAGAAGGATCCAGAGATTTTTTTCTTTTTACTTCCTCATTTAAAGCCCAACCCCTGTGGATCAGTCTCTGAAGAATACATCTGATGTGATGATTGCTGGGAATCCTTCCTACCCAGAGAATCTAATCTTGGTGAATTCCCTAAAAGAATTAGGCCCATGCCCTTGAACCACAACTGGGGGTCTGCCCCTCACTTCCTACCTTGACCCCCATTGTTCAGCTTGAGTGGTGGAGATGGATTCTTTTGCCCTTTGTGCTGGATACAGCTGAGTCTCACTCAAGCTGCATTTGCTGCTAGAGGGACTGAAGGTTTTTAGCCCACGCTCTCATTAGAAAAAGTCCACCTGGTTATTAATAGTTAACCAATTAGGGTTGGTTTTCACCTGTCAAGGGCAACCCACTTTTCCTTCCATGATCTTCATGGTTTTATATTTTAAGAGAGACCACTAGCTATCAATTTATTGATTATTTGCTAACCTAATAAATTATTAATTACCCAGATGCTCTGTCTCTTGGGTTTATCATTCATCTCACCTGGGAGCAAGGTGCTATTATACCTGTTTTACAGAGGAGGAAACTGAGGCATATGGAGATTAAGTGACTTGCCCAGGGTCACACAGTTGGTACATGTCTGAGGCTGGATTTGCACTTAGATCTTCCTGACTCCAGCCTAATGCTCTATAAACTGCACTACCTACTTGGCTAGGTTAGCAATTGTTGTTAGCAATCAAAAGATTCATCTGAGAAATTTTCTTTCAGTGCAGACCATTTATTGATTTAGTTTGCTAGGAGAAGACAGAAGGACAAAGGTGAGAGCCATAGTGGTAAGTTGTATTCATTCACAGATTAGAATGACCTACTACTGCTGTTGCTAGTATTGTGATCAGAAGCTGTGTGCTAACTTTTGTTATGTATTTATGATCTAATGAAGGGAGATTTTAGTTATTCCTCTATGAGATGTTAACAAATATCAACAAAGCAGGAGTTCTTAACTGTTTTTGTGTCATGGGCTACTTTTGCAATGGTAAAACCTTCTTATTATGTTTTAAAATACACAGGGTTACAAAGAAATCCATTATATTGAAATGAAGATGCAATTTTTTTCCCATTCAAGTTCATGAACTTGCTGGTATCTGTTCAAGAACCCTTTGTTGGTCTAGCAACCCCAGCAGGGAACCCCTGCTCTTAAGCATTATTATCTATAGAGTGAATTTCCAGGGGATCCCTGACCTGTTCAGGGTGACAAAAGCCGCAGTAGACCAGGATTACTGTGTTTTGAAAGCTTTCCAAACTCTTGGTGTGAAGAAAACCTTTTTTCACCTGGTAGGCAGACTGTCCTGGCTTTGTGGCCTTGGGCAAGTCACTTCTTCTCTTCTGGGCAATGAGGAGATTGGATTTAATGATTTGTAAGATTCCTTCCAGCTCTCAAGCTGTGATCCTATTTGTGCTGGGGCCTAGTCTGACCTATTTAGGGGTTTCAGCATGAGAAAATCTTTTGCTAACAAGATGACCACTTATTTTTAGGGCCTTCCTATAGGCTGCCTTATGAGGTAGCTGTTTTGTCCACTTTTCAAGTAAAGCCTGGATGACCACTTGTTGGGGATATTATAGATAGGATTCTTCAGGTATGGGTTGGACTGGGTGGCCTCTAAGGTCCTGTCTGTCACTGAGATTCTGTATTATAGGCTCTCCCTGTTTACACACACACACACACACACACACACACACACAGAGTTTGTGTGTGTGTGTGTGTGTGGAGAGGTGGCTGAGAACCATATGTTCTGCCATCTTCAGTAGATCCTATTGGATTCATTAATTTGTTTAATAATCAATTATTAACTATCACTTGAAAAGGCCTTGAAGGCAGGAATTGTGTTGTTTTTCATCTTGGTGTACCCAGAGCCTAGTATAGTGCTCTGAACAGACTAATCTCTTAATGCTCATTGAATTGAATAGACCACCCCTGAAAGCCAACTAAACCTTAAAGAATCGTAGAATCTTAGAATGTTTAAGCTAGAAGTAAACCTGGGAGGCCATTGAGTATACACTATTGACCTTTACATAGGAAACCAAGTCTCAGAAAGGTGAGGTGATTCCCGAGCCACATCTAGGAGTAGGACCCAGAGATCCTGCATTTCAGGTCTGTATTTTTGCTACCACACCTGCTTCTCCACCTCACCTCTTCTGTAGCTTCTTTGTCTCCAGTCCTCTAATATCTCGAGATATTATCCATTGAGTACTTAATATGCATTGATTCATTGTGATATATAGAAGGAACTCTTTTTACACACTCCTCCCTTTTTCCTCTTGGAATTCTTAGGAAAAGAAACAGAAAAGAATCTCTTCGAAAGCACCAAGCCCGAGTATCTTATCTTACTCCAGATGTTCAACTTCTTTAGGGAAGAGAAAGTTCGTAAGTTTTTAACTACCTTGAGTAATTTTCTTGTTTTCTTCCCCTCGTTCTTTTTTGTTAATCTTTTGTTTATAATAATCTTATACTTTGATTTTCTTTTTTTCTTTTTGACTGTAAATTTTAACTTCTTCCTCATCAAAAACTGTTTATTAATAGCCTAATTGCATTTATGTATACTAATTGTTGTACCTGTAGGACTGGAATACACTTCCACATGTACAAAAAACCCAAAATACAGTAACAGAAATGATAAATGAATGCATGAAGGGACTTGCAATACTTATCTAATGTATGAACAGGTAAGTAAGTTTGCACAAGGGATTGAACGTGAGGCACATTACTTTGGTTAATGCCAGGAAGAATAGCTGTGAGAACTCCATTACCTAGTATAGAATGTTTTAAGCATTTTGGTTTCATAGAACTTAACTTTCATTCCAATTGACTTTTATCAGATTAATCTTCATGTCGTTCATTAAAAAAAAAAAACTTCAGTGGATCTCTTGTTTATAAGTTAAAGTATAAGAACTCCCTTTTCTGGCATCCAAGGTTTTCTCTAACTGATCTTATCCAGTATCCAACATTATCTCCCACTGTTAACCCTATATGCATATTCTATTCCAACTTGCCCAGTTTTCTTACCATATGCACCATACTTGGAGTTAACACGTTCATTTTTAGTTCTAAGGCTTTGTTCATGTTGATATCCCAACTTGGAAGATCTTTACCTTTTACTTACCCATGCTCACAATTGTATTAAATTAAGATTTGCCACTTATTAGAGGTATGACCTTAGATGAGTCATTTAAGTTCTGAGCTTTCCTTTTCTAAACTATATTTGCATTATGTACTTTATAGGGTCTTTCTGAGAAAAACACTTTATGAATAATAAAGTAATTAGTCATTATTGTTACCCTTCAAAGCCCAGTTCTAGTTCTAATCCATTCCCTTCCCCAGCTACTTAATTTCTCTTTTCTTTTTATGAACTATTATAGTAACAGCGACCTTCTTAGCTGAGAACCTTGCCTCCTATTTCACTGAACAAATATAGGACATTCACCAAAACTTTCCTCTTCTTTCTTCCTCCTCATTTTACATCACTTACATGATGAGTTTAAGATATCTATGGGACATCCAGTTTGAGATGTCCAACAGGCAGTTGCAAATGGAGGTAAGGAGTGAAAGAGAAGAAGGATAGGGTTGCTGAAGTAGATTGCATGAAATCAAGAGCACTAGTGCTGAGCACATAACTTCTCTCTCACTGCCCTCTTCTTCTTTATAAAGAGATGGCAGGAAACAAAGAAAAAAGGGAAAATACTTGATCCATCCATTCCTTCTAGCATTGATTGTCTCCTTCTCTTCCATGGCTAAACTTGAGAAAGCCACCTAGAGGCATGGAGGTGGCACATGGGATAGAGCGTTGAGCCTGGAGTCAAGAAGCCTCAGACATTTACTAGCTATGTGACTCAGGGCAAGTCACTTAACCTCTCTATGCCTCATATTCCTCAGCTATAAAATAGAGAAAATAATAATGATATCTACTTTCCTGGATTGTGGTGAGGATTAAATGAGATAATGTTTGTGAAGCACTTAGCACAGTTCCTGGCACAAGGTAGACACTTAATAAATGCTTGTTTTCTTCTGACTACAATCTGTGCTTTCGCTTCTCTCACTCTCTTCTGAAGTTTCTTCCAGCCTTATTCAACTCAAACTCAATCTCTTAATCACCAAAACTAATGGTCTTTCCTCAGTCTTTATCCTTCTTGCCCTGTCTGTAGCCTTTGACACTGTCACCCTCTTCTTGATATTCCCTCTTCTTTGTGTTTTCATGACATTACTCTTTCCTGTTCTATCCGTGTGACCTTTTCTAAGTCTCCTTTGTTGAATCTGGGTCATGCCTCCTAACCAGAGATGACCTCTAAAGCTCCATCCTGGGCCCTCTTCTCCCTCTATACCATGTCATTTGGTGATCTCTTCAGGGCTCATGAATTCAATTATCATCTCTGTGCTGATGATTCTCAGATCTCTCACTTCTGACCTCCCATCTGTTAGACATCTCAAACTGGATGTCCCATGGAGATCTTAAACTCACCATGACCAAATTGAACTCATTCTCTTTCTCCCCAGGCACTTCCCTCTTTCTAACTTTCCTCTTACAGTTAAAGATACCACCATCCAGTCCTAGGTGTCATCCTGAACTCTTCAATTTTCTTTTCACTCCTTCACATCTAATATGTTATTAAGCCCTGCCAATTCTGCCTTTATAGCATCTCTTGTATATGTCCTCGTCTCCCTTCTGCTGTTTTGGTGCAGGTCCTCATCACTTAATGGCCTGGACTGTTGTAATAACCATTCTAGTACATCTTTCATTCAGTTGCTAAACTGATCTAACTAAAGTGCAGGTCTGACTTTGTCACCTCCTTATTCATTAAACTTTGGAGGGCTGCCTGTTACCAAATGTAAAATCCTCTGTTTGGTTTTTAAAGCCCTTTTTGAACTTGGCCCTTTCCTACCTTTCTAGTGTTTTTATACTTTACGCCTGCCCATGTACTCTATTAACTAGTGACACTTTTTTTTTTTGGAGGGGGGAAGGCAAGACAATTGGGGTTAAGTAACTTGCCCAAGGTCACACAGCTAGTAAGTGTGTCAAGTGTCTGAAGCTGGATTTGAACTCAGGTCCTCTTGACTCCAGGGCCGGTGCTCTACTCAATGTGCCACCTAGCTGCCCCTAATGAGACTATTCTTGCTATTCCTCTCAGAAGACACTCCACCTCCTGACTCTGTGCGTATTTACTGGTTCTTTCTCATGCTTGGAATTCTCTGCTTGCTTATGTCTACCTTCTGCCTTCCCTGGCTTCCTTCATGTTTCAGCTCATATCCTATGTTCTGTAAGAGGCCTTTCTTTGTCACCTCAATTGCTTGTACTTTCTCTCTAGTTTACCTTGTATATAGCTTGTTTGTACATATTTGTTTGCATGTGTTCTCTTTCAGTAGAATATGAGCTCCTTGAGGACAGAGACGGTTTTTGGCTCTCTTTGTATCCCTGGTGCTTAGCAGATTGTTTGGAACATAGAAAGCACTTACTAAATGCTTATTTATTTGGCCATATTCTCTAAGCCAAAAATGGGCTAATGTGGTATGACAGATGAGAGTTATTTAGCAAAGCCTCATTAAATTATTTTAAATAAAAATCACATCTTAAAAGATTCAGAATATATGATCACTTTTCAAAGGATCATTGATATTCATAGAACCAGAAAGAAGCTTAGAGATCATTTAGTGCAAACCTATCATTTTATAGCAGAGAAACTGGCACCTAGAGAAATTGCTGTCACATTGTTTCTTACATTTGTCTTGACCATTCCCAACTCGTCTGTAAGGTCCAAAAGGGGAGGAAACCTTTTTTTAAAAAAATGTTATCTGTGCTTTGCATAGTTTCTGCTCATTTAGTTCTTGCTGATGCATGAATTTCCTTTTTCAGAAATCTGATGATGCAGACACTTTATACTGTGATTCAAAAAGAAGAGAAGACCTTCAAAGGTAAACACCTTATTGTGCTAACATCTTTATACTTTTTTGGTGAAGCACTTGTTATGGATGATGAAGCCCAACATAAATAAAACTAAGAATAGATTTTGAATTTGTATACAATGTGGAAAATCCTTTATTTAGTTTTGGTTGAACTATTTTCTTCAATTTTTGCACATAAATATTGTCTCTGACATTATATAGAAATTCTGTTTGTAATAGCAACTGAATTTTGTTAGCATCATCTTAAACAAGAAGATTTTTAATGCAATAAAATTCCATTAGTTAAATCTAGATTTCATTCATAAGTAATTCGACTTTGTTTCATCGTTACAAAATTTACTAAATGCATTGGTATGGTAATTTAAAAAGTGAATCTATGAAATTTATACTATGACTGTGAGGTCTGTATAAAATTTATACTGGTGATCTTTGTTGAATTGCTTGGTATTAGAAATAGCTAGGAGAACTGATAAGATAGGTATGGAAGATTGTACAGATAGAGAGTTGAGTTGTAATACATGGTTAAAGGATATAAGCAGGCAGTTTTGTAAGGAAGAAATTAAATCGATAGCCATATGAAAAAATGCTCCAAATCATCAGTAATTAGAGAAATGCATATTAAATAATCTCTGAGGTTCTGTCTCCCACTCATTAGATTGACAAAGTTAAGAAAAATGGAAAATGACAAATGCTGAGCTTTGGCAAAACAGGTATGTTAATGCACTGTTGGTAGAGCTGTGAGTTACCTGGCTATTTAGGAAAGCAGTTTGGAACTGGCCAAAAAGTTACTGAACTCTACATACCTTTTGGCCCAGGATTCCCACTATTAGGCTTATAGCTCATCGAGATCAAAGAAAAAAGAAAAGGACCCATATATACAAAAATATTTATAGCAGCTCTTTTTGTGGTGGCTAAGAATTAGAAACTGAGGGATTTCCATCCATTTGAAAGAAACTTGTAAAGACTTATATAAACTGATACAAGAATAAAGTGGGAAAAACCAGAACAGTTTATACAACAATATTTTAATAACAAACAGCTTTGAAAGACTTAGGGACTCTGAGCACTGACCAGTCACAATTCATAAGACTTAGGATAAAACAGCCCAGCTCTTGACAGAGAGGTCATGGGATGCATTCAGAAGGAGACATTTATTTTTGGACATGGCAAATATGAAATTAAAATTTTAATTTGTTTTTAATTTTTTTAAAACAATAATAGACATTTAATGTTTTATTTTTAGCCCAATTACATGTAAAACAGTTTTTAACATTTGTTTTTAATAAATTGTAAACAAAGTAGTTGTCCATTGGCCAGATCATGGCTAAACAAACCTGTACAGGAATGTAATAGTATTGTGCAATAAATTATGACATGTGATGTAATGGAATACCATTGTGCTCTAAAAAATGATGAAAGAGACAATTTCAAAGGAACAATAATCCTTTGTTTGTTTGAATAGATTATAAGGAAGTTTGAGAAATATAAAATTAGTTAAAAATCATGAATGCCGTAAGACTGTAAGTTCTTTGCGGGTGAGGTCCATTTACTAAACTTCCTTGTATGCTTCATTATGACTGACACTATTCTACACATACTATATGCTGAGTAAATACTTGCTGAATTGATGTGGACCTTGAATCATATGAGAATTATGCCCCTAGACCATTAAGAGGTATAGAACTAATAGAACTAGCATTCTGGTGGAAAAAATATATCTGAATAAATTCCCAAAGGTTTCTCCACTATTCTTTATTTGAGACATTTGTCATATAAGATGTATTTCTTATTTAAAAAACTTATTGATATCTTTTTTTTTTTTATATCACCTGCATTCCTGAATATATCCCCTACTTAAGGAGCCATCCTTTGGAACAAGGAATGAAAAAGAAAGAGGAGGCAAAAGCAGTTCGTCAAAACTAACAATTCTTGCAGTCTGTGTAATGAATGATCTATACTCATGATCTCCCATTTCTGCAGAGAAGGAAAGGATATGCCTTTATATCTCTTCTCAATTAAGTTTGGACACTATAATTACATTAGAGCTTCTTTTTTTTTGTTCTTTCCATGTATGTTGTTGTCATTGTGTGCTTTCATAAGTCTTACCTGCTTCTCTTGATTCTTCATATTCTTTGTTTCTTATTGTACAATACTATTACATTTCCGTACAGGTTTGTTTAGTCATGATCTGGTCAATGGACAACTACTTTGTTTATAATTTATGCTAGTAGAAAAAAATGATGGTGTGACCATTTTTTTATATATGGGACCTTTCTGACTCTGACCTCCTTGGAGTATATGCCTATTAATAGGATCTTTGGATCAAAGGTAGTGGACATTTTAACCACAGTTTTAGTTTAATTCTAAATTGTTTTCCAGGATGATTGGGCTGATTCACAGCTCTACTAACACTGTACTAGTGTGCCATTCTTTCTCAAGCCATTCTAGCATTGGGTAAGAAGAAAGGAAGGAAAGAATGAAGGGAAGAAGGAAACAAACATTTACTAAGTGCTTATGATGTGCCGGATAGATGAAGATAATATGAAGTCAAGAGTAGGTCCAGGAGGGGAACAAAGGCTGGCATGGCCCCCTCCGCAGAATGGAGGTCTTAAGAGGAATTCATCAGTGGGAGAGGGGGTATTTCCATCTTTTGTCATCTTTACTAATTTATTAGTTGTCAGGTAAAGTTCCTAATTTATTTTTCTCTGCATTTCTCTCGTTTTTTGGTATTTGGAGTGATCTTTCATATAGTTATTAATAGTTTGTAATTCTTTTGATAACTCTTGGACCATTTATCTCTTAGGGATATTTGGATAGGTGTATATATCAGACTCTTATCAGATATTTGATGAAAATTTTTTTTCCTAGTCAACACCTCTTTTTATCCTAGTTAGTTAATAGAATTCATGCAAAAGCCTTTCAATTAATGTAATCCAGATTATTTTATCTTTTGTGATCATTTCTATTCCTTAATTTTTTGAGAACACTTTCTTATCAGTAACTGAAAAGGACTTCATCTTCATCTGATTCTCTACTTTTGTTTTCTTCTTTATGGTACATAAAATCCATTTTGAGTTTGTCATGGAACAGAGTTTAACATTTTGGTCTAAATCTACTTTTTGCTAAAGTGCTTTCCAATTTTCCCCAGTAGTTCTTGTCAGAGAGGGAGTTCTTTCACAAATAATTTATGTTTTCGGGCTTATTGTACACTGAGTTATTCCTTATCTAGTCTCTTCCCTTTTCTATTTTTTAACCTGTACCAAATTGTTTAAATGATAAGTCCTTTATACTATAATTTGAGATCTGGAAGTACTATTTTACCTTTCATTTCAGTTTTTTTCTTAATTCCTTTGCATTTCTAAGACCTTTTATTCCTCCGAAGAATTTTGTTATTTTGTTTAGTTCCATAAAGTATCACTATGATTTCATTGGCATGGGACAAATTTTATAAATTAATTTAGATATTGTTGTTTTTAATTAAATTGGCATTTATTTTGTTTAGTAGAGGTTTACAATGTTGGATTTTCACTGGTTATAAATACATAGAGTAAACTGCATATTTAGATATTATATGTCTTTGTGAGCGACCATGGGCACATTTAACCTCTCCAAGTTTTAATTTCCTTATCAGTAAAACTGAGATAATAATACCTGTAGTACTTATTTCCCTGATTCGTTGTGAGGGTCAAAAGAAGTAATGCACATGAAGCATTTTATAGGCCTTAAAGTGCTACATGAATGTAAGACATTACAATAGATTGTTATGAATTGGACGTTATCAAATATGTCTACAGTGATTTTGAATTGTTATAATGTTCAATGGAATTTGGTAATATGACTTAATTCTTAATGAATGCATCTTATGTCAGTTTATACTTTATACTATTCCAGTATAAGTTTGAGAATGTCATAGTGTATAAGTAGTCCTATAACTTGATTTTCTGCACTACTTTGTAGGTTGGATGTAGAAACAGGCACTCAAAAGAAGAAACAAAAAATCAGTTCTTTTTCGTCTCAAGAGCCCAATAGACTCGAAAAGAAATCATTTGATGACAGTGAAAGTACTTTTCACAGTCAGTCTTTAAGTAGAAGTGAGAAAGAAATACAGAAGTATGATTTCAAACATGAAGATGTAAAATTGAAAAGTGAGAACAACCGGAGTGATTATGACCTCAAAAGTAGTAATAGCCTCATGTTTACCAAGAATGCACAGTCCAAATCTGAAGCTCCAACAGGTGAAAGGAAATGGCCTCATTATCTTGCTCAAAGGGAAAAGATGAAAGGATTAAAGAAGAGAGAAAAGATGAATAAAGTCAAAAATAATATAGGAAAACCTTCACTAGAGAAGTATGTTAAAGATGAATTTGCCAAGGAATGTAATTCCCAAGCCTTGAGTAAAGAAGCACTTGAACCTGAAAGATCCAGAATCAGTTTCAAAGTTGCCACAAAATCCCGTGGTACTCTTCAAAAAGTGGTAGACGGTAATGTTTTAAATTCTAAATTTCATAAACCAAAGCCTTCATGTGAGAAAAAAGAGAGCCTCCAGAATCCTCCAAGTTTGTCTAGACACAAAGTTAAACATATATCATCATCAGATTCTTCATATAAATCATCTGACTGTAAGTGGAGGGAAAAATGTCATCCTGAGCATTCCAGCCAAAAAAGAAACAATTCACAGCCAGAAGAAACTTTCTTTCCTGCAACAGTATCATTAAAACAGGTGGAGTAAATAGATATTTTGGTCAAAAGAATTTGATAGTAGAGCAAACTTTAAAAGTGGTTCTGTATTGGAGATGTATCCCACTGTGGAAAGTTGATTAAAATGAAAGTTGCTGAGAATTTTCTTGTTTCTAGGCCTCAAACATCATTGCATAATAGATTAAAGTGCGGGGAAAGGAGGGAGCCCACCTGTCCTTTCTTAATTGTGAAGGGGTTGGTTCTTTTGTGCTCTCGTAGGGCTTTTCTTTAGGCTAAAATTTGCTTTTGAAAGGTGCTGATTATTAGAAGGTATGCTCTTAGAGGGAAGGGAGTGTTTTACTTTTATCTTTGTGTCCTCAAACTTTTCACAGCACATAGTAAATACTTTATAAGTGCTTGTTATTGATTAACTGATTTGGTGAAGAAGGTTCCCATCAAATGGTCCTTTTGGCTATTTCACCAATAGCCAACTTCCAGAAAAGGACACAAGATTGAAACAGGAACCCTAGTATCCATTGGCCCCTCTACAGATAAGCTTTCGGTTTTCCAGTGCATTCCCCAAAGTTATAATTTATTTTGGTTTTCCTCTCTCAGTTTCCTAGTTCATTTTCAGAAATGAGTGCTTTTCCAGCTGGATTCAGTTAAATTCAGCAAGCATTTATTAAGCAGTTACTATGTTAGGAGGCACCAGAAGAACAAGAAATGGTTGCTCCCATCAAGGAGCTTAAATTTTCCTGAGGGATACAACATGTAGACATATAAGTAAGTGAAATTTATGTAAGGGTAATTTCAGGGGATGTTAGGGGAAGATCCCTAACAACTAGGGGGATCAGGAAAGGCCTTCTATAGGAGTTGATACCTGAGCTGAGCTTTGAGAGAAGCTACAGATTCTAAGAGGTAGATATGAAGAAAGAGTGCTTTGAAGGCGTAGGGGGAGACAGCAAGTGTATGTGTGTGTGTGTGTGTGTGTACATATATACACATTTATAATACATACAAATACTTGAAAAGTAATTAAAAGTAGATCAGGAGGATGGGCACTAGAAGTTGGAGGGATTTGGAAAGGTCTTTCAGAAGATGGTGTTTGAACTGCTTCTTCAGTGAAGAGCGGGTCTTTGAGGCAGAAGGTAAGGAGAGAGTACCTTCCATGCATCGGTGATGGATCAGTACAGAGGTGGAGAGCCAGCAGATGAGGCATATTTGTGAGGATCAGAGAAAAGTCCAGTTTGCCTGAACCCTGCTGAGTACAGAAAATGTTTCAAATGTCTATTGAAATTGGAAAGACAGGTTGGGGCCAGATTGTAGGCCTTCTAACAATTTAACAAAAGAGCTTATATTTTTCCTAGAAAAAAACAGGAAGCCATTGGAATTGATTGAGTAGGGAAGAATGGTCAGCTCTGTGCTCAAGGAAAGTTACTTTGGCAGCAGTAGATGCACTGAAATGGGTGAAGTCTTGAAGCAAGGAGAAGAGTTAGGAGGCTGTTGGAATAATCTAGTCAAAAGGTGAGGAAGAGCTGATCTAAGGTGGTAGCAGTGTAAGTGGAGAAGAGCTAGAAGAGAGAGATGTCATGAAGGTAGCAATGGCAAGGTTTGGCAACTGCTTACACATACAGGATGACAGAAAGTGAGAAGCTAAGGTCATTGCCAAAATTATGAACCTGGGAATCTGAAAGATGGTACTTTCAACAGAATAAGGGAAGTTTTAAAGGGCGGATAGTTTGGAGGAAAGTTTGACATTGGTTTTGGACATATGTTTGAAATGTCATCTGCATAGAAGTGATAATTGAACTCCTAGGAGTTGAAGACATCAGCAAGAGAAACAGTGTAGAGGGAAAAGAGAAGATGGTCTAGGACAGAATCTTGGGGAACACCTGCAATTATGAGCATGATATAGATAAGAAGTATGGAATGGAGGAAAACACAACATTGTGTCATGAAAACCAGAGAGGAGAGAATATTCAGGAAGAGAGGGTGAAGGATGGCTACTTGGTTGTGAACCTGGGTGATTATAAGGATATTGGTATCTTAAGCCGAAATAGTGAACTTTGGAAGAAGGATTGGTTTTGGGGAAAATGTAATAAGTTCTGTTTTGTATTTGTTGGATTTGAGATTCCTGTAGGATATCCAGGTTGGGATCTCCAGCAGGCAGTTGATAATGTGGGGCTGAAATTCTGGAGAGATATAAAGGTTGGGCCCATAGATTAGGGAGTCATCTGTGTAGAGATGATTGAATCCTATCTCCATTGGAGAGTGTGCAGAAAGAGAAGAGAAGGCCCAGTACAGATTATAGGAGGACACACCTACAATAAAGCCATTGGAAAAATGGCTGGAAAAATGATGTAGTCTTAGAATCTGGCATATCTTTATCATTAACTAATAGAATTAATTTTTATTTTAGAGTTTTGAAGCAACACATTCTTCTAATTCAAGTGATTGTGTTCAGGATACAGATCAAGAGGTTAGTGTTCTACTTATTTACTTCAAATGTATTAAATATAGTTGCTGAATTGAGTTCTTGGTTCATTAGTACTAAAAATGATGTTAATATAATTTTAAGATAAATATGATTCTGTTGTTGCTACATTATAATGGTTGTATATAATTATGTAATATATAATCATTGAGAGTCAGCATTATGTAGTAAAAGGACCTCTGGATTTGCAATCAGAGGACATGGGTCCAGATTCTGCTTTTGTCATTTACTACTTAATTGACCCTAGACAAGTCATTTTACCTCTCTGGGCCTCAGTTTCATCATCTGTAAAATGGTGAGGTTAGACTAAATGGTCTCTAAGGACCCTTCTAGCTCTAGCTCTAAATATACATGTGCTTTATGAACCTATGTAATTTTGTCGCATGGATTCCTTCAAAAACCTTTATTTAGAAAAAATGTTTTAAAACGTTCCTTCATCATCTGATCTTTTGCCTTTATTATTTTAATAGATTACCTGTGTCTTAAGCTTTTACTGTAACATAAATACTGAAAGATATTTCCATTTGTACTTGTAGTTGCAAAAATAAGCATGACATTAGAAGTTTTTAGCTATGTTATCTTAAAAGACAACAAAATGGGGATGTTGCTCTTTGAAATTATGTGCGTGTCTGTCACAGTTGTAGAATATAGGAAGAGGGAAAGCCCCATATATTTCTCCTTTAATTGTCCTCAGTTTAGTCCTGAAATATGATTTAATTATTATATTTACTTAATGGAGTCTTTTTCTTAATCTAATAATTAGGTACATGGGATATTTTTTATTTTTCTCTTAAAAAGTTTCAAACTTCATCAAATTGCTTATTATTTTTGTGGCCCTCCTTATAGTATGAGAAGCATTTTTTTCTGATTTAAACTTATTGTACCTTTTAGCTTCTTTGTTTAGTTTCCATTTAGTTTAATTAATTAGTTTAATTTCCATTAGGAAATTAATTTCCTCAAATTGGTCAGGTCTGAAGATCCAGTTTGTAATCCGGAGTGGTTCTTAAACTTTTTTTTAGTACTCTGAGGAAGAACATCAACCAACTACTTTTAAATATATTAGGATATTAAGGTTTTGAACTTTTTTTCTTCCTGTACTTCCTATACACAGACCTTCTGTCTTGAATATAGATGGTTTTATTAACTTGGAAGTTGTTAACTCAGAATACATTTAAATGTGAATCTTCCTACAATTCATCAAAAAAATAACCTTCACGAATGCAAGATTGAGGAGGCATGGCTAGACAGCAGTTAGTCTGCAAATGATTTGAAAGTTTTAGTGGACTACTAAAATAATGTGAGTTGGTATGATGATTTGGTAGCCAAGAAAGCTAATGTGATCTTGGGCTGCTGTGAAAGAGGCCTGGATGCCAGGAAAAATAAAGTGATAATAATCCTGTTGTCTATAGCCCTTGCCTGACCACATTGGGAGTATTGTGTTCTGTTCTAGGAAGGACATGGATAAGCTTATAGAGTGTTCAGAGGAGGGCAGCCAGCATAATGAAGGCCTTCAAATTCATGCTGTATGAGGATCAGTTGAAGGGATGAGATGTTTCACCTGGGAAGAGAAGACTGGCTGGTAGGGTGGAGGGGGACAGAGATATGAGAACTCTCTTGAAATATTTGAAAGGCTGTCTGTCACCTGGGAGAGGCAGAGAGGTCAAGCCATGTTCTGCTCAATGCCAGAGGGCAGAACTAGGAGCAGTGGGTGCAAGTTGCAAAGGGCTATTTTGGACTTGATGTAAGGAAGTAAATCTTAATAATTAAAATTGTTCATAAGTGGAATGGGCTGTTTTTAATGTAGTGGGTTCCCCTTCACTTGAGGTCTTTAAGCAAAGGCTGGATGACCACATATCTGTTATAGAGGGGATCCCTTTTTCAGGTACAGGTTGGATTAAATGGCCTCTGAGGTCCCTTCCAACTATGAAATTCTGTGATTCTGTGATAGATGCAGATAGTAGAAGAGCTTCATGCTGCTCGTGTGGGGAAAAGTATGGATTTACCTGTGGTGCCAGCTTCTGGAGAGCTGACAAGTATGGAAATTGACTTGACTGAAGATGATGTGCATCCTTTTGTTGGTATGTCCTCTATATTAATGTTGATGGTTTCACCTGGTCTTTTAGCATTTCAGCACATTAACTCACTATTTTGTCTGTGTTAAGATCAGGAGGAAATACTGAGTCCAAAATGTTTGAAAGAAATTGTGCATTTAATAGTCTCCAGTGACAGAATGTAACGTATTCCCAATATTCTGCCATGTCATAATTTGTTATATTCTTCAAGCTACAAGGTAGTTAAGTATAGTTTTTGCTTTCTGATGCAAGATTTTTATTGTAATATACATATCTTTAATTGTACTTCTACTTAATTTGGGTAAGGGATAGTTATCAAAGTTTTCAGTTTTTTCTTCTCAACTGTAATTGTATACTAATGAAGATTTTTTTCTCTGTTAAGGGATTGACTGGATGTAATGTAAATTGTAATGTGTGGAGGAAGTGTCACCTTGAATTTATCCTGGTTATTCAGTCAGGTCTTGTTTATCCTTGGTAATGGGAAAGAATAGTGGTATAAATAATTCCCAAATCATTTGTTGACTTTGGAATGTATATGTTATATTATTTACCTTATTGATTATGTTTAGTTATAACCTGATTTTAGTATTAGCTTTTTATTGATATATACAGAAACTGATGATAGAATAAGTTGGCTTAAAAGCATGATAAGTGACAAGGAAGTCCATTTAATTCAACAAACATAAGTATCTACGGTAGGTAAAACACTGTGATAGTTGTGAGGAGAGACGAAATTTTAAATAAGAAAGCGTGTTTGTTGCTCTCATAGACTTTATAGTATAGAAGACAAATAAGATAAATAGCTAACTCTAATATGTAAATAGTATGTGTTCAGTTCACTACAGAGTTACAGGGCAGTTGAAGGCAGAGGCATAGAGCTGTTATCAACAGGACACATTGGGAAAGTTTCACAGAGAACATGGAATTTGTGTTGGGCTTTAAAGGATGACTGTTCAGTTGGTGAATAGGGGGAGCAGAAACATTCCAGGAGAAGGGGATAGCATGAGCAAAGACATGGAAGCAAGAAAGAGTTGGATTTGTTTGAGGGATTGGCTGTAGTTATTGAGAGACTATGTAGTTTGACTGGAGTGAGGAGTCCATTTAGGGGTATAATGTGAGATGAAGCTGGAAAGATAGGTTGGTGCCAAATTGTTGAGGTCCTTGAGTATAGGCAAAGGAATTTGAATTTTATGCAGTAGGGAATAGGGAGCTAGTGAAGATTGTTAGCTGAGGAATGACTTGACCAGATCTTTGTATAAGGCAGTGACCTAACTAGTGGGTGCAAAATTTGGAGATAGGAAGACTTGTTTGGAGACTATTGCAGTAGTCTGTGCAGGTGGTAAAGAAGGCATATGTTAGGGTCATTGCTGTGAGAATAATGAGGCAGCAGTAGTAAGAGATGTGGAACTTTAAGTGACAGTATAGGACCACATATGAGAGTTATGGTATAGGAAAGAATAGAAGGCCACTGAAGTTTTGGAACTGGGAGACTGAGTGAATGCAGAAGCTCCTAACAAGACAGTAGAATTGTAAGGAGTAGCAGGATTTGGGTGAAAATTGATAAACTTGGTTTTGGACTTTTGAGCTTGAGGTGCCTGTGAGAAATCAAGATGGAGATGTCCTCTAGGCAGTTGAAGCTTTGTTATATATTTGCATCTCAGATAAGAATCTGGCTTTGAGATTTGTATTTAAGAACTTTCTTTTAAAAATGGCAGACGATGTCATGGAAGTGAATGAGGTTGCCAAGGGGGAAAGAAGATAAAGGTAATAAGAGGGCTAAAGACAAGACCTTAAAGAGCATTTATTAAAGAGTATAAAAGAGAATGAGCAAACTGTGAGAGAAACTGAAAAAGAATATTTATGAAGTAGGAGGAGGACCAGGAGACAGTAGTAGTCTAATGCCAATGAAGGATAAGAGTACCTAATAAAGAAGGGTCAGCAAAGGAGAATGCCAAGAGAATATGGACTAGGAAATGGCTGCTGGGATTTGCCTTTTAGGATGTCACTGATGTCTTTGGAGAGAGCAGTCTAGCAGCGTGTGAGATGCAAACTAATTCAGTTCAAAAGCATTTATTAAGCACCTTGTATCTTCAAGGCACTGGCTTAGGGTTATAGAAAGAAAAATGAAAATCAGACCCTGACCTTGAGTCACAGAGGTCTTATAGCAAAGGGACTGAAGAGAAGGGATGGTGAAGATGTGGAGGTATTGAGTATGGACTTTTTTCCCCCAGAAGTTTGGCAGTGATGGGGAGGCAGGAGGAGAGGAATGACAGCTGGATAATTCAGAAAGGTCAAGGGAAGGCCTTTTTTTTTCATACTGGGAGGAATTGAGAAAGTTTCTTAAGCATATGGGAAAGAGCCAGTGGTGAAGAAGAGCTTGATATGCATGAGAGAAGTGGGAGTGATTGGTAGAACGGGTCATGAACAGGTTCGGAGGGAATAGAATCAGAGGTACAGGTGAAGAGTAGGGATACTTTTCAGTCTTGGGTTTGAGATTTTCCATGAGTATTATTATTATTATTATTTTAGATATGAGTATTATTAAAGCAAATGGTGAGTAATTGGGCATTGATTTCAATGAAATCAATGTCTTGTTAAGATGGAAGATGTATTTCTGGAAAATTACATGTTTTTGGTTAAATTTAGCAAGTAGAATCTTATACATTATATAAAACCTCAAGAATAATATAATCTTAAAATATTGTGTGCCTTTTTCTTCCATTCAGAGAATACTGCTTCAGATACAAAACTTTTAATTGTAATTGACACAAATATTCTTATGAATCATCTCAAGTTTCTTGGAATTTTGAAGACAATGGATGTCCCAGGTATTCATAAAGATATTTTCTGATTCTTACTAGAGCATATCTGACATATCACTAGAGATCACAGGATCAAAATTCATATTTTGTGTTGTGCTTCAGGGTTTACAAAGCACCTTACTCAACAATCCCTTTGAGGTAGGGGGTACAAGTATTATTCCTTTTTTACAAAACAAGGAAACTGGAGCCCAGAAAGGCTTAACAGGGATTTCCTTCTGATTATTCAACTAAGAAGCATTAGAGTCAAGACTCAAACTGAGGTCATCTGAAATCTTATTCTGAATATTTCTTTGTGTCACACTACTTCCCTTCAATTATGAACTTGTAGGCTTCCCAAAGAAGGATAAAGTGCTTTCTGATGCTTGCTGAACTAATTCTAGCTAGTAAATCCTAAACTTACTATTCCATTAAGAGAGGATCTTCAAAAGTTGACTTAGCCACATAAAATCTCACTCTATTTCCTTTTTGTAAAAAAAAGATATTTCTAACATTCATTTTTGAAAATTTTTAATTCCAAATTCTCTTTCTCCATCAAGCCCCTCCCCTGTCCAGTGAGAAGGCAAGCAGTATATCATATATATGTGTGAAGTCATACAAAACATATTTTATATTAACCATATCACAAAAAACAACAACAAACAAAAAAAATAAACTCAAACTTATGCTTAGATCTGCACTCTGAATTCATCAGTTTGCTCTCCGGAGTTAGATAGCATTTTTCCTTGTGAGTACTTTAGAATTGTCTTGGATTGTTGTATTGATCACAGTTGCTAAGTCTTCCCCAATTGATCAGGATTACAGTATTGCTGTTACTGTGTACAGTGTTCTCCTGGTTTGTCTCACTTCACTATGCATTAGTTTGTATAAGACTTCAGGTTTTCCAAAACCATCCTTCTCATTTCTTATAGTACAATAGTATCCCATTGTGATCAGATACCACAACTTGTTCATCCGTTTCTCAATTGATGGGCATCCTCTCAATTACCAGTTTTTTGCCAACATAAAAAGAGCTACCTGCTAGAGATATTTTTCTACATGTGGTTTTTTTTTTTCTTTTTTTTTTTTGATCTCTTTGGGATACGGACTTACTAGTGGTATTGCTGGATCAAAGGGTGTGCAGTTTTATAGCCCTTTGTGTATAGTTCACTCTCCTATACTCTTTTTAAACCTATTTGACATTTACATTTGCTGTGTAGATAGTTAACCTCAACTAAATTATAAGCTTGATGGTAAGGAAGATGTCTTACATTTCTTTATAAAATGCCTAGTACAGATGTCAACTTATATATTTCTTGATTTAATAAGAGACTTGAATTTTCCAGGCTTCGATAGACTTGTATTGATAATTCCCTGGGTGGTTGTGCAAGAACTAGATCGTATGAAAGCAGGGAAATTACTACAGCATGCACAGCACAAAGCTATAGCTGCAGTCCATTTTATCAATGACAGTCTCAGAAGTCAAGATGGAAAGCTGTGGGGTCAATCTATTCAACTTGCTTCTCAAAAACTTTGTAAGTACCACATGGAAAATTGAATGGGGTGTGGGTGCCGTATATTCTATCCAGTCTAAAAATGTCCTTGGGATAAAGAGGAATGGTTCAAAAACTTAATTTTCCTTTAAAATTGATGTAAGAAATGATTCTTTCACAACAAAGTTCAACAAAAATTAAATTTTTAATTTTAATTTTTATTTCTCAGTCTGTGTCATTACTACAAAAAGTGAAATAGAGATTCAGTAAGAATTTTTGTGCTTTATAGCTGTCATTTTGCATTTCTTTTTAAAATTGCTACATAATACTGGTGTTGGGTGACAAGGCTATTCTGTATTTTCTTTATTGTCTTTCTTTTATGTGTTTCTCTCAGATTGTGAACTTGTTGAGAGCAGAAACTGTCTCAGTTTTTCTTTTTGCACCCCCAGTGCTTAGTATGGTGCTTAGTACATAGGAAGTTCTTAACAAATGTTTTTTCATTCATTCATTCATTCATTCATAACAGGTTTTGACTGTATGTAGTTATTGGTAGGTATTTGTTTGAGTGTGTAATAATGAAGTGTTGTATAAATTTTCCACATTTTTTTCTCCTTTAATTTCTTATATAAATTAGAATTTTTAGGTAAGTTGTAAAAGGCACATAGAACACCCATAAATACTGATGTCCACACCAAATTAAAATACGTATTTTTCTGGTGTTTTGTTTGATTCTCTAAAAGAATTTTTTTTTTCATGGCTCAATTAATGGATCTTTTTGAAAAATATTCATCAAGATGTGATAGTTTATGAGTCTATTGCAGTATAATTTTACCATATGTCCTTACTTTAACATAGAAAAGAGTTTAATTAGAGATATTTGGTCCTTAAGTCTTAGGGTCAGGAAGAAGGTTATTACTGTTCATTTTGGGGAAAACTTATGTGAGTTCTCTAAAGAGAACCACTGTAGAATGAACCTAAAATGCTATTAAATTGGACCTGTTTAAAGAAGTTATCTATATAGTTCATAATTGAGAACCATAAATAGCAATATCTTAGAAATGCCTGAGGTATAATGGATTAGTTGCTTAGAAGTCTACTTTTTCTTAACATTCTGGATGTGTATTGATACAGTCCTTTAAGATTTACAAAGCTCTCTTCTTCAGACAGTCTCTGTGAAATAGCTAGTACACAATTATCATCTCCATTTTATGGATGAGAAAACTGTGGCACAGGGAGGTTAAATAATTGTCCTCTAGGTAGTGAGTGTTGCCTAGCTGACTCAGGTTACTGACTCTAAGACCAGTACTCCTTCTCTTATCTGCATATGCCCCTGATATTTTTTTAAAATGATTTTTAATTTCACTAGTTTAGTACTCTTGGCTCTTATATCTATGCTATTTTGATATGTAGACTTAGGAGTCCTAGTAAAGGCTTCAAAAAGTTTTTCTTTATTGCTTCTAATTTGGGAATGTCTTTTTTTATTATTAATTTATTTATTTTTAGTTTTCAACATTTACTTCCATAAGCTTTTGAGTTTTAAATTTTCTCCACTTCCCTTCTCTCCCGTCTCCCCAAGATAGCATGCAATCTGATGTAGGCTTTACATATACATTCCTGTTAGACATATTGAATTAGGAAGAATGAGAGGAACTGTGACAAAGAAAAAGAAAACAAAAAAAAGAGAGCAAATACTATGCTATGATTCAGCCTCCATAGTTCTTTCTCTGGATGTGGATAGCATTTTCCATCATGAGTCTTTGGGAGTTGTTTTAGATGCTGGCATTGCTGAGAAGACCTAAGTCTGTCGAAGTTAGTGATTGCACAATGTGGCTGTTCCTGTGTACAGTGTTCTCTTGGTTCTGCTCACTTCACTCAGCATCAGTTCATATAAATCTTTTCAGGTTTTTCTGAAGCCCACCTGCTCATCATTTCTTTTAGCACAATGGTATTCCATTACATTCATATATCACAATTTGTTCAGCCATTCCCCACTTGATGGGTGTGAGGATGTCTTTTTTTCAGACCTATATTTCACTTCCATTTGACTGCTGTTTTTTATGGTAACTTTTTTGATTTTCTTCCATTGAAGTAATAGTCTGGTAACTCATTACAGTGTGGAGGTCATGCTGGGTTCTCAAAGTCCATGCTAGGAGAGCATAAACTTTAGCAAGATATGTCTCTGGCAACAAATTTTGTAACTGTCATTCAAGGACCACTTGGAGATTTTTTCAGTAGAAGGATGACCTTTAAAGAATGAATTTTTGTTGGCTAGAGCAACTCTTCAAAGCATGTTAGCAAGGGGTTATAATCTGTATGGATGGAGGGAATACTGACACTGATGAAATAATAGATTTTTTGATGTATAAGTAAAGTATTTAGTAGCCATTGTAAGTTGCTGAAATTTCTTATTTGTAATAGTTGTTTTTCATAGTTTTCTGTGCCTCATATATAGTTTTATATGTTCCTGTGAATGTTATGTCTTGAAGATTCCTTTAGTGTTCACATCTAACTTAATTCATATAGAACTCAGCATATAATGCCTTTTGTTGACAGTGATAATGATGGTCAGTCATCTTCTCTAACATCTGCTTTGGCTTGGGGTCAACAGAGCCACAAATGTGCATGGATAGATTTTAGGAAGTTATCTTTATTTTCACTCAGCTTTAGTTGAAATCTAGGATTTCCATCACTTGTTTAAAAATATTGTTCTAAGAAGTAGTGCATAAGTTTCATCAGTCAGCCAGAGAACTTCACTAGGCAATAAAATGTTAAGAACTTTTGCTCCAAAAATAGTTTTAGCTCCTTTAAATTATAGAATAAGATAATATTTTGTTTTTCTTGCTGGTAAGTTGAGCTTCTCATTAGAAAAACCTCATTTGGGGAATTGGCAGATTTAAAGTAAAATTATTTATTGGGACCAAGGCAAGAGCAATTGTTACAGGATCCTTAAATGTTGGGGTTGAAAGGAATCACAAAAGCTGTTCAGCCTAACCTGTGCCTCTCCTTGAAAATAAGTTAATCCAGCCTCTTATTGAAGACATCTAGTGATGAGACTTATTCTTCCCTGAGGCAGTCTGTTCCATTTTGGGGGCAGCTCTAATTGTTGAAAAGTTTTTCATCCTCTTGAATTGAAATCAACCCCTTTCGAACTTCTGCCTGTTGACCAGTTTGCCCCCTCCCTCCCTTTTTGCGAATAAGGAATTAAATCCTTGAGCTGTTTATTGATTTGCTTAAGGTCCAGTGTTATTTTTCACCAAATTACACTTGAAACCAATCTTGTGCCAAATTTCACCAAATTACACTTGAAGCCAATCTTTATTTCATGAGGGTTTTCTCATTGTTTATGAGTCAGTGAAGCTTTGTGAATCCCGAAACATTAATGATTGTGGGAACTGTGAAATGTGCACAGTATAGTGGGAAAATATAGTTTGGAAATCAGGGAACATAGATTCTATTTTAGCTTAACAGCCGTGGGACAGAGGGCAGGTCAGTTCACCTCACTGGAATTTATTTTCCTCATCCGTAATAAGGAGTCGATTGAGATGGTCTCTAAGATCTCTTCCAGACCTGCCGTTTTGTGTTTTCTGTGTTGATCCGATCACATATGTCCTGAGGTACGTGTTAACTAGACTATGTACAGAAACCCCAGTGCATTTTATTCCTTCCTTTCCTCTTCCTTTCATTTAAAGACTTTTCATCTGTACTGTTAGGATTTTTAGTATATTAATTGATTTTTGCTTTTGCTCAATTGGCAGATGGATTGAGTGATGAAAACAATGATGACCGAGTCCTGAAATGCTGCCTTCAGTATCAGAATTTATTTCCTTGTGCTGTTGTCATATTGTGCACGTGAGTTCCCTGAACAATTCACCCTTTTCAGTATAAAACTGCAGTAATTGAATGAAGTGAAAGAATGAGAGAAAGAAAGATAATTTCTTCATTTCCAGATCTATACTCTTCCCCTTATCCAGCTCACCCTCTAATAGTCTTTGGAAGACAGTCTGATGTTCAACTTGGTCTATTTCTTTCAGAAATCATGATCATCATGACTTGTTAATTTCCCCCAACCTCCAGTGGGTATATCCTTTTTGTTCTTTTACTTTAGATTTAAATACTAAAACTTAAATATGCAATAGAGAAAAGAAAAAGAAACATTATAAACTTAAATATTAAAACTTAAATACAAAATAAGAAAAGAAAGAAAAGCATGTCATGTGCACAGCAGAACATAAAAGAGGATTCAAAATATATACTACTAAATTTCCATTTCAAGAAAGCCTATATAATAAATACTGCATGTTGTGTTGAGAGCTGTCCATCTTTGATTCTTTGTAAATTTTTTTTTGATCTTTGGACTGTGCACTTTTTACTTGGTTCTCTTTTCCCCCCCTTCCACCTCCTTTCCCCACCCTAACCCTTAACCCTAACCCTCCCACCCTGAAGATTACAATTAAGCCAGGGTATAGTTATAGATACATACGTACACATCTATATGTATACACATACAGATATATATATACATATACACATGTACATACTTACATACATAGACATATATTTTCCCTAACAAATTCTGCTCCTGATCTTTGTTTTTATGTTTGTGCATATCTCTGATTTCCCATCTCTCTTGACTGCTTCTGCCTGCTACCTTGCCCTCCTATTATGTAACCTAACCCCCCCCCCACCAGGATCCCTCCCTTATCCTCTCATTACTATAAATCTAAACACCCTTCTCTACCCCCCTTTAACCTATTCCCTCACCCTCCCCTCTAGAGATTGTGCCCTTATCCTTCCCCCTCCCTATTCCTTTAACTTTTTATTTCTTTCTGAATTTAGAAGACTTTTATACTCTTCTAGATTTATATATGTATTGTTCCCTCCTGAACCCTTTCCCGACGAAAATAGGTTTCCAGAACTAACAGATCTCCTCTCCTACCTAATTCCTCTGTGTTGGTTCTTTCTCTTGCACCTCATTTGTATAAGACAATCACTCTTTTTGTCTGTTCCTAAACGATTTTACTTTTTAAAGTCATATCATACTCCAGTCTGCCCCAATCTTTCTCACAAACTACTCAACTATTAATAATAATCTTAGACATACGTTTTACATTTTACATAAATGAGAGGTAAATAGTCTGTCATTAGTGAGTCCCTTGTAATTAGTCTTTGGTATGTATCTTATGTTTCTCCTGGCTCTTGTATGTCAAATCTTCTGTTAAGTTCAAGTTTTTTTTTAAACAAATTTATTTATTTTAGTTTTCAACATTCACTTACATAGGTTTTAAATTTTTTCCACCTCACTCCCCTCCCCCCTTCTCAAGATGGCATGTAATCCGACATAGGCTCTACATATACATATTTTCACATTAGTTATGTTGTATAGAAGAATTAGAATGAATGGGAGGAGCCATGAGAAAGAAAAAACAAAACAAAAAGGAGAGGAAAATAGTATGCTTCCATCTGCATTCAGACTGTATATTTCTTTCTCTGGATATCAACAGCATTTTCCATCATGAGCCCTTTGGAATTGTCTTGCATCATTGTATTACTGAGAAGAGCTAAGTATTAAAGTTGGTCAGTACAAAATGTTGCTGTCACTGTGTACAAATGTTCTCCTGGTTCTGCTCATTTCATTCAGCATCAGATTATGTAAACCTTTCCAGGTTTTTCTGAAGTTCAGCTGCTCATCATTTCTTATAGCATAATAGTATTCCATTACATTCATATGCCACAACTTGTTCAGCCATTCCCCAATTGATGGGGATCCCCTCAATTTCCAATTCTTTGCTATCACAAAAAGAGTAAATATTTTTGAACATGTGGGTCCTTTCCCTTTTTTATGATCTCTTAGGGATACAGCCCTAGCAGTGGTATTGCTAGATCAAAGAGTATGCACATTTTTATTGCCCTTTGGGCATAATTTGAAATTGCTCTCCAGAATGGTTGGATCAGATCACAAGTCCACCAATAATAAATAGGTGTTCCAATTTTCCTACATCTTCTCCAATATTTATAATTTCCCTGTTTTGTCATGTTAGCCAATCTGATAGGTGTGATGTGGTACCTAAGAGTTGTTTTGATTTGCATTTCTCTGATCAATAGTGATTTAGAACATTTTTTCATATGACTATAGATAGCTTTAATTTCTTCCTCTGAAAATTGCCTGTTCATATCCTTTGACCATTTATCAATTAGAGTATGACTTGTATTCTTATAAATTTGATTCAGTTCTCTATATATTTGAGAAATGAGGCCTTTATCAGAGACACTGGTTGTAAAAATTCTTTCCCAGTTTTCTGCTTACCTCCTAATCTTGGTTGCATTGGCTTTGTTTGTGCAAAAACTTTTCAATTTAATGTAATCAAAATTATCCATTCTGTATTTCATAATGTTCTCTATCACGTTTGGTCATAAATTCCTCCATGAATCTGACAGGTAAACTATTCTTTACTTCCCTAATTTGCTTATAGTGTCTAAATTGTATACCTTTTTGGACTTTTTTTTGGTACACATTTTTTTTTAATGACGTCCTGAACGTCTGCCAGGATATTATGTGTCCATTTTTAAAAATTCAGGATTATGCTTAACTTTGCTGGGTATGATATTCTCGGCTGGACCTCCAGTTTTTTTGCTCTTCTCTCTCTCTCTCTCTCTCTCTCTCTCTCTCTCTCTCTCTCTCTCTCTCCCTCTCTCTCTCTCTCTCTCTCCATATATATATATAGTGTTACAAGACCTGTGGTCTTATTACTGTCACTGCTGCTAGGTGATTCTAATTGTGGCACCACCATATTTAAATTGTTTTCTTCTTGTTGCTTGTAATATTTTATCCTTCAGCTGCGGGTTTTGGGATTTGACTATAATATAACTGTGGGTTTTCCACACAAGATCTCTCTCAGGTGGTGATCAGTGGATTTTTCTCTATTTCTGTTTTCCCTTCTTATTCTAATGCTTCAAGACAATTTTCTTTATTTCTGGTATTATTGTGTCAAGATTCTTTTTTTTGATCATAGCTTTCAGGTAGTCCGATTATTCTTATCTTTTCTCTTCTTGATCTGTTCTCCAGATTAGTTGTTTTTCTGTTTCACTTTCTCTTCTATTTTTTCCATTCTTTATGTTTTGTTTTGCTTTGTTTCCTTTTCCATTTGGCTAATTCTGCCTTTCAAGGCATTCTTCTCCTAATTTGCTTTTTGGAGCTCTTTTGCCATTTGAGTTAGTCTATTTTTTAAGGTGTTATTTTCTGCAGTATTTTTTTGGGTCTCCTTTAGCAAGTGGTTTTCTTGCATCACTCTCATTTCTCTTCCCAGGTTTTCCTCTACTTCTCTTACTTGCTTTTCCAAAGCCTTTTTGAGCTCTTCCATGGCCTAAGCCCAGTTCATGTTTTTCTTGGAGGCTTTTGATGTAGGCTCTTTGACTTTGTTGACTTCTTCTGACTGTATATTTTGGTCTTCTTTGTCACCAAAGAAAGATTCCAAAGTCTGAGTCTGAATCTGAGTTTGTTTTCGCTGCCTGTTCATGTTTCCAGCCAACTGCTTGACCCTTGAATTTTTTGTGGGGTCTACTGCATGTAGAGTAGAGAATACTTTGTCCCAAGCTTGAGGGGCTACGCTGCTTTTTTCAGAGCTACTTTTCCCAGCAAGCTCTGCCGCAACAGCACTCCTTCTCCTCCAAGAACCACCAACCAGGATTGTGGCCCAGATCTAGGCAGGGCAAAGCAGGCTTTGCACTCCTGCTCTGATCTGCCACTTAATTCCTCCCACCAGGTGGGCCTGGGGCAGGAAGCAACTGCAGCTGTAGCTCTGGAAGCAGCCTCAGAGCTGCACCACCTCCGCCATCCCTGGGGCAGTGGTCGACAGTGAACTCCTTTCACTCTTGTCCCAGAAGCTTTTCCCGCTAATCTTCTCTGTTGTCTTTGGCGTTTGTGGGTTGAGAAGTCTGGTAATTGCCACTGCTCACTGATTCAGGGTGCTACGCCTGTTCTGCCTGGCTCCTGGTCTGGTTGGTTCTGGCGCGGCCCACGCTGGGCTCTGCTCCATGCAATAGACCCTTCCCAGCAACCATCCAGGCTGTCCTGGGCTGGAGCCCTGATTCCCTCAGTGAGTTCTCCAGCTCTAGAATTTGTTTAGAGCCATTTTTTATAGGTGTTTGGAGTTACCTGGGGGGAGCTTAAGCAAGTCCCTGCTTGCCAGCCACCATCTTGGCTCTGCCCCCCTTCAGTAGCTCTTTCAAGTCACTTCTGTGTTATTGTTTACTGTATGCTGTCTGTACAACTGTCTGTAGCAATGTTGTTTAATAGTCCTACTTTTTCTTCTGTGGTTCTTTGCCATGACTGCTAGCTGCCATTGGTTAGTAGTTCTGTTTGGTATACTCTGTCAAATGCTGTAAAAGCATGGATTTGTGATGATTCTAGGAGATGCCATCCTTTTTGAATTACTCTATTTTGGTATTATTGGTCTGCTAATTAGTTCATGCCCTCAACCTCAAAAAGTCCTTTGTGGAATTCTAGTCTAAATGTGCCCATCTCTTCTTCAAAGTAATTTGAGATTTTGGTTCTACCTTCTGCCGTCTATTTGCTACTAGATATAATTTCCAGAGTTGTTCTGCAGTGAAGATTTTTAGTGAGTCTGGTCTTTAACTTTCCCTTTTGTAGTTCCTCAATTCATTCTTATTTTTTTGTAATCTAGGCTTAGGAACAAAATTATTTTTTAAAAACTGATTGACTAAAGGTTACATAGTTATTTGGCTTGGTCTGATGGTGCCTCTTAAAAAACTGTTTTCAGTTTTGTTATGATACAGTATTGGCATATAATGAAGACATGTGTGTTTTCATTTGTTCCAGTGTTCTGTTTTACCTTCTTGTATTTCTAGAACACAAGGGACGATTATTCATTTTGCTCTTATTGTCATTCTGATCATCGCTATGGTTTTGGGTAAGCTTAGATTTATGGTAAAAGTTTCATCACATTGGCTGGGATACTACCCCACTCACAAGTATTCCCAAAACCTAGCACCTTTTCTGGCATTTGCTTTGTGTTGCTCTCCCTTTCCTTTATCTACCCTCCTTATGCATGTTGAGTTGGTCTTTGAGAAATTTCTAATAATAACAATTATTATCGTGTACATTGGTGGTCTTAGGAGAAATGAAATAAACCAGAAAGAAAGCAATAGGTGTTGACAAAGGAAAATATATGGCTAATTCCTGGGATTTGATAAAAGGAAGAAAAATGGGGATGATTGGAGCTAGCTCAGAACCAAGAAAAGTCCCTGTATTTTTATACTTGTGAATTGTCTTGCAACCTTAACTACCATTTATGACATTTTAAAGGGAAAATGTGTTCAGCTGCACTTATTTTACAATCAAACTTTGGAAACATAAATTGAAAGCTATTCTATAATAAGCAAATTCTACTAAGATTATTTGATCTTGGGGCAGTAATTCTCTTGTTGAATACCTTGTAATTATGTTTTAGTTGGTTTAATTTTGCTCCTGTTTTCACGAATGAATCTTTGGTAAACAAGAAGAAAACAAGTTTAGATAGGTGGAACCATTTCCAATTAATAACTTAAATTTACATTTATATAACCCTTTAAATATCACAAAATTATTAAAACAACCCTATGGGTTTCATGGTTCATGTTTTATCATCTCCATGAAGGTAAAGAAAATGAGATTCAGAAAGGTTAATGACTTGCTTTGGTATTCACACCACCTCCCTCCAGGTCTAAAACTATTTCTTCTATACAGTTTTTTTCTTTAAATGAAATCATCTGTAGGATATTATTTTATTTCTTAACTGTCTTTTTCTTATCAACAAACATTTATTGAATGCCTACAGTGTCTAAGGAACTGCCATGGGCATTTCTTTGTGCATGTTGAAGAAGAAAGGTTAACCTAAAGTATGGTTTTGGGAGCCAGAGAAGCAGTTTTAAGTTATGAATTTTAGTCAGAGTTTCATTCCCAAATTGGATATTTAAATATTAAGAGATTGTACTTCTTTATCAGAAAGGCATAGAAATTGAATAGCTTTTGAGATTCTCATATGCAGCGGGCTTTTTCAGTGCGAAGTATTACCATTTTGCTTATCTTGGAGGAAACTGATGTTTTCATTTTGAAAATGAAGTAACATTAATAATTGATTTCTGTAAGATATATTCATTATTAATTTTAAGCCTAGTCAAATTTTGTTATTCTACAGTTGTTTTTGGTACATGCTAAAATCTGAAATAGGTAGTCAGTATCATTTATTAAGCCATTTAAAATTCCATTAATGAAAATAGTAACCTAAAATCTAAAATTTTTAGATATTTATTTAATTCTCACCCTTATGCCCAGTTACCATTTTAATAAGTAAAAATTTCAAGGGGAAAAAGGAAGAATGTGGAAAAATACAGTAATGATGTAAATAATATTAATGTATTTATTTTCAAAAACCTTTTAAAATTTAAAGTCATTCTGTTTTCAGTTTAATCCATTTGAAAAGCTGCTATTGGTTTGGAATGTTAGATGAAACCTTGGGAGGCAGTTTGGTGTAATTTGGAGACTTAACTCTATGAAAGAAGGGCAAACCTGGTTTTCCTATTCCTAGTTTAGCCACTGAATTTATACGTGGCTTATTTTTAAATGTTGTGGCTTTTAAAAACTCTTACTATATTTACTGTACTTGCTGGTATTTCCTGACATTAGCAATTCTGGTTAGGGTGTTAAAAATGACTACTATTCTACCTATACAGTTCTCATTATGGTATTCTTTCTTCCTTTTCTTTTTTTCAAATATTTTCATTTTCTGTTTTTACTTTTTATATTTGCATATATAAATAACTTTTGTGATCTTGCATGTTTTCAAGATTCTGTTGTTCCTGTTAGGTCTTTAAAAAAATTTCTCTTTTGTCTTAAAAAAACTTTAATACTAGTTTCTGAGTTCTCTTTTGTTGTGTTATTTTATGCTATGTTATGTTCTATTTGTAGTACTTTATTATACCATAACAAGGAAAAATACAATTTTTCCCACAGGGATGATAGAAATTTACGCAATAAAAGCATAATAAGTGGCATAAAATCACTCAGTAAAGCGGAATTAAGTGCAGAATTACTGACTCTCAGTCCCAAATCAGTAACTGTGGACAGTCAGCCACACATTTCTAATCAGCATATCAAAGCAGGTTAGTGTTCTTATGTTTATATTTCAATAAGCAGTATATAACAATCCATGTACAGTAATCATTGATAGCCTTCAAATCAAATTACAAATTACACAAATGTGTAATTGATATTCATTGTCAAACTGAGCACAATAGAAGTTCATATAGAATCCTCTTTCTGTTTCTTAGTATAATGAGATGCTCATGTAGGTTGAGATATGTTAAGTTCATAACATAAGAAGAAATTTTGAATTTAAAAAATAAGCCTAAACTGGGTGGTTGTTTTTAAAGGCACGTTAGCTACTTTGGCAAGTTCAATTGAGGTATAAAATTACTTTCCATAACCCTCTGAGACAACATATGATTGAACATACAGTTTAAAAATAGTTTAAATTCTATGGAGGTTCTAAATTAGGCTACTTTTAATTTTAACAATTTGCTCTGAATATTGTACTCACTCAGATTGGATGTTTTTGCAGGATTCTTATAATAGTACTACTTTTCATGCTAAATAGATAATGTAGAAACAGGGAAGGTGGATGCTGTTGCTTTATCTAGTATTCATGAGGTAGTCTAGTGAATGGAATGCTGGACTTGGAGTCAGGAAGACCTGAGATCTAGTCTTGCTACAAGTACATAAAATGGGAATAATAATGTCACCTACTTGATAGTGTTGTTGTAAAGATCAAATCAGGTAACTCATTTACAATGCTTTGTAAACGTTCAAGCAATATATAAACACTAGCTATTACTGTTTACTAATAATAGTAAAAATAATGATTTCCCTATTTTTCTAATTTTCCTTATTTTTCCACCTCTATCAAAACACATGGTGGAATTTAACATCAAACCAGACCATGGGTAATATCATTATGTACATGGCAGGCCAGCCCCCAATCTTTAATATAATCACACATATTAAATGTTATTTGTGGACGTGTATGTGTGTGTATTCTGATCTTTTGCCCTTGAGTGTGAAAATTTTCAGTTTAATGAAGTTAGAGGTACAAATTTTCTTGATTTATTATGTCTATAGGATTATCATAGGCAAACTTCAAATGTTTTGACCAAAGAGCAATTACATTTAAGGTTTTAAAAAATATGTCAAATGGTATCAGGTTAAGATGAAGAAAATTATTTTAAATGAATGAATGAGAGGAATGGAGGGGAAATAGGATGATGTCAAGTAACAGATTTGTGGATCTTTTTAGACAAGTTATTGCTGTGGGCTAAGATGATAAAGAATAAATTTCTCATGGCTTAAGATTGATTAACTAAACATCTTAGAAGTTTCATAATAATCCAAAGCATATATATATTAGTTCTGATACTTTTACTAAAAGGTTAGATAGCTTTTACCATCTTTAGGATAGCAGTGATAGTAGTCTAGAATCTAGACCCATTTGGAGTCATGACCCACACTTTAAGAAGTACTGGACTAGATAATGCAGAGATCTTAGATATCTACAGGGTGTTCCTAAATTCTGGACACATAGGCAAAAATACATATTTTCAAGAAATGAGATGAATGAGATTTTCAACAACATTTTATTTAATTGGAATATTAACAACATCTTCAATATGATTTCCATCATTTGTGATGCAAAGGTTGATGCACTTCTCAAGATTCATGTGAACTTGATGTATTAACTCCACATTGCTATCACTTGCCTATGTGTCCAGACTTTAGGAACACTCCGTAGAGTAGAATAACTTCATTTGATTATATTTTTTGGAAAAAAAAATTAAAAAGTGAAACCTGTTTGTAACATTGACATTTTAATTGCACTTATTATTTCTATATCTTATGCTCAGAGTATTTCTGATGTTTTCTGGGAGCTATATACAATAGGCTATTAGAAAAAGAGATGTATTATGTTTTTAGTATTTTAAAAATTATGTCAACTTGTTTATTACTAACTGTATAGTATGTGCTCTTAATGCCCTCTAACTTTATTTTCCAGGTACAAAACCTTTGGAGAAAAGCTGCAATGGCAATACCATATCATCTGGAATAGCCATTCTACTTGAAAATATTATTTCTGAGCTTGAAAAGTATCTTGGGACAGCTTTGTCTTCTATATTAGAAACAGAAATGAAAATTGCTTTTGGAGACCTCTGGCTAGAGGTGATTATTTCAACTATAATTAACTGAAAATTTGTGATCAGAGTTTAAGAATATTGTAATCAAGAAAAATTACTTCAGTGAAATGATACTGACTTTACTGTGATTGAAAAATCTGTATCTTTCATGTTATATTTTTCTAGAAATTTTGAAGTCACCTTTTCTGAAAAAAATACTTTTTTTACTGTAAAGATAAGAATTATCTTTTGGCAGAAGAAAGCATAATTTCTGATTAACTTGCTTTAAAAAAAACAAAAAAGTAATCTTTTCAAAGAAATTCTATTTTTCCCTAGGTACGTGTAAAAACAATTTTTAACATTTTTTTTTTTTAAGTTTTGAGTTCCACATTCTGTTCCTCCCTGAGATGGTAAGCAATTGATATAGGTTATACATATGCAGATATGTAAAACATTTCCATATTAGTCATTTTGTGCAAGAAAACTCAAAAAAAAGAAAGTGAAAAATAGCATGCTTTGGTCTGTATTCAGATGACGTTAGTTCTTTCCCTGGAGTTGGATAGCATTTTTCATCACGAGTCCTTTGGGATTCTTTTGGATCATTGTACCTTTGAGAATAGCTAAGTCAGTTATAATTGTTCATTGTACAGTATTGCTGTTGCTGTTACTGTGTGCAGTGTTCTTCTGGTTCTGCTCACTTCACTTTGTATCAGTTCATGTAAGTCTTTCTAGGTTTTTGTGAAATGATTTTGCTTGTCAATAGCACAGTAATATTGCATTACAGTCATGTGCTACAGCTTGTTCAGCTATTCCCTAGATATTCCCTCAGTTTCCCTATTGCTAGATATTCCCTCAGTTTCCAATTCTTAGCCACCACAAAAAGAACTGCTATAAATATTTTTGTACAAGTATGTTCTCCCCCCCCCCTTTTTTTTTTTATTTCTTTGGGATATATACCTAGTAGTGGTATTGCTAAAACAAAAGGTATGCACAGTTTTATAGCCTTTTGGGAATAGTTCAAAAAAGTAATCTTAAAAGGACTTAGGGGTGGGTATGAGAGACATGGATATTATTGTATTAGACTTTGAAAATATTTTCTCGAAGTTAATTACTTTGTTTTGACCAAGAATATATAACATTTAAAATGTAACATTTATAGGAGTACCATACAATGCTATACATAAGTTGCCCCAAACATTGGCCATACTTTTAAAATCCAATCTCTTTCAAAAAAAGAAAATCTTTAGGGATTAATATTAATTATAGCTTTTTTCTTAACAATTATTTTATTATTTAATATTTTAGTTTTCAACCTTGATTTCCACAAGATTTTGAATTACAAATTTTCTCCCCATTTCTACCCTCTCTCCACTCCAAGATGGCATATATTCTTATTGCCCCATTTCCCAGTCAGCCCTCCCTTCTGTCACCCCACTCTCCCCATTCTCTTTCCCCTTGTTTTCTTGTAGGGTAGGATAGATTTCTGTGCCCCATTGCCTGTATATCTTATTTCCCAATTGCATGCAAAAACAACTTTTTTTTTGGAGCATCTGCTTTTAAAACTTTTACAAATTCTCTCCCCTCTTCCCTCCCCACCCACCCTCCCTAAGAAGGCAAACAATTCAACATAGACCACACATGTATCATGTAAAACATTTCCACAATACTCATGTTGTGAAAGACTAACTATATTTTGCTCCTTCCTAACCTATCCCTCTTTATTGAATTTTCTCCCTTGATCCTGTCCCTTTTCAAAAGTGTTTACTTTTGATTACCTCCTCCCCCATCTGCCCTCCCTTCTATCATCCCCCCTTTTTTATCTCCTTCCCCTTACTTTCCTGTGGGGTAAGATACTCAATTGAGTGTGTATGTTATTCTCTCCTCATGCCAAATCTGATGAGAGCAAGATTCCCTGAGAAAGGTCTCATGAATTACACACATCATCTTTCCATGTAGGAATGTAAACAAAACAGTTGGAGTTTAGTAAGTCCCTTATGATTTCTCTTTCTTGTTTTCTTTTTCATACTTCTCTTGATTCTTGTGTTTGAAAGTCAGATTTTTTATTCAGCTCTGGTCTTTTCACTGAGAAAGCTTGAAAGTCCTCTATTTTATTGAAAATCCATATTTTGCCCTGGAGCATTATGCTCAGTTTTGCTGGTTAGGTGTGATTCTTGGTTTTAATCCTAGCTCCTTTGACCTCTGGAATATCATATTCCCAGCCCTTCAGTCCTTAATCTAGAAGCTGCTGGATCTTTTGTTATCCTGATTATGTTTCCACAATACTCAAATTGTTTTTTTCTGGCTGCTTGCAGTATTTTCTCCTTGATCTGGGAGCTTTGGAATTTGGTGACAATATTCCTAGGAGTTTTCTTTTTGGGATCTTTTTCAGGAGGCGATCTGTGGATTCTTTCAATTGCTGTTTTACCCTCTGGCTCTAGAATATCAGGGCAGTTTTCTTTGACATTTTCTTGAAAGATGATGTCTAGGCTCTTCTTTTGACCATGGCTTTCAGGTAGTCTAATAATTTTTAAATTATCTCTCTTGGATCTATTCTCCAGGTCAGTGGTTTTTTCCAATGAGATATTTCACATTGTCTTCCGTTTTTTGCGTGGCCCACACTGGGCTGTGCTCTGCTCCCAGCACTGTGCGATAGACCCTTCCCAGCGACCATCCAGGCTGCCCTGGGCTGAAGACCTTCTTCCTCTCTAATTCGTGGATTCCGCAGCTCTAGAATTTGTTCAGAGCCATTTTTAACAGGTGTTTGGAGGGATTTGGGGGAGATCTTAAGCCAGTCCCTGCTTTCCAGCCGTCATCTTGGCTCCCCACCCACAATTATAGCTTTTTTACACCAAGTCATTTGACCTGTACTCATATAGAAAGCTCTACTTTGTGATGCCATGCCATAGGACCGATAAGCATTGATCAATGTGTAATTAAAGGTTTAGTAGTAAAGTATTTTGAATTTAACAAAAGTCTACGCTTCCTTGCATCTGTAATCTCATGAAAATAGATATCTGCCGTTATTGCAGATCACAAGCTACGTACTTCTCAGCTTATACATTTTTAATCTGTGTTTTGATTTTTATTTAATTTATTCAGTTTTTATTTTTAATTTTAATCTATTTTTAATCTCCCATAGATCCTCCAGAATGGATCTACTCAGAGACTTTCCTCTAGATGATTTTTTTATGTATTGTGGGTACCAACGCAGCACTTGATGTGTTTGTTATTACTCATTCTTGCTACATGACTGACTCCCTTTCCTGATCATGTTTATACTGTATTATTCCAGGTTACTTGTACCCACCATACATATTTCCATTGGCCTTTGGCTGCCTCCTTTTTGGATTACTCAAAAATTCTTATGTTTTAGGATTCACAGCTAGGCAGTATCACTAGGTGTACCAGACCATTTGATCCCTGCACAAAGGTATCTGTCATAATAGTGATTTTGACAACTTTGACAACCATATGTCTCTCTTTCACATGTTTGTTTGGTATTACTAATCAGAAGCTGTTGAAGAGAACTAACTCCGATTGTATTTACCAGGGAATTTTAAATGATCTTGTAGACATCCTCTGGACTCTCTGTCCTGGTCTGTCTTCTCTCTCTGCATTCTATTCCAGGGTCATCTCATGCGTTCAGTTTCAGATTCAGTTATCTTCCCTATGTAGATGACTCCCAAATCTGTATATCTGTCCCTGATTTTTTTCATGAACCCTAGTACCACATAACCAAGGTTGTTAAGACTTTTCCATCCGGATGTCCAGTAGGTACTCAGTTTAACAGAATCAGAACAGGCCTTACTATATTTTCTTGTAAAAGGCAGTCTCCTCCAAACTGCCATTATTTACATTGAGACTACCACTGTCTTTCCAAGTTTTGTAACCGTGGCTTTTCCTTCTTACTTCTGATACTGAATCAGTTGCCAAGTTTTATAGAAAATGCTTTCACAGCATCTGTCACATCTGCCCCCTTCTCTATTCACATAGCTGGTAACTTAAAGTCCTCATCACTTTACTGCTGGATGTTGTAATAGCTTTCTAATTAATCTTCCTGCTTCACCCCTCCTCTCTCCAATACATCTTCTTTATAGTTGCCAAATTGATATTTATAAAATTTGAATTGATGAAATCACCCCTCTTCTTTAAAATCTTCAATAGTTCCTTATTACCTCTAGGTAAAATACAAAATCCTTTGTAGGACAGAACATGCTCTATAATATAGCTCTCACTTATCTTTTCAGTTTTATTTCATGTTAGACCACTTTATGTACTCTCTCTTCTAGTCAAACTTGTCCTGCTAACTGTTCCTCATGCTCAACATTTCAACCCCTGCCTTTCAATTCTTGTGTGTTTGTTTCTGAAATGTACTCTTTCCTCAGTTCTCCCTCTTTGAATCCTTAACTTCCTTCAAAGTAATTCCTTCAAAGCATAGTTCAGGAATCAGCTATTAGATTGCTCCTAATCTTTCAAAGTTGGTAGTGCGCTCTCCTCTTGAAATTACTTGGTGAATATTTGTATTGACTTATATGTCTCAGTATTGACATGTAAACTCCTTAAGGGTAGTGACTTTTTATTTTTGTCTTTGTATTCTTATTGCCTAGAACAGTGCTTTGCATACTATAGGAGTTTAATAATAAAAGTTTATTCGATTGAATTAAATTACTGAATCTAGGATAATACATGAGAAACCTTGTTGGCAGACAGCCTTTAAAACTATTCTGGGTTTTTTTTTTTTTGGTTAATCAACAAACACAGCAGAATTTTAAAGTTTCTTCACCTTTCTGTCATCTTGATAAAGTAGGTATATGGGTTGGTAGTTACTTTTAGGTTCTTTATTTGCCTATTTGGAGGTAGTAATATGTGGTATTTTATCTTCTTTTAGTATTTTATTATCCTTGAGTTATATTATAAAACAAACCTTGAATTCTTCTAAGAGTTGGGTCTTAGACTAAGCTTTCCCCGACTCATTTTGATTTCTGGTTCTTGTCACTTACTGTTCAGAGTGAGACAAAACTGTTGACCATCTTCTTCATCCTCCTGTGTATTGTTACGTAAATGAATCTGAATTTTAAATCATTGGTCTCCAGACTTTGTTAATCACTTGTCCCTAATAAGTATATACTTACTCATTTATAAGTTATATATAGTGTTACGTATTAATAATCATGTACTAATAATAATCATTAAAAAATTTAAACAAAAATAGGTATTAAAATGATGAGGCAAAGATGAAATGATATTTGATCATAAAGTCAGTAGGGAACCACTGGTGCTTGTAACTGAAGTAGGAAAGCGATATGGTCAGGCCTCTATACGTTAGGACAACTTTGATGGATTGGAGTAGGAAGAGATTTGAGATATAAAGACCAATTGGGAGGCTGTTTGAGATGATGAAGACCTGAAGTAGGGTGATGGTTGTATGAGGGATGGAGGTAGAAATCACAAGATTTGGCAACTGAATGGATACATGGCTTGAGGGAAAGTGAGGAGTTGAAGATGACACTGAGGCAGTGAACATGTGTGGCTGAAAGGATAATGGTGCCCTGATAGAAATAGAGAATTTGGAAAGATGAATGGGTTTTATGGGAACGATTATGTAACGAGATCTGTAATGTAGATTGATGTCCATTCATCCTATGATACTCTGTCTACTCTAAACAAAGAATGAGGGTAGGTGTAGGGGATTTGTAGATGGGAAGGGAGAGTAAAGGGACTCTTACTTTCTAATTATTGTCTTGGGTTTCAGAGCCTGCCCTTGAAGGCAGCAGAGGGGGGACCTGCCAGAACCTTGAGGTGGTTAGGAGTAGAGGTGGGTATGTTGGGGGAGGTAGGATTTTTCTAATGGCACCTTCAGTGCTGTCTATTGTGCATGTCTGGATAGCCATTCAGTTATTACTTACCTGAGAATGAGTATGACTTAGAGTTGAAAGTTTTTATATCACAGGGAAGAGTTGGAATGGTGGACTGTAGAAAGGTAATGGTAGATGTGGTTGTATTGGAGACAGTACCCATGATTAGCTATTTCAGAAGGGTTGGAATGGAACCCATCATCCCCCATCCTTTGATTTGTTTATCACATTCTTCTTGGGGTCAGTTCTTAGTGTGGAGACAAGTGTTCTGAAATAATTCTTCTGAGTTTTCTCTCTTTGGAGATTTCTAGGCAGCAGCTAGATGACTCCTTTTGGAATGTTATAGAATGGATTATTTTTGAAGGTATAGGTTGTTGGACTAGATGGCCACTGAGGTCCTTTCCACTCTGAAATTTTGTCAGGTTGTGATTATCCTTGCCCAGTGTATCTCTCTGTTTGGTAAGGATATTGAGTGTTTTCTGGCTAAGGTAATTTCAAGGTCCTTTTTATTTCTCTATTGTGACAACTGCTTTATATCACTTAAGCCTTTTCAGGGGATAATTATGCTAAAGGTCAATTTCTTTACCTTTTTCCATTTGCAATTTTCCAATATAATAATAGCATTTATATAGTGGGTTAAGGATGTAAACACACATTATTACAACAACCCTGTGAAATAGGTGCTCTTATTATCCTCATTTTACAAATAAAGAAACAGACTGAGAGAAGTTAAGTCATTTGCCCTGGGTCACACAGCCAGTAAGTATTTGAGGCAGGATCCATACTCAGTTCTTCTGACTCTTAAGTCCAGCACTCTTTCCCACTGGGCCACTAAGCTGTTTCAGTGGTCTGTTTCAATAGGTCTCGTTGAAGCTGTTATTTGTTTGTAGGGCCTTTATCCTTTCTTCTGATTTGGGGTTAATTTTGACTTTTAATCCATCTAGTTGATGATTACACACAGCTTGATTCTGATATGACTCACAAAATCAGCTTATCATTTTTTAATCTGTGAAAAAATAGCTAATATAATTTTTGAGGTTGCTTACTGCTCATCATGTCTGTTACCTTCTGGTTTCCTTTTTTTAAAAAAAATATTGATATATAGGCCTAAGGCTTCCAAATAGACTATAAGCTTTAGATTTCTTTCATTTCCTAAACCTGAGTCATATTTTTCCAACATTCCATCCTTCAGTATGTCTAAATTTACACTGAAGTCAAAAAGACTTTGAGGATACGTGTTGACTCGATTTAGAAGATCTTATCAGGTTCTTAATTTTTCTACTTTATTGTAACAGACATTGGCACCAAAGCTTCATTTTTTTGGGGGGTGGCCTTGTTGCTTACGCTTAAGAGAAATAAAGACAAAGATTTCAAAGTGTCACATGAAATTATGTTTCTTATTGTCTGAGCTTACAATGAAACCAACTATACCAACTCTTTTGTTTGTCTCTTCAAAATGAACCTCTGAGACATTCTTCAGTTAACTGTAATATCCTTTTGTTTTCTTATTTCACTTGTCATGAGAATTTCAACATTGACTTTTCTAAAGAATATGACAATTCTTTGGTCATTGGAAATAAACTTTTCATTTAGAGTACAAAGTTCTGTTAATGTTTATGTACTTCCTAAAAACTCCGATTCTTAGTATTCTCTGCCCTTTTCTGCCACTCTTATTAATAGTGTTAATGAGAAATATTTAATTTTCTACCATTATTGTGAGGTTGTATAAGTGATATTTCTTTTAAAAATTCACTATACTTTGCTAATTTTCACCATTTTGGTGGTTAGTTTGCCATATGATAGATTGTTGAGTGTTAAACCCAGCATGAGAGAGAAGGTTTCTAAAAATGGATTTTTTGGCGAGCCAGTTGTCAAACAGTAGACATAGGGAAAGACTTTGCTTACTGATGATTTAGAAACATAAAGTACTGAAAGAAAGCATCCATTTACCATGGATTCATAACATATTTGCTTTGCATGGTAACTGGTGGGCATTCAACAGGTACCTTAGTCTTTAAAAACTAGTTTTTTTCAGTGATTTTGAAATTTTGAAAGTTGTTTTTACTAAGTTAAGCAGTTGAGATGTAGATTAGTACTATGACAGCTAAAATGATGGTGGAGAGACTATTCATAATGACAAAAGCTTTTAAAATATTAAAGTTTAATAATCATTCAATAAGCAGTTTATTAGCATTTATTATGTGTAATACAAAGAAAAAGCAAAGGCCTTCCCTGTCCTTAATGAGCCTACATTTTAATGGCTGAAATAACAAATGCATGTGTCTTCAAGATACATATAGATTACATCGAAGGTAGCTTTAGAGAGGAAAGCATTAGCTCATGGTTAGGGGTAGGGGTAGGAACCAGGAAAGGCCTCTTTCAGGTGGTGGCACTTGGAGTGAATATTAAACATACTCTGAATATATGTTGGCTTTTTTTTTTTTTTTTTTTTTGGCTACAGATGGTGTACTTCAAGCCCCCATGGACACTTGCACATTTATTACAGTGTTTTAAAAAACACTGGTTAGCTGTTTTTGGATTAGTTGTGGAGAAAAACTTGCTTATGACAATTGAGAGCCTATATGAAAATCTTTGTAAAGGTAGGAATCTTTCATTTTTCTATGCTACATGGGTGTTTTCTTAAAATGTTTGATTTAAATTGCGGTTCGTTTTCAAGGGATTAACATATGAGCAGATGTTTTATATTTGGTCTTTTTTTTCTTGCTTTGTATTCTTCCTGGGTATTATAAGTTATTTCCATGATTTCAGCTGTCACTTTGATGGAGATAGCTTCCAAATATATACTTCTAGCCCTGATCTTTTTCTTAAGCTTTAGGTACACATCTCCAGTGGCCGGTGAGAAATCTCTACCTAGATGTCCCATTGATGCTTTAAACTCCTTATGTCTAAAACTGAAGTTAGTATCTTTTCATCAAGATCTTCTCTTGGTAACTTTCTTATTTTCATTGTCACTACCATTTACCGAGTCATCCATATTTTAGATTTCAGTGTTAACTTTGATTTTCTTCACTTTTACTTCCCATATCTACTTAACTATAAATTCTTGTCAACTCCACTGCTGCAATATCTCTCACACCTCTCTCCTTTTCACTTCCATCGTTAACAATCTAGTATGGGCCCTGATTACTACTCACCTGGACTATCTTATTAGTGTCCTACCTTGTCTTCCCATCTCCAGTCTTTCAACTCCATTTCATTCATACTTCTGCCAGATTAATCTTTTAATCTGGGCAGATCTGATCACTTCACTCCTCTGCTCAAAGTCCTTTCATTGTTGCCTGTTTCCTTTTGAATAAAGGTTATGCTGCTCAGCCTGGTAGCCAGGACCTTAAACAATTTGGAAACACCCTACCTTTCTAGCCTTATCTTCCCCCATCTAATCAATGTTATATCCACAGTAGATTGTATACTTCCACCTATGTACATCTTTTTTTTTTATTTAAATTTATTTATTTAACATATTTGGTTTTCAGCATTGATTTTCACAACAGTTTGAATTACAAATTTTCTCCCCATTTCTACCCTCCCCCCCACTCCAAGATGGCTTGTATTCTGGTTGCCCTGTTCCCCAGTCAGCCCTCCCCTCTATCACCCCCCTCCCCTCTCATCCCCTTTTCCCTTCCTTTCTTGTAGGGCAAGATAAATTTCTATGCCCCATTGCCTGTGTATCTTATTTTTTAGTTGCATACAAAAACTTTTTTTGTTTTTGAACATCTGATTTTAAAACTTTGAGTTTCAAATTCTCTTCCCTCTTCCCTTCCCACCCACCCTCCCTAAGAAGCCGAGCAATTCAATCTAGGCCACACATGTATTATTATGCATAACCCTTCCACAATACTCATGTTGTGAAAGGCTAACTACATTTTGCTCCTTCTCAACCCATCCCGCTTTATTGAATTTTCTCCCTTGACCCTGTCCCCTTTCCAAAGTGTTTGTTTTGATTACCTCCACCCCCATCTGCCCTCCCCTCCATCATCCCCCCGCCTTTTATTTTTTTTTTTTTTATCTTCCTCCCTCTTCTTTCCTGTGGGGTAAGATACCCAACTGAGTATGTATGGTATTCCCCCTCAGGCCAAATCTGATGAGAGCAAGGTTCACTCATTCCCTCCTCACCTGCCCTCTCCCCTCCTCCCACAGAACTGCTTCCTCTTGCCACCTTTATGTGAAATAATCCACCCCATTCTATCTCTCCCTATCTCCCTCTCTCAGTATGTTGCTCTCTCATCCCTTAATTTCATTTTATTTCTTTTAGATATCTTCCTTCATCTTCAACTCACCCTGTGTCTGCTCTCTCTCTTTTACATATATATATAAACACACACATATATATTTATATACACATACATACACGTACATACATATACACATAGATATATACATACATACACATTCACTTATATATATATACATAAACATATATATATATACACACATATATATATATATACACATATATATATATATATATGCATATTCCCTTCAACTACCCTAATACTGAGGTCTCATGAATCATACTCATCATCTTTCCATGTAGGAATGTAAACAAAACAGTTCAACTTTAGTAAGTCCCTTGCAATTTCCGTTTCTTGATTACCTTTTCATGCTTCTCTTGATTCTTGTGTTTGAAAGTCAAATTTTGTATTCAGTTCTGGTCTTTTCACTGAGAAAGCTCGAAAGTCCTCTATTTTATTGAAACTCCATATTTTGCCTTGGAACATGATACTCAGTTTTGCTGGGTAGGTGATTCTAGGTTTTAATCCTAGCTCCATTGACCTCCGGAATATCGCATTCCAAGCCCTTCGATCTCTTAATGTAGAAGCTGCCAGATCTTGGGTTATTCTGATTGGGTTTCCACAATACTCAAATTGTTTCTTTCTGGCTGCTTGCAGTATTTTCTCCTTGATCTGGGAGCTCTGGAATTTGGCAACAATATTCCTAGGAGATTTCTTTTGGGGATCTATTTGAGGAGGCGATCGATGGATTCTTTCAATTTCTATTTTGCCCTGTGGCTCTAGAATATCAGGGCAGTTCTCCTTGAGAATTTCTTGAAAGATGGTATCTAGGCTCTTTTTTTGATCATGGCTTTCAGGTAGTCCAACAATTTTTAAATTATCTCTCCTGGATCTATTTTCCAGGTCAGTGGTTTTCCCAAGGAGATATTTCACATTGTCTTCCATTTTTTCATTCCTTTGGTTCTGTTTTATAATATCCTGATTTCTCATAAAGTGACTAGCTTCCACTTGCTCCAATCTAATTTTTAAAGTAGTATTTTCTTCAGTGGTCTTTTGGACCTCCTTTTCCATTTGGCTAATTCTGCCTTTCAAGGCATTCTTCTCCTCATTGGCTTTTTGGAGCTCTTTTGCCATTTGAGTTAGTCTGTTTTTTAAGGTGTTGTTTTCTTCAGTGTATTTTTCAGTATTTTTTTGGGTCTCCTTTAGCAAGTCATTGACTTGTTTTTCATGGTTTTCTCGCATCCTTCTCATTTCTCTTCCCAATTTTTCCTCTACTTCTCTAACTTGCTTTTCCAAATCCTTTTTGAGTTCTTCTATGGCCTGGGGCCAGTTCATGTTTTTCTTGGAGGCTTTTGTTGTAGGCTCTATGACTTTGTTGTCTTCTTTAGGCTGTATGTTTTGGTCTTCTTTGTCACCAAAAAAAGAATCCAAAGTCTGAGACTGACTCTGGGCGCGTTTTCGCTGCCTGGCCATATTCCCAACCAACTAACTTGACCCTTGAGTTTTTCAGTGGGGTATGACTGCTTGTAGACTAACGAGTTCTATGTTCTACGTTTGGGGGGGAGGTGCCAGCTCTGTCAGAGCCGCACTCCTCCTTCCCCAAGGACCCCCAGTCCAGACTGGGCTTAGATCTTCAGCAGGCTGTTGCACTCCTGCTCTGATCCGCCACTTAATTCCTCCCACCAGGTGGGCCTGGAGCCGGAAGTAACAACAGCTGTAGCTGCCCCACCTCCGCTGCCCCTGGGGCTGGAAGCCGAACCGTGAACTCCTTCCACTCCCGCAGCTTTTCCCACTAACCTTCTCCGCAGTCTTTGGTGTTTGTGGGTCGAGGGGTCTGGTAACTGCCGCAGCTCACATATTCAGGGCGCTAGGGCCCCCTCCGCCCAGCTTCTGTTCTGGATGGTCCACGCCGCTCAGGCTGGGCTCTGCTCCACTCCGTTCCCAGCTCCCAGCTCCGTGTGGAATAGACCTCACCCAGAGACCATCCAGGGTGTCCTGGGCTGGAGCCCTGCTTCCCTCTGCTGTTCTGTGGGTTCTGCCGTTCTAGAATTGGTTCAGAGCCATTTTTATAGGTTTTTGGAGGGACTCGGGTACGGAGCTCACTCTAGTCCGTGCTTACCAGCCGCCATCTTGGCCACCTGTGTACATCTTATACTACTTTACCTCTGTGCCTTTACTCATGCTGTTTCTGATGCCTGGAATATCTTTCTCCTCACTTAATACCTGCCTCCCACCATCCTGCCCCCAATCTGAGCTTACTAAAGTCTTACCTTTTAAAGCCAGCTCAAATACTACTTTATCCATGAAGCCTTCATTTGTTGTTCCAAAAAGCGATCATCTTATTCCAAGTTCTTCCTCTACCATAGACCTTGTATAGAATTTATTTTCTTTTATAATTTTTGAATTGTGGTTAATCTGTGTATGTGTTTTATCACCCTTTTATACTGTGAATTTCATGAAGGTAGAAGATCTTTGAAACCACCTCCCTCAAACCGCCCCCCCCCCATTCCTAGCACCTAACACAAATTACTCTCTTTGCACATGATAGACAGCTAATAAATTATTTTATAGGCCAAGATTTGGGAATGCATATTTACCCTAGCCAGATTGAATCCAACAAACATTTGTTAAAACCGCCTACTATGTGCAAGGCGGTATGTTGGGTTTTTGGGCTACAAAAATGAAAATAAAGCACTACTTTTCCTCAAAGAGCTTATAGTCCACTGGGGGTGTGAGTAGAGAACTTAAATATACCTTGTTAAATGAATAGATATAAATAGAATGTACATTTATTCCTTCCACATCACAGGGGTTAGGGCTACAGTACTGCCATGATTTGGAAAATCCACTTAAAATTTTTTGGCCCTCCCTGTGTACCAAAGAAGTCTGAATTTTTTCTTTTACTTTTATGGGGTGTTTACGGTATCTTATTGTAAAATTTGGGCTGATAACAATACTCTACTTATATTTTATATATTTCTGAGTTTCTAAACTTTCTCTGTGTTGTCCGCCGGCCTTCATGTGTTTCATCATCTGTGTGCTGCTTCTGCAGCCAACCCACAATATATTGAAACCATGATGGGGAAAGTTGTGATCTGGGAGGGATAACTGTACTTATAGGAAGCAGAGAGGATTTAAAAGGTACTGAGAGGTAGATTAGAGGTGGTTTCAAAGAGGTGACACCTTGAAGAAAAGATAAGGATTCTGAGAGGCAAAGTATGTATTCTAGCCATTGGGGTTGTTGGTTTGTGCAAATCTCTTCAGGCAAGGATGTGGAATGTTGAGTTTGGGGAGACAGCTAATCATCTATTTTTATTGGAACGTTTTGTACTTGTGTTTATATGAGCCTCGAGTGTGTCTTCATAGGTTAACACCCACATGCTTTATGCATATTGCAGTTAATTTTGAATGGAATTTCTCTTTCCACTATTTTGTTTTTGGTAGTACTGTGCAGAAAGGTCATTATGGTTTTTATGGATTTTTTTCTATTCCCATTACTTAAGAGTTTTAATTGCTTCAGTTATTCATTGCTATTTTGCAATTTTGCTGTTTTCATTGCTAATTTACCAAAATTTTAGTATGTTATCTTGGATTTTTTAAATATGTCCATGGTTTTATTGATTCTTATTTAACCCAGTCATTGTTCAGGATGTCATTTAACTCTATGCTTTGTCCCTCCTGAATTGTTTTGTTAATTTATGTTTTGTAAAGGATGTATTATTTCTGATTTTTTATATCTGCTTATACTTTCTTTGTTCACTAGCACATATTCAGTTTTTGTAAAGGTACTGTGTGATGGTGAATAGGAAGTCTAGTCGTTAATGTTCTTATTTAGATAATGTTCTTATTAATAAGTTTTTTAACTTCAGTTTCCACCATTCTGTTCAGTTCTATGGTTTTTTTTCTTCCTGTTAGATTTATCTACCTCTACAAGAAAACAGTAACTTTTCCTCCAATAATAACCCTTTTGACATATATGGTCATATTTGGTCATATATGACTAAAGTGCATGTGTGAGAGAGCGAGAGAGAGAGAGAGAGAGACTGAGACTATGGATATACATACCTATATGGATGTTTGTAGTGGTAATTGAACCCATGGGAGGTAAGGAGATCACCAAGTGAGAGAGTTAGAGCTAAAGAGAAGGGGCCCAGGATGGAGCCTAGGTGGAAACACTTAAAAAGATAAGTTTTTCCAGGAGTTTGAGAAGGAGTGGCAAGATAGAGGATGATAGCTTGCATGGATGGTAGGGTCTTTATTTTCAGGATGACTCAATTATATAAATGTGTACATCATTAAAACACATATCTCCAAAGCGACTAACTGTCGATTCTTTGTTCACTTATTTTTTGATACTAGCTGGACAAAGTTGGAATCTAGTACAGATTTAGTATATGTATATCTGTTTTTAAAAAATAAATTACATTTAATTAGCTTCCTGAGTATCTCTGTATCATAGATTTATAATGTGTATGATCTCTGATAACAGCTTTGTTTTTAAAAATTTCTTGACATCAGCTAAGACAGTGGACTTGGCAACAACTAAATTTCTGCTTCAGGATTCCAAACATTTGTTACATGCTTTTAGTACAAGATCAAACTATGATGGGATTCTGCCACAGGCCTTTGCTCAGGTGAATCAGCTACTTCAAACACTATCAGAGGTAAGATGCTTTTGGAATGCTTTCAAAAACACTGTGCCAATAAATGCTTTATACTTATCCAAGTGCTATAGTTGATAAATAATAGATGAAATATTTTTCCTTATTCTAACTTGTTCTGTAGCCCTAAAGGTAGTCAGGAAATATTAGGTGAATTAAAGAGTGAATAGGCAAGCAACTGTAGATTTCAGTTGCATTATACATTTTATCCTTTCAGGGAAGAAGGGTTCACAATGTTTGTTAAGAATATACTTTCATTCATTTTTAGCAAGAAGACAACAATGATTATCATTTTTTTGCTTCTTGTATGTAAGAAGCCTACTATCAATTTAGTTCTCAAGTTAGAATTTAAACTCCTGTTGTTTTGATCCCAAATCCAAAAAACCATAAGAAATTTGACGCATTTAAAATATATACAAGCTAGTGGTAGCTATGTATCACAACTGTGATGCGAGACACAGCAAATGCAAAGTGACATTGCCTTCCATGTTGTTTTTCTCTCTCATAAGCCCCAATTTGACTAGTTTTTCTCTTTAATTTTCGTGGCCAGTTAAAATCTATTATTCACCTTCTGAGCTAAAGGAGGAGATGATGATCATAAACCTTATCATAGTTGGTGAAGGAGGAGAGTATTAACCAAGATATCATTTTTATATTCTTGGAGGAGATGTAGTATATTCTGTAATGATTTGGAAAAGTGTTTCGGTTTGGTTTGTTACTAATTTTTAATTGATCTCTGAGATTATCATATTGCTGGTGTGAAATAGATTTTTGAAAAATAAGGCTTCTGTAGTCTCTTTAAATGAAGAGCAGAACCAAGACTATGAGAGGTTATTGTTTGATTTTTGGTTGTGAATTGTTGTAAGAAAACTTCATTCCCATTCACATCAGTGTCATAGTAGCCATTATAAGTGGAGATAAGAACAGGGACTAGACCTCTGTTTTCATAAGTGTAGGGAACTCCTGAGTAAAGAATATTTTTGTACCAGTTTCAGGTAGATACTTTCTTTTCAACTTATAGGCTTCAAGTGTTGTCTAGAACATTGAGAAATTAAGCGACTTGCCCAGGGTCACACAGGCAATATGTGTTCAAAACTTTGTGGATGTTCAAAGCATTCCATGTCTTTCTGGATCCAAGACTTAAGGATTATAAGTATAACTATTTGCTAATATTTGTTGTGCAAGATGAAAAGATAGATAAAATCCACAAAGAATTTGATCATTATATACTATCATACTTAGTGATATAAAGGTGTGAGAATGGGTGAGGATAGCAAAAAAAAAAAATATGTTGGAAGATATGAATAAGGATATACAATGAAAGAGACCAAAACTTGTAGACTTCAGAGAAGCTTCATGCCTATACTTCATGAATACTTTATCCAGGAAAAGAATTGGAAGTCACTGAATATGGTTAACACTGAGTAACATCACAAAAAATGAAATTGGCAGGAAATAGGACAGGAACAACTCATTGTTTGACATCAGACTGTCCACTTTTTAGAGTAAGAATCAGTAGTTTGTACAAAGCAAAAAAAAATAAAAATGTGAAAAAGATATGTTGTACACTTAAGACAACTTCAACTTAAGCTAGTTAAATGAAATGAGTTGTTGATGGAGAAACATGATATACGGACAGAAGAAATGATAGACACTAGTTACAATAATTCTCTACAGATGTTCAACAAATGTAAATTATTTGCAATAATGAAGAGACCTAAAGAAACTAAAAAGTGCGTTATTAGTAAACATTCAATGTACTTTCTAAGCACCAATCTTTAGAATCCAAGGATAATACTAGTTTCCATTATAAAATTGCCCATAAAATCTTAGACAGAAAGGTATTGAAAGATTACAAACAATATTACCTTATACAACAGAAAACACATCTTTACCTAAACAATCACCTAAAAAATTGTAGAGGCTACTAGCTCTTGCCTTGCTTATTGTTTGTTGATTCTTCAAAAAACCTTTGACAACCACTGCCTTAAAGACTCTCTTCCAACAAAGTGTCTTTAGTACATTAGTATGAAGTACGTTAGAATTATGTAGGAAGCCTTGAAATATAGAATGGTGGAGATAACCTCATAAATCAGCTGTGTAGTTGCTTAAGATAATCACTTCTGTCATAGAGGAGATTCAGCCTTTAGTGCAAATTGCAGGTCCTCTAGGTCTCTGTGTTTGCAAATTAGGTTGTGTTTATTGCATCAACCCTGGAATATTGTAGAGCCTTCTGAATGCGATCTCTTGCCATTCAAAAAAGTTTGGCCTTATCATCCATATATGGAAAATCAACCAGGTGAAAAATACTTATTGTACAGGTTGTAAAGTGCAAGTTACATAGAAAACTCTTAGCACTCATCTATTATACCTTGGATAGACACTGAAAATGGATAATAGTTTGCACCTATAATTAAACAGGAGGAGGAGAAAGGGATGGATTGCTTTTGGGAAATTGCAGAGCTCATTTACTGGCCTTAAATGCCTCCCAGAAACAAAGGCTAATCTGGTTAACACCAGTATGTTGCTGGTGGTATTACATATCTATGAGTTATGGAACACTGTAGTCTCTAAAATAAAGATTGATCATCACCCAGAAGGAAGTGATGGAAACCCTTGTTGTGGGTAAAGAGGCTGCAGTAAATAAAAAATAAGGAATTATGAAGAACTGAAGTGAAGAATGTCATCAAAGATGTATGTGGTCACAAAAGATCGACTGATGTGGTGAGAACAGATGATGACTGTTGAAGAGTGTATATTCACAGAATACAAAAACAAATATGACTCCCAGCACGTTGGAAGGCTCCCCCGTGATGAACTTATTGGGGCATATTATTAAGATTCTTGCCAGATGGGCAAGCATAGATGAGTCGCTATCTGCTTCACTGTCAGTAATGTCCATATCATTGAAATCACAAATCTGTTCGAATAATAAGACATGACACAGCCTTTTGATTTGAGGCTATGAAGTGGAAAAATTAATTACTAATGATTTTGGTGAAAATAATATTGATCAGTTTAACAAGGTCTGTAGTAAGACACTTAAAAATCTTGTGCTATAAAATACAGTGTGAAGCTGTAGTTATATTGTAATGGAAAAGGGTATGTGTGTTGCCTAACAAACCTCATCCGATAACTACTTTAAAATACTTGATTAGCTGCCATTTAGTTAAGCATTTGTTCTTAGATATTGCATTCCCTCTTGTTAAAGTGGCTGAGAGGCTTATAAAGGTGAATGGCAAAAAAAAAAAAAATTAACAATTGCTAGATGCTATTGCCAGTGTTTCTCTCATTACTTGGTATTGATCTGATTGACTGAAATAGCCTATATTTCTGTGAATTGGAGCTAGATTATTGACATCTTATTTTCATTTTGAGAAACACTGTTTGGCATTTGGATGCTGTCCAACAACACTATATTTTTGCCTCTGGCACTTTTAGTGCTGTAGAATAAATGATTCTGTTGGAATGATGTTAGATTTGACTGACATCCATCTCCAAAAAGTATAGGACAAAGGTTCAGTCTCTTCTTAACCCAATAGTGTAGACTTGTCTTAATTGAAAGAAAATCAGAGATGAAGTGATATGGCAGTACTATCTATTTAAATCTATTCAGACCAATGAGCAGTTCATCTAATGCAGAAATCAAGAGACATAGATATTCATGAAATTTAGTCACAGCAACTGAAAAAACAAAAAAAGTAACACTGAGTTTAGAGCCTGAGAGACTCTATAAAATGTTTTGTTGTTCATGAAACTGTGAAAAGGAGCTGACAGAAAAGCCTGCAGACAGCTCGGCCATAGATTCAGTTGAACTGTATGATCTCAAGATCACTTGTACATGAAATCAGGAGAGCAGATGATGCTCAAAGTGGATTTTTAAATAATGATCTGTTCTCATCAGATATCAGCCATGTTTGAACTCAGAGGAAGTAGCAGTGTTACATATCAAGAGGAAGTCAAGAAGAAAAACTGGACCTGACCAAATACGTACAGAGAAAATCAGTGATGCTACAGTACTGTACTACAGTACAGGAGTTAAAAATTACAGTTTTAAAGTCACAGAGTTATTTTCGAAATTTCTTGACAAGGAAAGATTCCCTTCTCCCCACCCTCAAGAGAAGAACTCATATTTATTTTACTAGAACAAAAGTGACTTAGAAAACATCAGTCACTAACTCATATGTTAACATTCTTATATGTGTGTGAGAAAAGAGAGAATGAATAATGGAAAAATTCAGTCATTTTATGTGTGTGTGTTTGTGTGTGTGTATAATATAAAATACGTACACATACAGTTATGTGTGTATACAAATGTATGTATATACACATTATGTATGTAGATTTATATAAATGTATGCAATGTTTGTATTACACATCTGTATGTATATACATATTTCATATGTGTGTATCTATATGTACATGTATATCTTTGAATTCTTCCATTATTCATTTTACACACACACAACGTACACACACACACACACGTACACACACATACGCTACTGAAGGTGTGATTAAATAGGTGCCTCTCAGCATTGAGTAGTAGAATATTAAACAGAGTGGAATTTGAGAAATTATACAGTCCTTTCAATAATCTCAGAACTTCTTCCTGAAAACTACTTTAACACTACTATTTTCCACATGATGCTATCTGGTTAGAAATCATGTAACATCATGATCTTGAAAGAATCAAAATTGTATGTAATTTAAAGGCACTGGAAAAATGTATGTGTGTAGATTGTAGCATATTGACAGTGTCATTTGACACATGAAAGATAGCATAAAAGATGTCATCAAGGACGTATATATTACTGAAAAAGTCAGTCACGTAGGATTACAGATAAAAATGGACATTCTGCATGTGCTGTAACAGGAGGTGTTCTAGTGAGTTGGGTAGAAGATTTATAGAAAGACTTGGATAAGACAGAAGAAAGAATCTCTCTACCAGTGAGATCACAGAGCCATCTAAGTGCAGTCTGGGTGAATGAGTAGAAGCATGCATTTTATAGGTAAAAGACCCAGTGACTTTTATGGTTCTGCATTGGCTTACTCTGTGGCTGTAAGTTTTTTTTTCCTTGAGGGTATTGTTGTATCCTCAGCCCTTAGCGCGGTGCTTTATATGTAATAAGCACTTAATAAATATTTTTTTCATTCATTTATTGTTTCTGAAGGAAAAAAGCCAAAAAAGAATTGGTATCATTTAATCCAAGTTTTTAGGTTAGGAGTGGGGCTAGAAAAGAGGCAGATAAAATACAGAATTATACCCTACCAGCCCTTTGGCTGTTTTTTTTTTTTCTGCTGATCACATGGGCTAGGGAGCTTTGACTTGCTCCACTTCTGACAGGGCAGATCAGAGGAGATGGTTTTCCTTCCTTAGGCAGCTTGTTTCCTCTTGAGGGCTTACCCTGTTGATGCTAAACAGTGCAAGCACTAAGTCCACTGCAGCTCAGAACTCATGAGTTCAAGAGATCCAATAGCCTGAGCATCCTCCAGTAGCAGGGATTATCTGCATGTGCTACCACTTCTGGCGCGAAGTTAGAAGCATAATATCAAGATAAGAAAATGAAATCATTCTTGAGGAGATTTAACCTTTCATTGCTTCACTATTGCTATTTTCAAATTTGGAATGATACGTACCTCAAATGTGCTATATATACACACACACACACACACACACACACATATACACACACACATACCTACATACATATATGTATATATATATACACATACATATATATATAAAAAATCCTCTGAAAATAACAGTTCTACAAATAGTAGTTTGAGTTTCTGATTCATTAATTACTCTAAAAATGTACAAAAATGGAGGACTTTTTTGTTAGAGAGAAATAAAAAGGACTATGATATGTGGAGGTAAAAAGAGAACCACAGTTTTCCTAGTACATATAATCTGAGTGTTAATTTTTTTTCTTCCTCTGTGTTTTCTCCTATTATTTCCTTATTCTTTGTTCACCTAGCCTTACAGGACTGTGCAGTGGCAAAGATTTTTTGTTTATATTTGGCAGCATTTAAAATTTCTTTTCAGTCGCAAGACTTAACCTGCCAGTTTAAACTCTTGGATTTAGTTTCTGTCCTGAGGATGTGAAAGTATAATTACCAACTTTTGCTATTCTGTGGTCTTATATAAGTTTATAATCTGGAAGCAAAGGAAAAGCCCATGTCTTTTTTTCCAGGTTAATAGTGAAATCAACATATTAACTTTAAAAATTGCTAATCTCTATTGTTACTTCATTAAACAAATCAGTAATCCTATGTGATTAAATAGAAAATAGTTTGTAAAGGGCAGTATTCGTTCTAATGTTGGCACTTGCTTGTGAATATCTTATGTACAATTAAGTACATAGCACTTCACAGAAAACTGTAACCTGAATAGGCATAAGTAGTTGGCATTCCGTTTTGGACACTTGCTAGTGTCAAAACTAGCTGCATCTTATGCAATTCTTGTTTCCCCAGGTCAATTCTAAACATAAGTCAGATTCTACAGAATCAATTGAGTCTTTTTCAAAGAACACAGCATGTAAAAACCAGGAGGAGAATGCACTGCTCCAGCCCAGTAATCAGGAGAATCCAACAGTGTTGGGCACTCAGCTTCCCCAACCCAACAGACATCAAGAAATCTGGTCTGTCCTAGAGAATGTTTGGACCACGTTATATCTGAACAGGTACCAAAATTAGCAAAGATAATTTGAGCTCTAGCATCAGTAGTTGTTTTTATAGCTCTTTTCTTTCTGTCTCAATATCTTTCTCTGTCTTTCTCTCTTTTCTCATCAGACATTAAGTTCCACCATGTACTGTATGATGTTAGATATTGAGAGTGAAGCAAAATTATTTTTAAAGTCTGGCTATTCTTCTTAAAGAGCTTACATTCTTTGTGCAGATGATGCTCAGATTTATTTGTCCATCCCTAACTTCTCTCCTGACCTCCAGTCTCACATTACTAACTGCCTATTAGACATCTTGAACTTCATGTCTCCTAGACCATCTTAAGCTTAACCTGTCTAAAAGTAAACTCATTACTTTTTTCCCCCAAATCTTCCCCCTTTCCTTACTTCTCCATCATCTTCCCTGTGACTCCAGCTTACAACCTAGGTGCAGTCATCAACTCTTCTCTCTTATGCCTCATATTGTTAGTTGCCAAGTCCTGTTGTCTCTATCTTTGTAATATCTGTCTTTATTCCATCTTCTTTCTTATGGCACTGCAGGCCCTCATAATCTCATGCCTAGACTACTGCAGTAGAATGGTGGTTGGTACCTTATCCCAAGTCTATCCCAACTCCAGTCCATCTTCCACTCTCAAATTTTATCATCTGTCAGATTGATCTTCTAAAGTGCTAGTCGTATTATATCACTCCCCTTTTTAAGTTAATTCCATTGGTTCTCTGTATCAGATATAAAATCCTCTAAAGTCTGCTTTTTAGCCCTTTTATTACCTTCATTATGCTACCTTTCCAGCCTTCTACTTTATGCCCTGCCACGTACTCTGAGACCTAGTAACATTGGCTTCTGAGCTGCTTTGGACACTTTGACTGTATGTTGCCCGTGACTGGAACATTCTTCCTCTTCATCTCTACCTCCTAGCTTTCCTGACTTCCTTCAAGTTTCAGATCAAGCCCTACTTTATGCAAGAAGAGTTTCCTATTCCTTCTTGATTCTAGTGCTTGCCTTCTGTTGATTATCTGTAATTTCTCTTCTGTCATTTGTACATAGTTGTTTGCATGTTGTCTTCCCAATTAGACTTTGAGCTCCCTGAGAGCAGGGACTCTTTTGCCTTTCATTGTCTATTTAGGGTTTAGCAAATGCTTAATAAATCCTGAGTGATGGAGTCTCATGAATAATTCTCTCTTGATCTCTCTCACAATATATGTGTACATACACACTCATAGATAAATGTAATTCCAAGTAGAATAAGCTAATAAGAGCTATATCGAGTGTTTTGAAATCAGAGGAGGAAGAAGTCACTTCCAACCTGGAGCATTCAGGGAAGGCTTCATGGAGGAAAGTTGTATTTGAGTACATCTGCCCTTGAAGAATGGGTAGGATTTCAACAGGCAGGGTAAAAGTAAAAAATCATGGCAAGAAACAGCATGGAATTTTGCTCCCAGAAGTACCAAAAAGACTAATATGTTTATGCAAATGCATGGAAAAGGAAGGTGGCATGAACTATTGGATTGTAATTCAGTTTCCCTGGAGTATAGAATGTATGAAATTATGTCAGATATTGTTAGAAAAGCAAGTTGGAGCCAGATTATGGTTGGCCTTAAAGGTTAGTCTCAGGAATTTGTACTTTCTCTTAGAAACAATAAGGAGCTATTGAGGTTTATATCTATACATGCAAAATATATATATCCATATATTTGATGAAAGAGCGAAGTGGTCAGACCTCTTACTTTTGAAAGATTATTTTGGCAGCTGTATGAAAAGTACATTGGAAGTTGGAGGCATGAGGGGCAGGAAGAACAATTAGAAAACTATTATAATAGACTAAGCAAGAGGTGATGAGATCATGTGGGAGGGTGGTGGCCATGTGAGTGGAGAGATGCAAATGATATTGTGAGGTGGAATCCACATTACTTGGAAACTGATGGGGAGTGAGGGAAAGGGAAGAGTGAAAGATTATTCTGAAATTTTAAATTTGAGTAACTGGGAGGATCATGGTGCCATTGACAGAAAATAGCAGAAGCAGGACAAATTTAGTGAGGATGATTTATTCACTTTTCAATGTGTCAAGTTTGAGATAAGCTTGTTTGCCATCCTTGACTGGAGATGTCCGTTAGGCAGTTGACTATGTGAGACTGAAGTTCAGGAGAGGTGGGGCTAAGCCCAATTTAAAAAAAAAAACAGTTGATAAATTTTTGTGTTTTTCTCGGATGTTGGTTTTTAGTAGAGTTTAACCTTTTTAACTTTTTTGTTTTCAGTAATAAATATTGAAGCGGTTTTTTTCCATCTAGCATTATTGCTTTGTATTGTATCTTCCTATTCTGAGGAACTTTTAACTCAATCCTACATAGTATATACCAGGTGGTAATTTGGTATTTTAATCCTTAGCAGAGAGCACGTTTATAGTTTTAGCAAGGTGTTTTAAGTGTTAGCACAAAGTGTGTCATGTTACTTAGGTACTTCTTACTTCAGGATAAGCATATGCATTAGTTTTTCTCTTGCCCTGCCACTGACCTATTAAAAATATAACTAGTAATTGTGATAAAGGTAGTTCTCTCATCTTCCTTTTCTTCACCTTGAAGTAAATAATATACTTTACCCACCAGGTTACTATTTTCTTTTGTATATAATTAAAATAAATTTTCCCAGACTCTTGCAGTTGGAAGAAACCCCCGAAGAAATAGTTCAGTCTTCACCTCTACGGGAATGTCCTTTACATTATCCCCTAAAAGTGTTTATCCTACTTCTGCTTGAAGACCTCCAATATTTGGACTTCCTCAAGAAGTAATTAGTTCCAGTATACTTTTGGACCACCTTAATATAAGAGGCAGATACCTGCCTCTCCAACTTCTCTCCATTGTACCTAGTTACTTAAAATAGTACAGGATCTTAGATTTGGAACTCAAGTAGGTTATATAGTCTAACCCATTCTGGAACAAAAATCTCCTTCACATTATACATGATTAGTAGTCAAATAACCTTTGTTTGAAGACTTGTGGTAAGTGGAAAGTCAGTGTCTTTTAGGCTGTCTCATCCTACTTTAATTATTAAGAAAAGTTTTCTTATATCAAACTTAAATTTGCCTCTTTGTACCTTAAACCATTGCTTCCAGGCTTAGTGTCTGGGACCAGGGGGAACCTTTATAATCTCTCTTCCACAGGATAGCTTTTTAAATAGTTGAAAATAGCTCTCATGTCTCTTCCTCATTTGTTGGGTCGTTTTTCCAGGCTAAGTATGCTCTCTTTCTTCAACTACTTTTTGTATAACATGATTTTAAGTATTGTTTTCTCCCTTATTCCCATTTTAGTTGCTCCCTCTGGATGTACCTACAGCTTGCCAATATGGTGTCTAGAAATGGCCTTCATCGCCTCTTTCCCTAACTATTGCAGGGTTCTTATTGATCTCTCAGCCTCAAGTCTCTCTCTGTTCCACACTGCTCTCCACAGTTGCCAAAGTGGCTCCCTAAAACTCAGATATGATCATGTCATTTCCCTACTAAATAACCTCCAGGGGCATCGTTGCTTCTAGCATCAAATATAAATTCTTCTGTTTGGCCTTTAAAACCTATCACAGCCTGGCCCCAGCTTACCTTTACAGCCTCACTGAATATTACTACCCCTCTCAAACTCTGCAGTTCAGCCAAACTGGACTTTGAACAAACTTCTCTTTGTTCTTCACTCTCAGTTGTCTGTCTCCCATCTCATGCCTTTGCACTCACATGTAAATCACTCCTACTAGAAATGCACTCTCTCCTCACCTCCACTTCATAGACTCATTTTCTTCAGGATGCATCTCAAGTACCACTACTTATTTATTTGTTTGTTACATTTTGAATTCCAGCATCTTCCTCCTTCCCAACCCCACATTAGAGAGGGCCAATATTTGATAGGGATACATATGTGGAACATATTCCATACATCAATTCTTTCTTTGGAGGTGGATAACATTTTCCTTTATAAATCCTTTGTAGTTAACATGAATAATCATATTACTAGCTTAGTCATTCACAATTACTCTTTGAACATTTTTCTGTATACTGTAGATACAATGTTCTCTTGGTCCTGCTTGTTTAACTCTACATTATTTTATGCAAGTCTTTCCATGCTTTTCTAAAATCAACCAGCTCGTCATTTCTTGTAGCCCAGTAGTATTCCATCATAATCATATGCCACAACTTATTCATCCATTCCTCAATTGATAGACATCCCCTCAATTTCCAGTTCTTTGCCACCACGAAGAGAGCTGCTGTAAATATTTTAGAACATAAAAGTTCTTTTCCTTTCCTGATCACCTTGGAAAAGAGACCTAATAGTGGTATTCCTGGATCAAAGGGCATACACAGTTTTATAACCCTTTGGGCATTATTCTGGATTGCTCTCCAGAGTGGTTGGATCAGTTCATAGTTCTACCAGCAGTGTACTAGTGTTCTAATCTTCCCACATCCCCTCCAACATTTATTATTTTCTTTTTCTGTCATATTAGCCAATCTGATGAGTTGAGGTTGTTTTAATTTGCATTTCTCAGAGTTGTTTTAATTTGCATTTCTCTAATCAATAATGATTTAGAGCATTTTTTATACACAATTATTTAGCTTTGATTTCTTCCAAAAACTTCCTGTTATATGCTTTGACCATCTATCAATTGGAGAATGGCTCATATACATATACAATGGCTCTTCTGTATTTGACTCAGTTCTCTGTTTGAGATGTGAGGTGTTTAGATCTGAGAAACTGTCTATAAAATTTTTTCCTCAATTTTCTGCTTTCTTTCTAATCTTGGTTACATTGGTTTTGTTTATACAAAACCTTTTTAATTTAATCAAAATTATCCATTTTATATCCCACAAAGCTCTCTCTATCTCTTGTTTATTTATAAATTCTTCCCTTATTCATAAGTCTGATAGGTACCAGGTTCTATGCTCATCATATTTACTTTTGATGTTTCCTTTTAAGTCTAGGGCAATCACCACTTTCTATGTCAAACCTTACCTGATTCTCCCAGCTGCTGGTGCTCTCTCTCCCCCTAGTTACCTTGTAGTATTTTTATATTTTCTATGTATACTTATTTTTGTATGTGTAATCTTTCCCAGAGCATAAATTTTGTTGAGAACCCAGGCTCTCCATCATGCCATGATGAGGCATCAGAGTAAGACTTGGACTTTGCTGGAGATACAACTTCGTATCCTTGAGAAAATTGAAATAAGATTTGTCAGATATGACCCATTTTTTTGATGATGAACCAGTCTTGTTCTTAGTAATAACTGTTTCCTTGGGTTTATAGTCTCTGTTGGCCTTACTTTACTAATATATAAAATGTAGAGATTGGACTAGATGAGATCTTAGGTTCCTTCTAGCAACTCTAAAATCCATGATTCTAAAAGTATCCCTTTTGTAATAGTTTCTAGAGTGTTGTCAGGAATCTGTTTCAAGTTGACTGGTGTTTAGACTGAGCATCTCCCTGCTATCCTGATTTGAAAATTGGGATATTTGATAAGCTGCAGTCCTGGGCACCTCTCCTGTGCTTCAAGAGTTTTCAAATTTCATAGTAGTTACTCAGATATTCTGTAGTATCCTAGTATGTAGCTTATGTGTGCTTGGTGTCTTAAACTCTTTGAGGGGCATATAGGTAACCTATTGCTATTTATATTGCTTTCAATTTGGTGTTATTTTTGCTCTGCCCTTCCCAAGTCTGAAGATTATTTATTTATTTTTATTTTATTTATAATCTGCCTCTCCAACTGCCCCCACCCCCAACTGAACCAAAAGAGAAAGAAAAAGAAAAGAAGGAAGCAAAAAAGGAAAGAAAAAAAGGAAGGATAGAAAAAGAAAGACTTCATAATAAATGTACATTGTTCAGCAACACAAATCCACACATTGGTCATGCCAGAAAATGTATTCCCATTCTTAAATTTTAAGCTCATCATCTTTCTGGCAGGAGGCAAGTGTCTTGTTTCATCTTTAGTCTTTTGAGTTCGTAGTTTATCCCTGCATTGATCAGAGTTCCGAAGTCTTTCAAAGTTAATTTTTCTCTATTATATTGTTATTATGGTATAAATTATTCTTCTAGTTTTGCTCAGTTCTTTCTGTGTCAGTTTGTAAAGGTCTTCCCTGATTCCTCTGAAACTCTCTATTTCATCATTTCTTCTGGCACAATAATATTTCATCGCATTTGTATGCCATAATTTATTTAGCCATTCCTCAATTGAAAGACACACCTTTAATTTCCAGTTTGGGGCTACTATTAAAAAAGCTGCTCTGAATATTTTCGTATATATAAGTCCTTTTCTTCTTTCTTTGATTTCTTTGGGAATGTAAGCCTAGTAGCATAACTGGATCAAAGGGTATGTCTCTGTACAGTTTGGCAACTTCCTGAGTATAGTTCCAAACTACTTTCCAGAATGGACTGGATCAATTCAAAGCTCCAACCGCAGTGCACTAATGTACCTGTTTTCCCACAACCTCTCCGATAGTTGTCATTTCTCTTCTATCATTTTTGCCTGTCTGATGGGTATGAGGTGTAATCTCAAAGTTCCTTTAATTTGCATTTTTCTGGCTACTAGAGATTTAGAGAATGTTTTCATGTTTTTCAGTAACTTGGATTTCTTTATTTGAAAACTGCTTATTCATGTCCTTTGACCATTTCTTTATTAGAGAATGGGTTTTGTTCTTACAAATTTGAACCGGTTCCTTACATCTGTTAAATATGAGACCTTTATCATAGAAGCTTGCCGTAGAGAAAAGTTTTTTTCCCATTTATGTTTCTCTATTAATTTTAGCCACATCAGATTTGTTTTTGCATAAACTTTTGAAATTTTATATAATCAACATTATCCATTTTATCTTGTATGGTTCTCTATGAACTCTCCCTATCCATAGATCTGAAAGATAATTTCTTTCTTCTTCTTTTAATTGTTTTTGATGTAACCTCATATCTGGGGCATGTATTGATTTGAAGCTTATCTTACATTGTGGTATTAGCTGCTGGTCTAAGCTCAATTTAAGCCAGAATATGGTCTAGTTTTCCTAACAGTTTTTGTTAAAAGTCCTTTTCCTCAGTAACTGAAGCCTTTTAATTCATCAAACACTGTGGTATTGGCTTATATGCTTTTGTATGTTGCATATCCAACTTTTTCCACTGATATACCACAGTGGTTTTTAACCAGCACCAAATTGTTTTAATTATTACTGCTTTATAGTATAGTTTGAGATCTAATACTGATAATTTTCCTTCCTTACTGATTTTTTTTATAATTACCATTGAGATTCTTGATCTTTTGTTCTTCCACAGGAATTTTGTTATTTTTTCTAGCTTTATAAAATATTCTTTTGGAAGTATGGTTTTTACAGTATTGGATAAGTACATTAATTTTTATATTATTTTCATTTTCATTATAATGACTTGTGAATTATTAATGTTCTTTCAGTTATTTAGGTCTGTCTTTATTTCTACAAAGAGTGTTTCATATTTGGATTCATATAGTTCCTGGGCATATCTAGATAAACACACTCCATTTCCTATAGCCTTTAAAAGCTTTCAAAACTCTTGATTCACAACAATATGAAAGTCCTTAGCACCCACTTCAAAGTTCAGTTCATATTAAACTTTAGTATTATTGACATTCTTATTGGATTCTGAATTCTACATTCTCTCTGTTACTTGCTATCACTTTCACATTTTCTATATTTCATTACAAGTTGGATAATTGAGTGCTCTGAGCATCCCTTTCAGTCTCTTTAGTCACCAATCTCTTTCCTTTCTCATCAGAAAATTTGTTGTGTAGTAATTTTATTCTTGAAACCATCCTTTCCATCTTAAGCAAATTTTTGCTGTGGAATTTTAGGCGATGAGATCCTGCCTAGCTCTTCTTCCTTGAAATCGTTGAAATCTGTCCTCCCAAAGTCTAAGGTATATCCTTGTCTTTTACAGACTCTAAATGACATGGTCACGTTACTATTCTGGTATCTTTTCAAGAATGAAATTATAATAAAGACACTTCAGCAATTTATTAGCCGTCTTCCTCTATTTCCTCTCGACCTACTCACTTCTCAGTTTCTTGCAACCTCACCATTCTAATGAAACCAAGCTTACCAAATAATCTCTTAGCTGCTGAATCTGATTTTTCTTCTTTCTTTTCTTTTTTTTTTTAGGGGGGAAGGCAGGGCAATGGGGGTTAAGTGACTTGCCTAAGGTCACACATCTAGTAAATGTGTCAAGTGTATGAGTCCAGATTTGAATTCGGGTCCTCCTGACTCCAGGGCTGGTGCTCTACTCACTGCACCATGTAGCTGCCCCTGAATCTGATTTTTCTTAGTCCTTATTCCCCTTGACTTCTCTCTTGATCAGTGTCTCCTCCTAAATAATCTTTTTTTTTAATTTTGCTTTTTTTTAAAAAAAAATTTATTTAATATATTTAGTTTTCAGCATTGATTTTCACAAAAGTTTGAATTACAAATTTTTTCCCCATTTCTACCCTCCCCCTACTCCAAGATGGTGTATATTCTGGTTGCCCTATTCCCCAGTCAGCCCTCCCATCTGTCGTCCCACTCCCCTCCCATGCCCCTTTCCCTTCTTCTCTTGTAGGGCAAGATAAATTTCTATGCCTGTGTATCTTGTTTCCTAGTTGCATGTAAAAACTTTTTTTTGTTGTTGTTGTTTTTGAATGTCTGTTTTTAAAACTTTGAGTTCCAAATTCTCTCCCCTCTTCCCTCCCCACGCACCCTGCCAGATCCTGTGTTATCCTGATTGTTTTTCCACAATATTCAAATTGTTTCTTTCTGGCTGCTTGCAATTATCTCTCTTGGACCTATTTTCTAGGTTAGTGGTTTTTCCAATGAGATATTTGAGATTGTCTTCCACTTTTTCATTCCTTTGGTTCTGTTTTATAATATCTTGATTTCTCATCAAGTCACTAGCTTATTCCCCTTGACTTCTCTCTTGATCAGTATCTCCTCCTAAATAATCTGGTTTTTTTTTTTTTTTTGCTTCTGACAATTTTCTCTTTTGGTTCTTCTATTTTTCTGGTAAGTCCTTTTCAGTTTTTGTTGTTGTTGTTTTACTTTGTTTTATTTTTGTTGTTTCATTGTCTCCTGGTTCCTTTAGGTTACTTTCCCTTAAGGTTCTGGCCCTGGGCCCTATACTCATTTTACTCTTTTTAAAAAAAAATTATTTATTAATATTTTTAGTTTTCAGCATTGATTTTCACAAGAGTTTGAAGTACAGATTTTCTCCCCATTTCTACCCTCCCCCCCACTCCAAGATGGCATATATTCTGATTGCCCCATTCCCCAGTCAGCCCTCCCTTCTGTCACCTCACTCTCCCCGATCCCCTTTTCCCTTATTTTCTTGTAGGGCAAGATAGATTCCTATGCCCCATTGCCTGTATGTCTTATTTCCTAGTTGCATGCAAAAGCTTTTTTTTTGAACATCTGCTTTTAAAACTGAGTTCCAAAATCTCTCCCCTCTTCCCTTCCCACCCACCCTCCCTAAAAATGCAAGCAATTCAACATAGGCCACATGTGTATCATTATGTAAAACCCTTCCACAATACTCACGTTGTGAAAGACTAAAAATATTTTGCTCCTTCCTCTCCTATCCCCCTTTATTGAATTTTCTCCCTTGACTCTGTCCCTTTTCAAAAATGTTTGTTTTTGATTACCTCCTCCCCCTATCTGCCCTCCCTTCTATCATCACCCCTTTTTTATCTCCTTACTTGTTTCCTGTGGGGTAAGGTACCCAACTGAGTGTGTATATTATTCCCTCCTCAGGTCAAATCCGATGAGAGCAAGATTCACTCATTCCCCCTTACCAGCCCCCTCTTCCCTTCCTACAGAACTGCTTTTTCTTGCCAGTTTTATGTGAGATAATTTACCCCATTCTATCTCTCCCTTTATCCCTCTCTCAATATATTCCTCTCTTATCCCTTAATTTGATTTTATTTTTTTTAGATATCATCCCTTCATATTCAGCTCACCTTGTGCCCTCTGTCTACACACACACACACACACACACACGTATGTATGTATGCATGTATATTCCCTTAAGCTACCCTAATACTGAGGTCTCATGAATTACACACATCATCTTTCCAGGTAGGAGTGTACACAAAACATTTCAACTTTAGTAAGTCCCTTATGATTTCTCTTTCTCGTTTATCCTTTCATGATTCTCTTGATTCTTGTATTTGAAAGTCAGATTTTCCATTCAGCTCTGGTGTTTTCACTAAGAAAGCTTGAAAGTCCTCTATTTTATTGAAAATCCATGTTTTGCCTTGGAGCATGATACTCAGTTTTGCTGGGTAGGTAATTCTTGGTTTTGATCTTAGCTCCATTGACCTCCAGAATATCATATTCCAAGCCCTTCAGTCCCTTAATGTAGAAGCTGCTAGATCTTGTGTTATCTTGATTGCGTTTCCACAATACTCAAATTGTTTCTTTCTGGCTGCTTGCAGTATTTTCTCCTTGATCTGGGAGCTCTGGAATTTGGCAACAATATTCCTAGGAGTTTTCTTTTTGGGACCTTTTTCAGGAGGCGATAGGTTGGATTCTTTCAATTTCTGTTTTACCCTCTGGCTCTGGATTATCAGGGCAGTTCTCCTTGATAATTTCTTGAAAGATGGTATCTAGGCTCTTTTTTTGATCATGGCTTTCAGGTAGTCCAATAATTTTTAAATTCTCTCTCCTGGATCTATTTTCCAGGTCAGTGGTTTTTCCAATGAGATATTTCACATTGTCTTCCATTTTTTCATTCCTTTGGTTCTGTTGTAGAATGTCTTGATTTCTCATAAAGTTACTTGCTTCCACTTGCTCCAATCTAATTTTTAAGGTAGTATTTTGGACCTCCTTTTCCATTTGGCTAATTCTGTCTTTCAAGGCATTCTTCTCCTCATTGACTTTTTGGAGTTCTTTTGCCATTTGAGTTAGTCTATTTTTTAAGGTGTTATTTTCTTCAGTATTTTTTGGGGTCTCCTTTAGCAAGCCATTGACTTGTTTTTCATGGTTTTCTTGCATCACTCCCATTTCTCTTCCCAGTTTTTCCTCTACTTCTCTAACTTGCTTTTCTAAAGCTTTTTTGAACTCTTCCATGGCCTGAGACCAGTTCATGTTTTTCTTGGAGGCTTTTGATGTAGGCTTTTTGACTTCTTTTGGCTGTATGATTTGGTCTTCTTTATCACCAAAGAAAGATTCTAAAGTCTGAGTCTGAATCTGAGATCGTTTTCACTGCCTGGCCATGTTCCCAGCCAACTACTTGACCCTTGAGTTTTTTGTTGGGGTATGATTTCTTGTAGAGTAGAGAGTACTTTGTCCCAAGCTTGAGGGGCTGCACTGTTGTTTTCAGAGTTGTTCCTACATAGCAAGCTCTGCCACACCAGTGCTCCTCCTCCTGCAAGAACTGCCAACCAGGACCGCAACTCAGATCTGAGCAGGCTCTGCACTCCTGCTCTGATCAGCCACTTAATTCCTCCCACCAGGTGGGCCTGGGGAGGGAAGCAGCTGCAGCTGTAGTTCTGTAGCTGCACCAACTCTGCCGCCTCCCCCCCCCCCCACCCCCCAACCTAGGGCGATGGCCAAACCCTTTCACTCTGTCCCTGCAGTTTTTTCCTGCTAACCTTCTCTGTTTTCTTTGGTGTTTGTGGGTTGAGAAGTCTGGTGACTGCCACAACTCACTGATTCAGGGCACTAGGGCCTGTTCCGCCTGGCTCCCAGTCTGGTTGGTCTGGGTGCAGGCCATGCTGGGCTCTGCTCCCCTCTGCTCCCAGCTCCATGGGATAGACCTTATCCAGCGACCATCCAGGCTGTCCTGGGCTGGAGCCCTGCTTCCTTCTGCTATTTTGTGGATTCTGCAGTTCTAGAATTTGTTCAGAACCATTTTTTATTGGTGTTTGGAGGGTCCTGGTGGAGAGCTTTAGGCAAGTCCCTGCTTTCCAGCTGCCATCTTGGCTTTGCCCCCTCATTTTACTCTTAGGGATCTCTTCATATATAGGTTCAATTCTCATCTATATGTAAATGACTCTCAAATTCACTCTTTGTTTTGAAATCACTTCTCCATCAGGAAATGCCTTTCAGGCATATTGCTCTGTGTGTACCATTGGCATCTTGAACTCAACATGTCCAAAACAGATCTCATCTTTTTTATCTCTAAATCTACTTTTCCGTGAACTATTTTATTTCTGTCTAGGGCACTATCGTCCTTCCAGTTACCCAAGTTCATAACCTTGGAGTCATTCTGTATTCCCTCTTTTCCTTTCCTACATTCAGTCAATTGCCATGTCTTGTCAGTTATGTTCCTGCAATGTCTTTCTTCTGGACTATTGTAATGTCCTAATGGGCACCAGACTTATCAGATAACTTACTCCAATGAGATAGTATATATAAAGAATGCTCTTTGTGAACCTTAAAGTGCTATATTAATGTCATCTCCTACTACTATTACTTTTGATTGCCTCTGGAATATATATTTGGCCTATTTTATTTCTTATTAATGACCTAGATAAAGGCATGCTCATCAAATTTAAGGATAGTGCAGAACTAGGGAAAGGATAGCTAATGTAGTAGATGACAGAGTTGGGACCCAAAAAAATCTTGACGGTCTAGAGTGTCAGGCTGAATCTAATAAGATAAAGTTCAATAAAAGTAGATGTAAATTCTCTCTTTTAAAGCAACTTTGCAAGTATAGGATTGGGGTTGGGACAAGGCATGGGTAGACAGCCATCTGTGTGAAAAGGATCTGGAGATTTTATTGAACTGCAAGTTCAGCATGAATCAGATATGTGATATGATTTCCAGTCTTGGGCATTTAATCATGGTGTATAAAAGTGGTGGTCCTGCATGTTTTTGAGATCAGACTTCATCTGTAGTGTTGTGTTTGCCTCTGGGCACCACAGTTTAGGGACATTAACAAACTGCAAAGAGTTCAGAAAAGGACAACCAGGATGGTGAGGGGACCTTAAGTCCATGTCACGTAAAGATTGATTGAAGAAATTTGTGATATTTGTCTTGGAGAAGAGAAGACAGAAGGGGGGACATGATATATTCAAATATCTAAAGGGCTGTCATGTGGAAAAGGGGTTAGATTTCTCTGTTTGGCTCCAGGGAGCAGAATCTGCAGTAAAGAGTTGAAAGTTAAAAGAGGCAAATTTAGGCTTTGTATAGGAAGAACTTGCGAACAATTAGAGTTGTCCAAAAGTGGAATGGACTTCCTGTTGAAGTGGTGGGTTCCCTTTATTGCCAGCATGTCTAATCTTGGGATCATGAAGTTTTAATATTTTTTTTTATGTTTTGACAACTATTTCAATATAATCAATTTCCTTGGTAATACTAAGTATTTTATTATTTATGCTTTTAGAATCATTATTCTGAGGAGAAGTGCCTAGGCTTTACCAGAATGCTAAAGGGTCCAGGGCACAACAAAGTTAAGAACTCTTAATCTATTCAGGTCTGGAAGCAGAGACTGGATGCCCTCCTGTTGTGTATGGTGCAGGAGGGATTCCTCCTGGGTATGAGTTAGACTAGATGGGGCCTCTGGATCCTTTCTACCTCTCAGATTCTTTCTTGCTCCATCTGCTTTAGGTTCTCTGTGGAAATTAAACAGAATTTGTACAGTATTACCTTGGCTTTGCATGGTTTCTCATCAACCCTTCGTGCATGCCCATCAGCTCTAAGTTTTATTACACTATACTTCACTTCCAGTTTAGATAGTACTGTATGAGATAGAAGAGTAAACCTTAATAAGCTTTTTTTTTACATGTACAACAAACATATAATACATGAAAATGTAATAAATGTACAGTTATAAAAGTACATCTGTGGCATGGATCTTTCCTTTTGTTTTTTATCTTAGCACTGATGTTTTCCAAAGTTTGGATTCCAACAATACATTGAGCACTCCAAAGATCGCATCATTTGAGGAGGCCTTTGTGTATCTTCAGAAATTGATGGCCGCTGTGAAAGGTGTTCTTGCTGGCATTCAGAGGTAAGTAAGTGCTAAGTTTCTTTTAACTTTGTGCTGTCATCTGTATAGTGATTGCCACATTTTGGAGTTGATATTTGTATAATTTTTTTTTAAATTTTGAGATATGTAATTAATGTACAATAACTAATTGAAAAATAATGGTATATCCTCTGTTGAACTGGTAGAGACTCATTTTGTGTGTGACATAGGGTATATAAAGATGAAATAAAGCACCGTCTTGCCCTCAAGGAATTTGGCTTGAGGGAGGTAGGATGTGGTAGAGGTATGTACAAAGTAACTCTTATACAACATGGAATAAGGTAGGTGCAAAAGATAGATATGGAGGTAAGGCTATAGTAGTATTCAAATTAAATAGGACAAAGTGAAGTAATTAAATGTACTGACTTATAAATTAACCTTACGATGCTTTATATCTTTAAATAGCTTTAACATGCAATGTCTTTTTGCTGCAGTCACTTATTTTACACAATTTGTCATTAGGTTCACAAAATTTTGACATGTACTCCCTAATTCTTCATCGTGAAATCACATGTTTATCACATTGGATATTAAGTGTATCTTTGACAAATATTCTGTTTTTCCAAATCTCACACTAATTATAACCCACAGGTTTTCAACAGGATTTAAATCCAACGCCATTGAAAACCTGTAGGCTAGAATGAGATTTAAATAAGGCAGAAGCAACATGGGATAGTTAATAGCTAGCTTCTGAGCCAGGAAGCCCTGGGTTCGAGTCTTGCTTCTGACATTTATTATTCTATACGATCCAGTGCAAATTATTTAACCTCTCAGTGTCATATTCGCAGTTATGATTACTAACTATGTATTTCCCTCTATCCTGTTTTCTGCTGTTTATCCTTCTCCCTTTTTATCCTCGCCCTGTTTTACTTCTGACCACTGCCTCCCTTAATCTTCCTTTTATCATAGGCCTTCCCTTCCCACCCTCCCCTTCTTACATAAGCAGGTGCTTCTTGATTGATTGAGAATAGAGTTTAAGGAAAGAGATGCTAATCAATTATATTGAATAGTATGGAGAATTCAGAACATAATATCTTGGAATAAGAACACTGGAGTTGATGATTAAAATGACATTTAAGCTCTTCATAATATGACCACTTCCTACCTTTCTAGTCTTCTTACCTGCTTCCTCTGGTCCAGCCATACTGGCCTACTTACTGTTCCCCATCTCCTACCTTCATGCTAGATCTAGCATTCCTTCTTCAAAACTCGTCTGAAGCACTACCGTCTACATGAAACCTTTCTCGATTCCTCTCCTCTCCCCCCAAATCTCAGCTACTATCATCCTTCCCCAGACCTACTCATATTCATTTTGTGTATATTCTCTCTATATATATTTGTATGTGTGTGTATGTATAACACACACATACACACACACACACATACATGTTATCTTTCCTGTTAGAATGTAAGCTTAGTCTTGGATGCCTCATTTTGTGTCTTCATATTTTCAGTCCCTGCTACATAAGTGAAAAATGTTTTATTGTTTTTTCATTTGATTTGACAGTTGTAACCATTTGGAAATAACACTTGGTAGGATTAGAATCCAGATTGCAAGTGGTTCAGTGATAAGCTGGAGGTGGTAAGGACATTGGTATTCTTTGGAGGAATTTGTAGTGAAAAGGAGAATGACAGGGATGATGCGTCAAGAGATAACTATGAGAAAGATTTTTAAGATAGAATAGACTTGGATGTTTGTAGCAGAGGAAAGAAACAAATGGAAGCTAGGAGATTGAATATTCAGAAGAGAGAGGAAATAGTTGAGGGAGTGAGGTCCATTCTAAGAGTTCTATAATCCATAGGTTTTATAAAATCAGGAGATGATCAAGAGTACAGGGAGAAGGGTTAGCCCTAGGAAAGACAAGAGATACTTCTTCCTTAGATAAAAGTGCATAAGATAGTGGGTAAAGTACAATAGTTTTGAGTGGAAAAGAAGAAAGTTGAGGAACTTCAGGTCTAATGACTTCAGTCTCACCACTAAATTTGGAGACAGGATCATCACAAGAGACTGAAGGCAAAGGGTGGATTTTAAAATTGAGAATGGAGAACATTATCTCTAGCAAGAGCTGAATAAAAAGATTGCTCCAGGGACTTAGTTGGGGGCAGTTAGGTGGCACAATGGATAGAGCACTAGGCCTGGAGTCAGGAAGACCTGATTTCAAATTTGGCCTCAGGTACTTACTAGCTGTGTAACTCTGGGCAAGTCACTTAAAACCCTTTTTGCCTCAGTTTTCTCATCTCTTACAATGCGCTGGAGAAGGAAATGGCTAACTACTTCAGCATTCTTGCCAAGAAAACCCCAAATGGGATTTCAAGGAGTCGGACGCAACTGAAAAAAACAATGAACAACAACAAGCACTCAGTTGAGTTTAGATTGCAATCATCAATAATGGGACTAATCAGTACAGTTTTATGACTCATTGGCAGTACTCACTGAATCACAGAATTTCAGAGTTGTAAGTGACCTCAGATCATTATTCCAACCAGTCAGTCAGCCAGTTATTTATTAAGCACCTACTAAATACTAAGCACTGTGCTAAACCTTGTGGACTCACCCAAAGGGAGGACCTCTAGTAAGGAAGAATTTACCATTTCCAAAGACAGCCAGCCTCCCTCACTTTTGGATTGTTCTGTTTGTTGCACTAAGTCTAAATCTCTGCTTTTGGAGCGTTCTACCCATTGCTCTTATTTCTATCTTTTGACACTAAAAGGAACAAATCTAATTATTCTTCTATACGACAACTCTTATATATGTCAAGACAGCTATAATGTATCTAGCTCTGTCTGGCTACAAATATTGTATATATGGGACCTGTTCATCTTTTTTTCATGTCTGGGGTATAGGCCAACTGTCGGTATTGCTGAGTCAAAGGCAGGGTTGTGCTGGTAAATGTTACTAGCTAGATCATTGAAAAGTGCACACAGCACACTTTCCTGCTTAATTTACATTATTAATGTTTTTTCTATCACTAAGAACTGAACAAGAAATAAAATCCTGATTTGTAGCATTTAACCTTTTCCAATGGCATAAATTCTCATACTTGGCAAAATTGCCCTGGGGAGTCCAGTTCCAAACTGGTTTCCCTAATGGTTAGCCAAATACACAGCTTCATAACAGTGCTTTAGTGGGCCTGTCTTCCCACAACCCATCCAACAATTGTAATTTTCTCCTTTTTTGGGGGTCAACTCTGCCAGATATGAAGTAGAACCATAGAATTGCTTTAAGTAGGATTTTTTAAAATACAAGTGATTTAGAGCATTTTTTTTCTTATGGTTGCAGATAGCTTGAATTTCTTCCTTTGAAAACTGCCAGTTCATTTTCTTTGCCCTTTTTTTGGGTTAGATTTGTCTAGTGGTGAAAGAGGGTGCATTGAGGTCCCTAGCCAATCCAGTTTTTTTTTCTACCTGCAATTTAATTGACTTCTCTTTCAGAATTTTTAAATATTTTCCTTAGATATTTATTTGCTGTGTTATTTGGTTCACATGTGTGTGTGTGAGTGTGTGTGTACATACACACTCACACACACATGGAGACCTATATTAAGCTTTGAAATTTATTTGTTAGATAAGCAGTTTCAATTTCCCCACACGTATCGTATCATTTCTGTTTTTAATTTTGTCTGAAATCATGATTATTTCCCTTCATTTTTCTTAGTTCACCTGAAGCATAATAGATTTTGCTTTAATCTCTTGTTTTAATTCTGTGTAAATCTTATATTTCAGATGTATTTCTTGTAAGTAACATTGTTGGATTTTACTTTTTAGTTCTTTCTGCTATCTTCTACTTTATGGGATAGATCATCCCATTTATATTCAAGGTTACGATTGTTAACTGTGTAATTCCCTCCATTCTGTCCCTTTGACCACCAAACCACCATTTAATGAGGTATTCATACCATGCTTGCTTCATTCTACTCTTCATTCTCTAGATTAATCTGCCTCCTTTCCAGAAGCTTTTGCTCTGCCCCAGTAACTTCCCTTACCTCCACAGTCTCCTATCTTCTTCAGTTGAAGCATCTTGAGAGTAGGAGATGTCTTCTTTGCTTTTATTTGTATGCCCAGGGCTTAGCACAGTTACTGGCACATATTTTATATTCAATAAATGCTTTATTTCTTTTGTATTTTTTCTTTTGCTCTTCCAGATAAATTTTGTTATTATTTTTCCTAGGTTTATAAAATAATTTTTCATAGTTTGATTGGTGGCATTGAATAAATAGATTAATTTAGGTGGATTTGTCATTTTTATTATATTGGCTTGATCTACCTATGAGGAATTAATATTTTTCCAATTGTTTAGATCTGACTTGGGTATCAGTACCGTATTTATGTAGTAAAAGGAATTTGGTAGGACTCTCCCTATTTTTCCAAATGTTTTATATAGTATTGGGATTAATTGTTCTTTAAATGCTTTGTAGATCTGGCCCTGGAAATTTTTTCTTACAAGGTCCATTGATGGTTCGTTCAGTTTATTTTTCTGAAATGAGATCGTTTAAGTATTTTATTTCTTCTGTTAGTCTGGCTAATCTATATTTTTTGTAGATGTTCCTCAAGTTCGTTTTAGCATTAGATTATTTAATTTCCAGTTAATTTTAATCTCTCCATTGTCCGTTATTGAATATGATTTTTATTGCATTTTGATCTGAAAAGGATGCATTTACTTTTTCTGCATCTTGTTATGGGGTTTTTATGTCCTAATACATGGTCAGTTTTTGTGTTGGTGCCATGTGCTGTTGAGAAAAAGGTATATTCCTTTGTATTCTCATTTAGTTTTCTCCAGAGATCTATCCTATCTAACTTTTCCAGAATTTTATTCAGCTCCTTCTTTCTTGTTTCTTTTGGTTTATATTTATCTAGTACTGAGAGGGTGCTTGTGCGAAATGCTCTAAAGGATGCAAAAGAAGGATGCAAGACATTGTTACTGGTTCTTTCAGCTGCTCTGAATTTACAATCATTCCTCTTGTTTACTGGAGAATGCTAGGGTCATAGGCAGCCAGTTCAAGAATCTACCTGCTTGTGTGGAGTACTAACTGCAGCTGTCAGACTGGCACATATTGCCAGTACAGGTAGGTGCAGCATTCCAAAGAGAAGTAACGGGTTTGAGCTTCATCTCAGATTATTATTATGATTGTGACAATTACTCTTTTCTGTATACACAGGGTGGGAGGTGAAGAATGATATGGAAAAAAATTAGTTTTTAAAAAAAATTACTTTTAGTTTTCAACATTCACTTCCATAAGATGTTGAGTTTTCAATTTCCTCCCCCTCCTTCTTGTCTCCCTCCCCAAGACAGTGTGCAGTCTCATATAGGGTCTACTTGTACATTCATATTAAATATTTTCACATTAGTCATGATATAAAGAAGAATTAGAACTAATGGGAAGAACCCTGAGAATGAAAAAAAAAACCAGAAGAAAATAACAAAAGAAACAGAGCAAATAGTATGCTTCCATCTGCATTCAAACTTCAAAGTTCTTTCTCTGGATGTGGATAGCATTTTCCATCGTGAGAGTTATTTTAGGTCCTTTCATTGCTGAGAAGAGCTAAATCTATCAAAGTCAGTCATCTCACAATGTGGCTGTTACTATGTATAGTGTTCTCCTAGTTCTGTTCATTTCAGTCAACATCAGTTCATATAAGTCTTTCCAGGTTTTTCTGAAGCCCGCCTGCTCATCATTTCTTATAGCACAATAGTATTCCATTATATTCATCTACCACAACTTGTTCAGCCATTCCCCACTTGATGGACATCCCCTCAATTTCCAATTCTTTGCCACCACAGGAAGAACTGCTATAAATATTTTTGTAAATTTGGGTAAAAATTTTTTTTTAAATATGAATTTAATAACCCATTCAGCAAAAACTTGTTGAGTTCCTGATATGTGCATAGCACTGTCTTAGATGAGTTAGCCTCTGCTGTTAAGGAACTCTAAATATAAAAGAAAGATGGCATGTACCAAAGATCTGTTTATTAAAATTTGACAAAAATTTATTTGATATTTATGGGTTAATTTATACCTAACAGTTAAAAAAGAATAACTATCTTTTATGAATGATTGTCTTCGATCTTGTGCAGTCTGATGTCTACAGTTTTGGGGTTGTAGTTGATTCATTAGGGTCTGGTTAGAAATTAGGTGGTTGCTTTTTTTTACTTGATGTGCCTGTAGAGGGCAATGTTGAATAAAGAATTAAAGACATTTGCTTATCTGTTAGGGGCTAAGTATTCAACTACTTTAATTGTCTGGTTACTTTTGTTTTTATCATTAGGCAAGAAATATGTAAATTAGTATATTACGGGAGTCACAAATTATTATTTGTTAAAAAACTTTAAGTTCTTAAATAAACTGAATCATTTCACATAATTATTAAAAGCCACATATTTAATTATTATTTCATGAAGGTAGGTGGATTTTTTTGTTACTTGCAAATACTGAGAAGTGAGTGGGGCGTTTATAATAATTACAAATATTTAAGAATTTAATGTTACTCATTAAAATAGGGGTACTATTATTATTTTTAAAAGTAATAAATCACATGCCTTTGTAGTACTTAAAGTAGAATCAAAAATGAAGAACAAAAGGCAACCAAATCATTTAACTAAAGAACAGAATAAATGTGTGCCTTAAACAAAAGCAGTAATGATGCCGAGCAGTATAAAGAGTACTTTTATACATAAACTAATTCTGTCTTGATGATAAAAACAAAAGTATATATGCCCATTGTTTTGTTAGCTCAAAGAATTGAACTGTTAAACTCTAATACCCAATAATTAAATATTTACAGAAAATACAACTGTTGACAACATATCCATGGGCTGAGGAGTATTAGCTAAGAATAGGAAAGGAAACTAACTGGACAAAAGCTAAATAAAAATAGGTCCATATTTTCCATCTTTTTTCCTCGTTTGCCAAATTAATATATTTAAAAAAATTTATTAGTAACCTATTTAGAAATTCTCTCCCTCCCTCTCATCTTTCACCCTATGCATATGTAGGAGCAACTATACACTTGCTAGTGGTTCTTTTATCTGAAAATCAGAGAACAAGAGGCAAGCTTCTTTCCATGTAAACTTTGTATCTGATTCTCCCTTCTTCTCTTAGTCTGATAAAAGCAGAGTATGCCTGTCCTTGAGAGTAGTGCAAAAGACTCATCTTTCTAAACTGGCACATGTGGAAGGGTAGAGCATCTATTTAGATAAACTTTCCCCTTTTTTAAAGATTAATTTAGGGTTTTATGAAAATTAGGTTGATATTACAATCTTTAGTTTTTGTTTTGTAGTTGAAGAAATTCAAGCCTTCTTTAGTTTAAGCATCTTATTTAGGATCATGCCTAGGATATGAAGTAGACTTACGGAATTTTACTTAAGTTACCAAAAATTTTAATTTCTTTTCAGATTACATAGTCTAAAAACAATTACAGAAGATATTTTTTAATTTAGAAATTCTTTCCTTCTACCCTTCCCCCACCTATCGAGAAGGCAAAAAATATGATACTCATTATACATATGAAGTTTTGCTATAATATACATTTTTACTCATCCATTTTGCAAAACAAACAGCAAGAAAAATAAAGAATGTGAAAAAAATATGTTTCAGTCAGCACCTATTTTATCAACTCCCTCATTGGAGGTGAATACCATTTTTCCTCATGAGTACTTTGAAATTGTCTAGGATCATTGTATTGATCAGAGTAGCTAAGCCTTTCATAGTTGATCATATTATAATGTTATTGTGTGTAGTGTTTGCCTAGTTCACTTTGCATCAGCTCATATAAGTCTTTCCAAGTTTTTCTGAAGCCATCCCCTTTATCATTCCTTACAGCACAATAGTATTCCATCATAGTTATATATCACAACTTGTTCAGCCATTCCTCAATTGATTGGCATCCCCTTGATTTCTAATTTTTTGCCAGCACTCAGATTACTGCTATGAATATTTTTGTGCTTATGAGTACTTTTCCTTTTTCTTTGATTTCTTTGGGATATAGACCTTGTGGTGATATTGTTGGGTCAAAAAGTATGCACAATTTTATAGCCTTTTGGGCATAGTTCTAGATGTTCTCCAGAGTGACTGTGTCAATTCACATCTCTACTGACAATGCATTAGTGTACCTGTTTTTCTAAATCCTCGCCAGCATTTGTCATTTTTCCATTTCTGTCATGCTAGCCAATCTGATACAGGTAAGGTGGTTCTTTAGAGTTGTTTTCATTTGCATTTTTCTAATTATTAGTGATTCAGAGCATTTATTCATATGACTATAGACAGCTTTAATTTCTTCGTCTGAAAACTGCCTGTTCATATCCTTTGACCATTTATCAGTTGGGGAATGACTTGTACTCTTATAAATTTGGCTCAGTTCCCTATATATTTGAGAAATGATTCCTTCATCAGAGAAACTTGTTCTTTCCCCCATTTTTCTGCTTTCCTTATAATTTTGGCTGCATTGGTTTTGTTTGCACAAAAACTTTAATTTCATGTAATCAGAATTATCCATTTTACCTCTCTTGGTCCTCTCTCTCTCTCTCTTATTTGGCCATGAACCTTTATCCATAGATCAGGTAGGTAATTTTTTCCATTCTCCTCTAATTTGTTTATGATATCACCCTTTATTTCTAAATCATATAACCATTTTGAGGTTGTGAGTTGTTGCCCAATGTCTAGTTTGTGCCAAACTGCTTTCCAGTCTCCCTAGCAGTTTTTGTCAAAATAGAAAGTTCTTACCCTAATAGCTTGGCCCTTTGGCTTATCAAGCACTTAAGTTCTGTGGTCATTAACTTCTGTATGTTGTGTACCTAATATATTCCATTGATCATCCACTCTTTTTTCTTATCCAGTACCATATTGTTTTGATGATTACTGTTTTGTAGTATTGTTTGAGATTTGGTACTACTAGTTGCATTCCCTTAATATTCTTGACATTTTCTTCCAGATAAATTTTGTTATGACTTTTTTTTTCCTAGCCCTTTAAAACAATTCTTTGGCAGTGTGATTGATATGGCATTGAATAAGTAAATAACTTAGGGGGCATTGTAACTTTTATTATGGTGACTCAGCCTACCTAAGAGAAATGAATAGTTATCTAATTGTTTAGATCTGTCTTTAATTGTGTGAAAAATCTTTTATAATTATGTTCCTGTGTATCTTGGCAGGTAGAGTGCTAAGTATTTTATACTGTCTGCATTTATTTTGAATGGAGTTTCTCTTTCTGTCTTTTCCTGCTGGGTTTTGTTGCTGATATGTGGAAATGCTGATTTTTTGCGTGGCTTTATTTTATATCCTACAACTTTGCTAAAGTTGTTCGTTGTTTTGACTTTTTTTCCAGTTGATTTCTCTTGGGTTCTCTAAGAATATCATTATATCTACAAAGAGTGATAGTTTTGGTTTCTTCATGTTTGTTCTTATTTCTTCAATTTATTTTTCTTACATATTTGGCATTTCTAAGATCATATTGAATAGTGGTGTTAATGGACATCTTTGCTTTATGTTTGATTTTATTAGAAAGGCTTCTAATTTATCCCCATTACAAATAATGCTTTCTCTGTTTTAGATAAATACTACTTGCTATTTTAAAGAAAGCTCCATTGATTTCTGTAGTTTCTAGTGCTTTTAACAAATGAATGTTTTTTGTCAAACAGGTTTTCTGCATTTGTTGATATAATCATATGATTTTTGTTGTTTTTGCTATTAACATGGTCAATTATGCTTATAGTTTTCCTAATATTGAACTAGTCTTATATTCCTGGTGTGAATCCAGCTTGAATCTTTGCGATGTATTGCTGTAGTTCACTTGTTAGTATTTTATTTAAAATTTTGCGTCAGTATTCGTAGTGAAATTGATCTATAGTTTTCTTTGTTTTTGCTCTCTCTGGTTGAGGTATCAAAATCGTATTTGTAATATAAAAAAGGAATTTGGTAGCACTCTTTCTCTACTTATTTTTCCAAATAGTTTAAATGGTATTCAGATTAATTGTTTGTTACAGTAGAATTCACTTGTAAATACATCTGTTCCTAGGGATTTTTTCTTAAGGAGCTCATTTATGGCTTGTTCAATTTCTTTTTCTAAGATAGGGTCATTTAAGTATTCTGTTTCCTCTTTTAATCTGAAAAATTTGTATTTTTGTAAATATTCATCTATTTCATTTAGATTGGCAGTTTTATTAATATATAATTAAGCAAAATAGCTCCTAATATTTGATTTAATTTCATCTTCATTGGTTGTGCATTCACTCTCTTCATTTTGATACTTGTAATTTGGTTTTTTCCTTTCATTTTTTTAAAAATTAAGTTAACCAGTGTTTTATATATTTTATTGCTTTTTTCATAAATTCATTCCCTAGTTTTTTTAATTCAATGGTTTTTTTTTTACTTTCAGTTTTATTAATCTCTCCTTTGATTTTTGGGATTTCTATTTTGGTTTTTAATGGAGGATTTAAAATTTGTTTTTTTCTAGGTTTTTTTTTTTTAGTTACATGCCCAATTTATTGATCTTCTGTTTCTCTCTTTTATTGGTGTAAGTGTTTTGGCTTTAACTGTATCCCACAAAATGTTGGTATATTGACTCATTGTTGTCATTCTCTTTAATGGAAATTGTTGATTGTTTCTATGATTTGTTCTTTCACCCCTTCATTCTTTAGGATTAAATTACTTAGTTTTCGATAAATTTTTAACCTATGCTTCCAAGAATCTGTGTTGAATATAATTTTCATGGTATTATGATCTGAAAAGGGTACATTTGATATTTCTGCTTTTCTGTATTTGTTTATTACATGGTCAGTTTTTTTGAAGGTGTTAAGTGCCCCTGAGAAAAATATTTTCTCTGTTTTTCTTCCCATTCAATATTCTCCAAAGGCCCAGCATATCTACTTTTCCAAAATACTATTTATCTCTTTAACTTCTTGGTCTAAGAGAGGTAAATTGAGGTCCCACACTACTATAGTCTTATTTTCCCCTGTAATTCATTTAACTTTTCCTTTTACGAATTTGGATGGTATGCCATTGGGTGCATATAGGTTTAGAATCAGTGTTAATTGTCTATGGTACGTACCTTTTAGCAAAGTGTGGTTTCCCTGTTTAGCTCTTTTAATTAAGTCAATTTTTGCTTTTGCTTTGTCTGAGGTTGATTGCTAATCTTTTTTTACTTCAGTGGAAATATAATAGATTCTGTTCCAGCCCCTTATTTTAATTCTGTGTCATTCTATTTCAAGTGTATCTCTGTAAACAATATATTATTGAATTTTGGTTTCTAATCTATTCTGCTATCTGCTTTTTTTAAAAAAAATTCATTCACAGTTATGATCGCTAACTCTGCCCTCTTCTGTTTATCCTTCTCTTGCCCCCCCTCCCTTTCTCTCTCTCACTTTCTCCCTTCCTCTCCCTTCTCCTCTCCCTTCCCCCCCCCTTTTTTTCCTTGACTCCTCCTCATAAGTCTGTTTTGCTTCTGACCACTGACTCCTTTTTCTGCCCTCTCTCTTATCACCACTTTGTCCTTTCTCTTAGTTCTTTACCCTCCAACTCCCTATTGGGTAAAATGAATTTCTATACTCCATCTTGTGTGTATGTGTGTGTGTGTGTGTGTGTGTGTGTGTGTGTGTGTGTGTGTGTGTAGCATTACCCATTCTCACCTATTTTCTCCTGCATTATGAAAATTCTTCCTTGAGTGACTCTCTTGTGTAAGATAATCCCTCTTCTTTCTCTCTCTCTCCCCAATCTCCCAGTACATCCTTCTTTCTCATAACGCTTTTTTTTTTCTTCAGATCATCCCAACATAATGGACTGAACACCTATACCTTCTGACTGACTCCTACTAATTGCCTGAATGGTGATAAAGTCCTCATGGCTTACATGTATCATTTTCACATTTGGAAATGTAAACAGTTTAACCTTATTGAGTTCCTTAGGATTTCTCATTCATGATTACCTTTGCATTCCCCTCTTGAGTCTTGTATTTGAATGTCAGATTTTCTGTTAAGTTTGGTTTTTTCATCAGGAATGCTTGGAAGTCCTCTATTTCATTAAATAACCACTTTTTTTTTCACCTGTAATTATACACAGTTTTGTTGAGTAGGTTATTCTTGATTATAATCCTAACTCTTTTGCCTGCTGGAATATCATATCTAAGACCTCCACTCCTTTATCATAGTAACTGCTAAATCTTATTTTATCCTGACTATGATTCCATAGTTTTTGAATAGTTTTTTCCATCTGGCTTTTTAAAGTATTTTCTCCCTGACCCTGGGAGCTCTGAAATTTGGCTGTAATATTCTGGGAGTATTCATTTTGAGATTTCTTTTACGAGGTGATTAGTGGATTCTTTTAATGTCCATTTTTCCCTCTGGTTCTTAGCTATCTGGGCAGTTTTCCTTTATAATTTATTTAAAAAAAATTTTTTTTAATGATTTTTTTTGAGGGGGAGAAGGCAGGGCAATTGGGGTTAAGTGACTTTGATCACACAGCTAGTAAGTGTGTCAAGTGTCTAAGGCTGGATTTGAACTCAGATCCTCCTGACTCCAGGGCCAGTGATCTACTCACTGTGCCACCTAGCTGCCCTGCCCCCCCCTTATAATTTCTTGAAATATATCTAGGCCCCGTTTTTGATCTTGGCTTTCAAGTAGTCCACTAATTCTTAAACGGTCTCTCCTCAGTCTAGGACAGTTGTTTTTTCCTATGAGATATTTCATTTTTCTTCTATTTTTTTCATTCTTTTGACTTTATTGTTTCTTTTTAAAAATATTTTTGAGTTCCACATTTTCTCCCCTTACTTCTCCCTCTGCCCTCCCCCCCAAGATGGCATGTAATCTGATATAGGTTGTTTTATTGTTTCTTGATGTCTTACAGTGTCATTAACTTCTGCTTGCCCAATTCTAATTTTTAAGGAATTATTTTCTTCAGTGAAGTTGTGTACTTCTTCTCTCAAGTTATTAATTTTTTCCTTATTTTTGCATTGTGCTCATTTCTTTTCTCAATTTTTCCTCTACCACTCTTAATTTGATTTAAAAAAATTTTTTTGCCCTTCTAAAAAAGTCTTTTCTTTAGCTCTTATAGGAATTCTTGTGCTTGTGTCTAATCTACATTTTTCTTTTAGGTTTTGCTTGTAGATGTTTTTAAGTCATTGTCTTCTGAGTTTGTGTCTTGAGCTTCCCTCTTACCGTAGTAGCTTTATATGGTCTGCTTCTTTTTCTGTTTGCTTATTTTTCCAGCCTAATTTTGGACTTTGGACCTCTATATTAAAGGTGAACTCTACCAGTCTTGGGGTGGTGTTGTGGGGCAGGTGGGATGGTGGTGATTGTTCTGAGCTTCAGGTTTTTATGCCATGCTGTTATCACAGCTAGCTCTGGAGGGCTGTGAGTTTTCAGTGCTTCTGAGGTGGTGTGATCTAGGGAGAGGTGTGGTCACTGCTTTCCTGGTCTGTGCTTTTTGTCCTTACTCATGTAGGTTTCTTGTTTCTTTACAACCATAAGCACATCTCACTGCCTGTAGCACCTGAGGCCTAGAACTAGTTAATAGGCAAAAGAGTTGATAAATGGCTCCAAATCCTGTGTTCAGTGCTAGCACAGTGGGTTCCTATATTCTCTTTCTCTCCAAATGTTCAGTCCCCTCATTGCAGGGGTGGGGAGCCTCCAGCCTCAAGGCCACACATGGCTTTGTAAGTCCGCACCAAAGGACCTAGCAGGCCGTATGTGGCCTCAAGGCCACGGGTTCCCCACCCCTGCCTTATAGTGTCTGGATGCTGAGTGCTCCTGGTTCCACTGCTGTTGCCACTGTTGCCTCCTGGAACCGTTGCTTCTATTGCCTCAGAGGCCCCATGCTCCTCGTGCTTCTAGCCAACCTTCCCTTCTTTTTCTGATCTACTAAGTTTTCCTGGACTGGAAAAAATGACTCAGTTTGAGTTTTTGTTGGTTGGATCACTTAGAATTTGATTTTATGCATTTTTAAAAAGTTGTTTAGTAGAGAATGTTGGGAGAACTTGGGAAAATTTCCTTTACTGTGCCTGCCATCTTTACTCTGCCCTCAGGCATAACTCTACAAAAGGAATTCTTTTAGGGCCCTGTCAATTGTAATATGGTCATGATGAAAAAGTATTTTCACATGACTGGGAGTAGATGGTAATAAACTGGTAGGTATAATTAAGTTAACTAAGCAAGTCCTTATGATCCAAAGCAGATAACTTCAGCACTTAAACTTAAACTTAATACTTAAGTATTTGCATTACATAATAGCACAAGTGTAAGTATTTTTTATTTTGGAGGGGAGGGGTAAGGTAGAGAATGGAGTGTGAAATATTCCAGCTTCCAGGGCTGGAATGGAAGGTATGGAAAGGAGGAATACAACAAAATTGCCATTTCTATTCCAATGGAGAGTTTTGTGGAGGTGGTGATAATTTCAACTTGCCTAAATTTTCTAATCAGGCTTGTATTTTCCACTTAATAAAATATAATTAAAATTAGAGAAGCTTTTCCTAGTTTCTTAAATCCTAGAGTTTGATTAATTTGTGCCCCCTAATATATGTATTATGCATTCATGAAGTAAATAGTCTAATATATAAGGGTACTTTTATTAGAATCTTTCTCTCATGCCTCAGATTTATGTGGATTTGAGGCTGGCTGTTAGTGGAGCACAAACTTTGGTAGGACCTACTAACCTAAAAAATCTTTGAGTACATCAATAGATTGTCACCCCAAACTAGCCCTAGCTAAATTTGTAAAGACTCATTGCTAGACAATTGGACGCTAGGCTGTGAAAGTTTTTATTCACATTAACTCATCAAACAGTCTACTAATGTGTGCAGCATTTTAGTCTGTGACACTGGAAGCAGCACACACACTGGTGAAGTCACAGTTGTCATGAATTGTTGAAATGCTTACCTGTATACTTACTTACATAAATAAGAATTCAGTAAATAGTAGATTTGTATTTGAAGTATGCTTAGTGTTTGAGTTTCATTTTATTCACTTTAGTCAAAGGAATAAATACATTTGTCTGTATAGCTTTTTAAAAATAAAAAGTAGCATAATTGACAAATATACCTCAAAACAAAGTGTGTATGGGGGAGTTGTCAATCTTTTGAAAACTCTTTAGAAGTCTGGTGGAGGCAGAAGAAAAAAGTTTTTAAAACAAAGGAATCTTAAAATCAGAAACTCATATTTCCTGGGTATGAAACATACTTATGTATTAATGTTGTTCTTTACTTTGCTAGAATTTAAATATAGTAAGCTTGCCTGAAAATGATACATCAGGATTTGATTGTTGCATTGTTTAGGGGTCACCTAATTGCTAATAATAACTAGGTCCACGGATGTCATATTTAAAAATGGAATACCTACACAGTTTTAGGAAAGGATGGTGATTTTTACTGAGTTATTTAAACTCAACTACTAAAGTCCTACTCCAATGTATTATAATAACATGGAGATGACCCCGTGTTACTAAAGTTTATCCCAGCAGAGCGCAACATGTGGCAGTTACTACTAAGTTAGGGGTTTGCATATGAACCTGATATAAGACTGCGTGTTGTTGAATGACTAGTGCAGGCAAGTTTGGCGAAGGTTATCACTAGGTTGGCTGTAGAACCATAGATTTTTTGGACACAGCAACCCTTAAAAATCATCTACTAAATTATAGAAGGCTTATAATCTGCTGTTGGAGGAGTGAGTGCGCATAATAATGGAATTACAGATCTTTGATGCAATTAATCTCTACTCTAAGCATTGGTTCCTATTAAACTCCTTTGGCTTTCTTTTGAAGTATTTTCTTTACAGAAATAGTTCTTAAAATTTCAAATAATGCCTTTTTAAAAAATCAGAAAATAAGATTCTCTTGTGATTTAAATATTTTGTCCATTAATCTGACCAAATTTTAATATCAGAATAAGCATGTGACATGAAGTATATATGAGTCATGGAAAAAGCAGGTATAAGGTAATTGCACCTCCAATACACCTATCACTTGGTTGTCTCAAAGAAAATTGGTTTGCACTTGAGAAAATATTTTATTAACTGCATTTTTTTACTTAATACTGCATATTCTATTAGATAATCTGAGCTTTTAGAAAAGACTGCTAAAGGCATAACACAAAAGTAGAAACAGATAAGGAACAAAGAATATAAAATATTTAAGCTGCATTTATTTGTAGTCAGGTAGAAATTGAGATATAAGTTTTTGAGAAGGACATATAAATAGAAGCTAAAGGCAGATTCCTTTTTGCAGTTTAGGAAGGACACTCCCTAGTATCTGAACATATTCCAAAAGTGATAACTATGTCACTTTAAAAATTTTTCTTTTCTGGGTTAAGAAAATACTTCTGAACATTGTGAGTTCTCATCTCCTGGAGATCTGGATCTCATAATCTCTGTAATAACATTAATAGCTGACCATTGTTATATATTGGTTTGTTTATAATTTACTTATATTATCACTTGGTCTTCACAGAAATTGTATGAGTAGCAGTCCCTTTTTATAGATCAGGAAACTTTGGATTAGAGAACTTTAGTTCAGTTTTATTTTTTTTCCCCTTCAGTGTTTCCACAATTCTCTATACTTTTGGAAGAACCCACCAAAAAAAAAAAAGAGAGAAAAATTTAAAAAGGTTTGGGGTGGGGGAAAAGAGTGATAACGTACAGGCTGGAAAGGGAAAGTAACCAAAATATATTTCTTTTTTAATTTGAGAAATGATCTGGTTTTCACCTGGCCAGTGATCAGTTTTTAGGAATGCAACCTTTTTTAGTTCATTAATGAGTGTGCTTAAAGGATAACCAGGGGATTATTACAAAAGAATATGTAAAACAGAAGGGAATAAGCAAAGAGGGAAAATAACTTTTTAACTTATAGTTAAAATGATGTCATGAAAGTTCATAGAAAAACCGAACTCCCTCAGAGGTGCTTCTAAAAGGTCACCAGGTAATGATCAAAAAATCCAGAGAAAAATGATAGTAAGTTTTATCTATCCCAGGACTGAACAAAAAGACAACTCAAAACCTGTTGGCACTGGGAAAGAGGTTAGAAGCCAGAAGTCAGAACTCTGAATGCACGTGTTCCATGGGCACTTAAAGCCTAAGGCACACTGTTCTCAGAGGAGCTGGCAGGAAACCTAGCATATTCAGACAGGGAAGTCCTAGAGGAAATCAGAAACTGACAATACTCTTCCTATAGATAAGGGCCAGAAGTTGTCAGCACTCTGATAAGAAATCCACAGCATCTGACTTGAGATGTGTCAGAAAGCCCAAAATACCAGGGGACTTGGATCTTCATCCAGGAGGCTCTGAAACTGGCATGTGCTCTTGGCTCAGACATAGCAAGGAAGATAGAAGCCAGCAGTAGGAACCCATTAAATCAAGATCAGGACCAAGTACCTGACCACCCTATCCAAGAGTATGACAAGAGCTAGAGCTTGGCTCTGGCACAAAACCACTATCTCTGAAAGTCATACTGTCTGAGAGAAATGATTCTGTCTTATATTAATAATCAATTATTGAATTAGCACCAGGCTTTTTTCAGAAACCTATTATAGGTTGTTCAGTCTCTGAAGGGCATCATTGATGGGTGAGATTAGCCAAATCCCTGGAACAAATGCCTTTTTATCCTGGGTGGGAGACCCTATGGAAGCAGTTGTTTTCCTTCGTTCTCAAAGACCAGCTGTGGCTGATCTGACCAGTATGAGCTTGGAATGCTCTACCACAGATTGGGCTCAGATAGTCCATGTGAGCACTTGGGGTGGATTCTCTAAAGTTGCTCACTTTTTTCTTTTGAGCTAGTTCAATTCTGCTTTGCTCATAGAGCACAGCACATTCTCTGATAGGCGATGTTGGACGGTCCTGTGCCAGTGTTTTCCATGTCACACGATCAACTCCAGAGTTCTTCTTGTATTGCTTTTTCTGACCACCATGTGAGTGTTTGACCTGTGTGAGTTCTCCATGAAATAGTCTTTTTGGCAAGTGTACATTTGGCATTTGAAGAACATGGCTAGCCCATTGGAGTTGCGCTGTCTGCAGCAGAGTCCGAACGCTTGGCAGTTTAGTTTAAGAAGGGACCTCAGTGTCTGGTACCTTATCCTGTCAGGTGATCTTCAGAACCTTCCCAAGACAATTCAAATGGAAGCGATTCAGTTTCCTGACATGGCAGTAGTATACTGTCCACGTTTCACAAGCATGTAACAGTGAGGTCAGCACAAAGGCTCACCCCACCCAACTAGAGTACCTTACAAAGAATTTTGTCTAAGGTGAATTGTGGCCCGCTGTATTCCTCTCATCTAGGTCTGAGCAGAGGTGACCCCCTGTTGTCTCGATTACTCTAGGCCAGGTTAGTTTGGAAAAGAGGTAAGTCTCTTAGTCCAAGACTGAGTGAGCAGAGTCAAGTTTCTCAGACCCTTATTGGAATAAGCCTACCTCTTATTGTAATACTCATTCTTCTTATTAATTATTAACCAGAGTTGATTGTCACTGTCAGGAACACTCACTCTTCCAAGGACATATAAGTGTTGAGTGGGTTCCATGACAGGGATCTTTGGTATTCATGAGCATCACTGAACTCTTTTGTTAATTATTGCTAATGTGATGAATAAAATGATTTTCCAGAAACTATGCCTCTTGAACTTTTTATATGTCACATATCCATGAGGTTTTCTTGGTAAAGATACTGGAATGGTTTGCCATTTCCTTGTCTAGTAGATCACCTTTTGTCACCTCTACACTACGACCTGTCTGTCTTGGGTAACCCTGCATGGCATTGAGCTACGTAAGCCCCTCTGCCATGACAAAGCAGTAATCTAGGAGGGGCCACAAGATCTATATGAGTATGGAATTATAAGTGAAGTAAGAGCTGTGGAGAAAAGATTAAGTAGGTTAGAATATAAAGTGAAAGACCATACCTGAGTAATTGTTAGTGTTTGAGGTCTGGGGTTTGAGGGGAATAGAAAAGAAATAATAATGTGAAAATAAGAGTTGTTACTTAGAAATAACTAGGGTTGATAATGTTTCTTCTTTTTCATTACCTTGATTATAAAGAGAGGTATGGAAAGCAAAAAAAAAAGAAAAAGTATGGTAGTCTATATTAGAGGGTGACCCATAGTTAATAGGCATACCTCTGAAGGTGAAAGGGATAAACCAACCTCTAAAATGGAAGAAGATAGCAGACTGGATTAGAAAACAGAATATGACAGTGTGTTGTTTAAAAAAAAAAACCCTTGAAACATAAAGATTGACAGTGTTAGAATGATTAATTTTTTATTCTTCAGAAGAATTTAAAAAAACAAAGAGTAGTAGCTGTCTCAAGCAATAATAAAGATAGCAGTACAAATAAACATTTCTCAAAGAGAGAACTAGGAAAACTACCTTATGCTTAAAGGCACCATGGACAGTGACATAGCATCACTGTTTAGTGTATGAGCACCAAACATCATAGCATCAAAGTACTTAAAAGAAAAAATAATCATTTACCTAAAAACCACAAAGAGAGCAAAACAATGATTATGATGCCTTGAATCAGCACTTTCATTCTGGGAAAAGTTGTGTCGATCAGTTGCTCTTTGGTTCCGTTCACCATCATTATGACTTCCCTGAGCAGAACTGCCCCTCCTTAGCTACCATTAATGTCTTTGTACTATTATTCCTCTATTAGGTTATTTTTCTCAGGTTAATGGTGGAAAGTTGGGGTAGGGGTATATGAATAGCTTGGTGTCAAGATGGCCAGAGAAGAGCTGTGCGAACATCAAGTTTGGACTAAAAATAGTGACCAAAGGACCCCCGATGTACATCCCCGGAATGCTAGGCTACTGGAGGAATCTGGAATGCAGGAATATGGGTGAGCCATGAAATGAAAATGAAAGAATGAGAATTCACAACAAATGAAGAAATGGAGGAATTTATCAGAAACTATTTTGCCCCATTTCGTGCCAACAGAAATTAGATGAAATGGATGATTTACCAAAATATGAAATACCCAGATTGACAGAGTAAGACTTAGAAAATTTTAGCATTCTAGCAAGACAGGTTAAACAAGGTGTAAATTAATTTACCCTGCCCAAATCCCCGGGACTATGTATCAAAGCGAATCCTATAAAATGTTCAAAGAACAGTTAATTCTAGTATCTACATGAAATGTTTGCAAAAATAGGAAGAAATCATACCATACTTCTTGTATGATACAAAAATGGTTTTAATGCCTAAACCAGAGAGAGAAAACAGAAAGGAAACCATAGATCAACATTTCTAATGAATATCAGTGCAATATTGTTAAATGTAATATTAGAAAAGAGGCTAATTGGCACATTAAAGAGTTTATACTATAACCACCTTGGATTTGTACCAGGAATGTATATTGTGGTTAATATTAAGAAATCTATAAATGTAATAGATCTCATTAATAACTAAGCAATAAAAATAATAAAGTCATATATAGACAGATCCAGAAAAAGCTTTTGACAGACTACATACTGTTAAAAACATTGAAAAGCATAAAAATATATGGACTATTCTTTAATAAAATGAATAGTAGCTATCTAAAACCAGCAGCCACCTACAGGTCTTCACAACAAGATTGGGGTAAAGCAAGGGTATTTTATAGAGATCTAGAAATGCTAGCTATACAGTAAAGCAAGAAAAATGAATTTGAGAGGGTAAGTATAGACTAAGGAAAAACAAAATTATCATTTTTCTGCAGATAATATAATAGTCCTTATTTGCTGCTACTCTTATTCAGTCATTCAGTTGTGTCCAACTCTTTGTGACTCTGTGGCCTCCTTATAGAACTCCTTAGTTTCATCTAAAAATTAATTGAAACAATAATTTCTGCAAAGGTGTAAGATAGAAAATAAACCCACAAAATTGTCAAGCTTTCTAGATATTCCCAAGGAAAACCAGCAAGAAGAGATAGAGTAATTTTATTCAGAGTAACTATATGAAGTATAAAATATTTAGGAGTCTGCCTACCAAGACACAGATAGCAATTATGTGAGCATACCTACAGAACAGCTATAGAACAGACCTAAATAATTGGAGAGATATTAATTGTTCATGGTTATACCATATCACTCTTAACAGAAGTAACAGTACGAGTACCTCATTTTACTTATTTAGTGCCATACCAATCAAAATATGAAAGTGTTACTTTATAATGGGCTAGAAAAAATAATGAAATTCATCTACCATCACAAAAGTGGCTGGGAAGTTAGGATAGTGATGCCAGAAAAGAAGAGGAATAAAAGAACATTAGTAAAACATTTTTTAATTACAAAAGAACAGAAAAAAATTGAAGGAAGACATATGTAGGACAGCTCTATCTGGAACTAACACATTGAATTGTTTATATACTTAAAAAAAACTCCAAGCTTTATGTAATGAGATTTATAGTTTCATATGCAGTTCTCTTTTTGCTCTTTGAATATAGAAATGTTCATGTTTGGTATTTGTCAAGTTCAAAATAATAAAAAAATTTTAAAAGAAAACCATTACAGAAGAAGGCATGACTACAAAAGCATGGGAGGAAAGGAAATACTTCACATTTATATAGGACTTTACAATTTGGAAAGCACTTCCATAACCACTTTTTGCCTTTTTTGCCTTTCTTTGTATCCCCAGTAGGTGCTTGATAAGTTGTTATATCTAATATATTATATCTAAATAGATTACATCTAATATCAACCATACACAGAGTTTGTTCTAAGGAAAGACAAACTCAATTAGGTTGTGTCCACCTTTTAAATTTCTCTAACAAGCCAGGAACTGGCTTGATTAAGAGGCTGAAGTATCCACTTTGTATACCTTTTCAACAGGGGCTGATATCATCCCACCATCATTTTACCTCGGGACAGAGGAAATACCTGTTCAATCAGACCACCCCCGAACCATGCCAGACCACTCTCAGCCTTGGGCTATTTAGGCAGAAAAATTTATCTCCACCCTAAGCCTGAGCAGAACACAGTGGAGCTTCCATACCTTTGATTAAATCAATTCAGGCTTGTTTTGGGGTTTGACCAAGATGAGACTCAATACAATCTCATGATCAGTAATGTCCTTCTTGAAGAACTTTGGGAGAAGGGACTGGGAGATTGGGGGGAGGAAAGCTCTGAGTCTCCAAGATACTGATCACTAAGAAAAACTATTTTTCACACTACTTAACAGGTGTAGACTGATAATTAGTGAGATTGGGACTTGCTAAAGGTCACAGAGTTAATAAAAGCTAGTGGTAGGACTAGAATCCAAATCTTAGTAGCATAGAATTTAGTAATGGAGGTTATTTATTTTTCCCAACCCACTTATTTTATACAGATGTGAAAACTGAGGCCTAGAGAAGTTAAGTGACCTGACCAAGGTAGTAACTCTTAAACATTTAGATCTGAATGGAGGTACTCCAATTTAAAATCTATAGTTCTTTCTACCGCCTCTAGAAAAGAAATGGGAGAAGAACCAGGACAAATAGAAAGAAAAAGGTTAAGATAAATATCAGGGGATGTCAGACAGATTGTAGTTATCAGTGCTGGTATCTGAGCAGGACAAAGTGGTGGTTGTGGTCCAAACAAAGCAGTCATAGTGGAAGGTAAGAAATAACCAGACATACAAAAGAAATGTTGACAACTTACCTTGTTCATGGTTCTCTTTCTTGGGCCATCTTTTATTCTGACTTCTTCTGTTCTAGTAATGTCATCCCTCTTCTCCCTGCTACTAAATGGTGCAATGAACAGAACACTGGACCTGGAGGCAGGAATAGCTGAGTTCAAATCCAGCCTTAGAAACTGATTAGCTGTGTGACCTGGGCAAATCATTTAATCTCTGTCTGCCTCAAGTTTTCTCAATGTAAAATGAGGTTAATAATAGCACCAATGTTACAGGGATATTGTGAGAACCAAATGAGATATTTGTAAAGCACTTAGCACAGTGCATGGTAGCTTAATAAATGCTCTTTCTTTCCTCCCTTCTCTCAGCTTAATGGAGACCAGCTGCTAGCTTGGCAGGACAGTAGAGTGCCTCTGATAAATTCCTCAGGTTGGCACTTAAGCCATCAAGTGCTCCTGCCTGATCTATCTATACGTATTTTCTAAATTAGAGGCCAGGCAGAAAACAGGTGGTGAGAAGTGCAATTAGACAACAGAAATACATATTTAAGACCATGTTGAGGAAGTTGCTGTGGGTACAGACTGCTAGTTTGAGAAATGTGGTTTTAGTTTAGTATTAACATAGAATATGTTTAGTAGTTAATCAAAGGGCTACTGTTCACCTATCTGTTTAACTGTATTACCTTAGCACTAGCAACATGAATATATTTTTCCTCATCCAGCCCTTCTAAATGGTTTAATAATTTGCTTTGGTTGATCTTCTGTAGGTTCACTTTAGAATATTCTGGTAAGCAGAAATGATAATTACACTTTATAGTCAAAACCCTTATCCATGCTTTCCAGAAAACAGATTTTTTTTTTCCCCAATGAAAGTTTTACTGTAAATTTCAGATTGGGAAAAAGGGACTTTTAACTTGGCCCTTTCAGGCCAGTGACTGGTGCCAAGGGCGTTTTCAAATTTAAAAAAAAAAAATTTTTTTTTTACCAAATGCCAAAGCATTGACAGTTGCCAAGAAGGTCTTGTTTCAGCCAGTAAAATTAACTTTTTGGTGGCCAAAGTCAAGTTTATCTTACCATGAAGCTTTGGAAAATTGTTGACTATGCAAATTTCATTTGAATAGAAGCATGGATTACATTTCCAGTAGGATTTTTTATATTTGAATTTTTTTTTCATCCCAGCTGTCTTTTGTCAAATGTATAAAAATAAGTATTTTTCTTTGTTTTTTCTTTTGTGTGTGAATATACTTTCAGACTTTTTATCTCCCTTCTGAATTTCTGTCATCATCGTCAGCATGTTATACCAGTTTAGAAGATGGCTGTTTCAAATTTGGTTTTCAGTGTCTTTAATGATACATATGATGAGAGTTCTCAGTTATTGTTAATTACTCTACATTTAATCCTTTCCGTTTAGTAGCAGTTTGTAAGAGAACAACATACTATTTCAGTATTTGATATTGTTTGTTTTGTGATTTTGTGTTCAATGAAATAAGTGAAAATTCATGCTTCTGCTAGTGATTTTTACCCTTTCTCAGTAAATATATTGAAAGGAGTTAAAATACATAATTTTCTTTGAAGATTATCCAGATCCTGCCTGGGTTTGTATGTCATTAGGTATTAACTAGAAGTAGAGTAATCTGAGTATTATTGTTTGTTGGCGTTGACTCATTAGGAGTGAACTTCAGGATAAAGTATTTATGGATTGCAAATTTAGAAAGAATATGTTTGTTAAGGGATGAAAGAGAACCAATATTTATTTCACAGATAATTTAGAACTATTTTTCAGAAATGGAAATAGCCATTTGAATATGCAAAGAACAATGTCTGTTTTTGAATCTCCTCTTAACCTTACTTGCTCTTGTGGATCGGTAGGTATTTATGTCTCTGTAGGTGCATGGTGTACTAGGAATTATCATCACTATTCAGAGGACTGAAAGGAAAGGAGAAAAAGAGCAGGCATGTGACCAGTCTATCTGAGGGAAGAGAAAGAAAAACTTCACTGGAAAACATGTAAAAAATGCCGTTTATTTGCCTGGGACACAAGTGGTTCAGTGACTTGATTACTTAATAATAAGGGCACCTTGTGCCACAGTAATAAGGAGCTGCCTTTGTCATTCAGGGCATACATGATAATCACATTTCTTTACTGCTTGAAGGTTTACAGGGCATTTACCTTATAATATAGTAAAAATGTTATGATTCCTAGTTTGTAATTGAGGAATGGAGCTAACGGGGCATCAGGAAAGGCCTTGTGTGGGAGATAGAACCTGAACTGAACTTTGAGAGGAGCTGGTGATTCTAAGAAGCACAGATGAAGATGTGTGGGGTGCAATTAGCCCTTGTAGAATACTCAAACTGGAATTTAAGGGAATACCAAGTAGGCCAATTTGGCCAAAACCTAGACTGTCTGAAGGACAGTAATGTGTAATGTGCTCAAAAAGGTGGTCTGGAGCCCTTGTTGTGAAGGGTTTCATGTGCCAGCCCGAGGAGCTTACGTTTTAGACTATTGGCATTGCGAAGCTACTTTTGAGGCAGTGGTCAGAACTTTGTGTTAGGAGTATCATTCTAAAAGCTCTGTAGAGGGTGGGGTGAAGAGGAGAGACCCTTAAGGCAAGGAGACCAGTTAGGAGGTTGATGAGGGCCTGAACTTGTATCCTCTGAATAGAAAGGTATGGAAATTTTGAAAGAATCATCTTATAGGTTTTTTAAACTGGAAGGGGCCATTGAGAAAGGTCTTCTGTTCTAATGTACTCATTCTATAATTGAACAACTGGAGGTACATTAAGATAAGTGATTTTCCCAAGGTTACACGGCAAATTATTATCAGAGCCAGGTTCTCTGATAACAAACCCAGAACTCTTTTTGCCACACCGTAATGTCATAGTTAGTGAGTGTTGATTTTACTGGGAATATCAAGATCCTCAGATCAGTTGATTTCCCTTATAGATATTGGTAATGATGTTCAGAATTAAAAACTACCATCCAACTTCTGTTTCTTGGAAATGGTTCTGAAGTCCTACGATACGTCCCCAAGATGATAAATTTTCTTGAGTATTTGGACTTTATCTTATACACTAGTCACCCTCTCATCTTCCTCCCCTCCACATTTCTATGCAGTAGCACATAGTAAGCACTTGGTAAAAGTACCTTATTGAGTTGAATTTCTTTGCCTTTATTTCACTTACAAAAACTACAGTTTATATGTTTACAAGTTAAAACTGGCTAATTCCTGGAGAGGCGGTACAGTTTTTTTTTAATGGTATTTGTTCTGTTATTTGCTGTTCCTTAAAATATTGCCGGTGCAGAATCTTTTTTAGAAGCAGTTTTATTCTAAGAATCTTTTGTTTGAAGACTAGTGGAAGAGGAGTAATGAGAAAGTTATACACAAGACTGACCCCTAAAGAATTTTTGTGTGGGATATTATTAAGGCATATAAGTCTGTAGTGGTTTTTCCCCGTTTTTAATTTTTTCATATAATTTTAAACAACCTCTATCTACAGGGAATAAGCCAATTTTTTTGGCTAGGTTAAATTTTTCGTCCCTAACATTGAAGGAGAGCTGGGACTACATGATTAAACTTGACCCAAAGTTGAGTATGGTGATACCAAGACTAAGTCAAGTCAAATGTGTGCACGTGTGTGTGTGTATGTGTGTGTGTGTGTGTGTAATTTGCCTCAAAATGCTCCATAAAATAATATTTATTTGTTTTTAAATAGTTTTTTGGGGGGGAGCAATGTGATGATAGTAATAGCATTTTCTAGCACCTACTATCGTCTAGGGCCTTGGTGGTGTGCTAATAAATGCTTTACAAATATTATTTCATTTTATCTTCACAACATTGCAATAACTTATTATCCCCATTTTACAGTTGAGGAAACTGAGGCAAACAGAAGTTAAATGACTTGTTCACAGTCGTACAGCTAATAAGTGTCTGAGGATGTACTAAAATTCAAGTCTTCCTGATTCCAGGCCTAGTGTTCTATCTACTACACCACCTAGCTGCCTAGCAGTGTTTTCTTGATTATCAGTTAACAGATTTTTGAAGAAAGACCCCATTAGGATACTGTCACATGTTTTTGTGAACTTTGAAAGTATGTTTATTTACTTCCCAAATCTGCCTCTTTTAACTCCCTTGCCTTTGGTGGGCGGCAGTTTGCTAGTGGAAACATTGCTTGTGTCCTGTGGGCTTTAGTTTCTTGACCAGGAGTTCATCATTAACTGCTTTCTAGCTTTCTTCTGGTGGTAACATTTATCTCCATCACAATTTCTGGAAGTGTGGGCAGTTGTTATCAGGTTCAGTCATTCTTGGGGGGTCCCATGTAAATGCTCTGTGAAGTTAGTGTACTTCTCTATTCTTCTTGCCAGGTTGATTTAATGTCCCTTAACAGTAATTAACAAGCATTTATTCAGAGCCTGCTGTATTCCAGGGAGTATACTAGGTACTGGGAATACAAATACAAAAATGAAACAGGCCCTCCCCTCAAGGAGCTATTTTGTAAAGGGCAAAGACATACAAAGTGAAATTTTTAGGGGGAAGATTGTAGCTGAGAGGATTGGGGAGGGTCATGTATAATGTGGCACTTGAGCCTAATCAGCTCGCTTGGGACTGTCTGGGAGGGCTTCTTGGCCAGTGGAGTTGTTTAAATAGGGGAGTAACATGGTCAGATCTCTACTTATAGAAAATTACTTTGACAGCAATGTGTAGTATGGACTGGAGCAGGGAGAGACTTGCCATAATGAGACCACTTAGGACTGGTAAAAGACTGGATGCAGTGAGACCACAATCTTGGCAAGCGGTGAAGAAGGCCTAATTTAAGATGGAAGCTGTATGGGTGAAGACAAGAGGTCAGATTTAGGAGATATTGTGAAAATAGAAACAACAAAACTTGGCAGCTGATTGAATATGTGGAATGAGAGAACATGAAGAGACTAAGATAATACTAGAATTACAAACCTGGGAAACAGGAAAGGATAGTGTCTTTGATAGACATCATGAAGTTTAGAAGTGAATAAGCTTTTTTTGGGAAAATTTTTATATTTTATTTTTTCCAATTACATGTAACAATTCTTAACATTTTTTTTGCAATTTTGAGTTCTAAATTCTCTCCCTCCCTTTCTGCCTTCCCCCATCTTTGAGAAGTCAAGCAATTTGATAAAGATTATACATGTGTAGTCATATAAAACATTTCCCTGTTACCATGTTGTGAAAGAGAACACAGACCAAAAAAAAAATTAAAAAAAAACTGTGCTTTGATCTGCATTCTGATTCTATCAGTTCTTTTTTTGGAAGTGGAGAGCATTTTTCATCCCAAGTCCTTCAGAATTGTCTTGGATCATTGAATTGCTAAGAATAACTGAATCATCCACGGCTGATCATTGTACAATGTTTTTATTACTGTGTGCAGTGTTCTTCTGGTTCTGCTCACTTCACTTTGCATAAAAATTAATATGTCTTCCCAGGTTTTTCTGAAGCCATCCAGCTTGCCATTTCTTACAGCACAGTAGTATTCCATTACAATTATATACCACAATCTGTTCAGCCATTCCTCAATTGATGAGCATCCCCTCAATTTCCAATTCTTTGCCACCACAAAAAAGAGCTGCTATAAATATTTTTGTACATGTACATCTTTTTCCTTTTTTAATTTGAAAAAAAAATCTCTTTGGGATATACACCTAGCAGTGTTATTGCTGGATCTAGGAGTATGCAGAGTTTTATAGCCCTTTGGGCATAGTTCTAAATTGCTCTCCAGATGGTGAGATCTTTGTACAACTCCACAAAGAGTGCCTTAGTGTCTCAGGTTTTCCATATCCTATACGTTTGTCATTTTCTGTCATAATAGCCAACCTGATAGGTGTAAGGTGGTATCTCAGAGTTACTCTAAAATTTCATTTCTCCAATCGATAGTGATTGAGAGCATTTTTATATGACTATAGTTTTATTTTTCTTCTGAAAACTGCTTGTTCATATTTTTGACCATTTATCATTTGGGGAATCACTTATATTCTTATAAATTTAACTCAGTTCTGTATATATTTGAGAAATGAAGTCTTTTATCAGAGCAACTTGATGTAAATCCCCCCGCACCCCCAGTTTTCTGTTTTCCTTCTGGTCTTGGCTGCATTGTTTCTGTTGGTGCAAAAAACATTTTTTTAATTTAATGGAATGAAAATTATTCATTTTGTACCCTGTAATGCTCTCTGTCTCTTGTTTGGTCACAAATTCTTCTCATCCATAAATCTGACACGTAAAATATTCCATGTCCCCCTAATTTGTTTATGATTAATACCTTTATGTCTAAATCATATGTCCATTTTGACCTTATCTTGGTATACAATGTAAGATGTTGGTTTATGCCTACTATTTGCCAGATTGCTTTATAGTTTTCCCAACAGTTTTTGTCAGATAGTGAGTTCTTGTCCCCAAAGCTTGGATCTTCGGGTTTGTCCAACACTGGATTGTTATGGTCATTTACTCCTGTGTAATATGTACCAGATTAATCTGTTCCACTGATCCACCTCTATTTCTTAACCAGTACTACATTGTTTTGATGATTACCTCTTTGTAATGCAGTTTGAGATCTGATACTGCTAGGTCACCTTTCTTTTTTTTTTCCCTTGAAATTCTTGACTTTTTCTTCCTCTAGATGAATTTTGTTATGATTTTTTTTCTAGCTCTGTAAAATAATTTTTTGGTAGCTTGATTTATATGGCACTGAATAAATAAATTAATTTAGGTTGAATTGTCATTTTTATTATATTGGCTCTGCCTACCCATGAGCAATTGATAGTTCTTCATTTGTTTAGATTTGTCTTTATTTGTGTGAAGTCTTTTGTATTTGTGTTCCTATAATTCCTGGGTTTGTCGTGGCAGGTAGACTTTTCAAATATTTTTGAACATCTACAGTTATAGTTGGAATGATTTGTGTGGTAAGCCAGCAAAGAAGACTGAGAAGGAGTAATTAAATGGGTAGATGGCAGTCCAGAAAGAAATAGTGTTACAAAAACAGGCATTGAGAGAGCTTCTGAGAAAGTGCCCAACTGTGCCAGTAAGGTATACCTATCATCGTTCACAGAGAACTCATCATACCTCATGAGGGATGACATGTCATGGTAGATAGAGCACTGAAAATGGAGTCAGAAAGATCTAGGCTCAGATTCCACATCAGGCATTTACTAGTTTTGTGATCCTGGCCAAGTTATTTAATTTCTCTGTGCCTCAGGGCCCTCATCTATAAAATGAGAGGGTTGGACTTAATGTCCTGTAAGGTCTCTTCCAGCTCTAAATCAACTGCCTACAATCCCTTTTTGCTAAATTTGGGACAACATGGAAATATGTAGCTGGGATGATAGTATATTTTGTTGTAGTCTTAACTCTTTGAGTATAGCAGTTATATCCCATGGGACCCCAGGATTAAAAGGGTTAATATTGTTTTACTATCCTGGGATTCAGAATGGAATACTGTTGTAATAGCTATAGCTGTAGCTTTTGTTGTAGCTTTCTTAATGATTAAAGGCATTTTATTTTATTTTTATTTTAGAGACATTCTAGCTGCTAGATAGGAATGAAAAGTTATCCTAGGACACTGGTATAGATATTTAATGAATGGACCTGACTCAGGCTGTTTGTTCTCCTGTTAATTTAGGTGTAGTGTTGGAACAAAATGAAATTCTTGTAGGTTATTCAACAGTTAACAAAAGGAGATTTACAGTTATAGAGTAGAGAATAAACAAGGATACTGTTAACACTTGGGAATTCTTATCTGTTGCATATATTTTACATATTTGATCTCATTTGATCCTTACAATAGCCCTGAAAGGTAGGTGCTATCATTCATATGCAGTTGCAAAGTTTGCACTTGAGGAAACTGAGGCAAATAGAGGTCAAATGACTTACCCAGGGTCACACAGCTAGTAACTGTCTGAGCCTGGATCATGAGGATGAATATTTTGTTTAAGAAACAGTAAGAAGGCCAATTTGGCTAGATTATAGAATGTGTAAAGGGTGCTAATGTTTAATAAGATTGGAAAGGTATATTGGAACCAGACTATTAAGGGTTTTAAATGCTAGACTCTGAGGAGTTTAAACTTAACTCTAGAGGTAGTAAGTAACCACTAGAATTTCTTCACAGAATTTGAGAGTTGGAAGCGGCCTCAGTAGTCATCTAGTTCAACTTACATCCCAAAGGAATGCCCAGTGTAACATGCTTGGCAAATAGTCATCCAGCCTCTGCTTTGAAGACTCTTGGTGAGGAGGACCTCTTAAGGCAGTTCATTCCATTTTTGAATGACTGTAATTGTTGAAAAGTTCTTCCTGATCTCAGGCCTAAATTTCTCTTTACAATCTCTATCCATTGCTCCTGGTTATATAGTCAATGGGTCACACAAAAAAGACTAATCAGTCTTCCATGTGAAAACCCTTAAGATCTTGAAGACAGGTACCTTCTCCTCTTCTTCTTCAAGTTTTCTCTTTTCAAGGCTAAACATCCCCAATTTCTCTACCTGATCCTCATATGACAGACTCCAGGTCCTTCCCTGTCCTGGTTGGCCCCCCTGTCCCCAGTACTCTCCAGCTTCTCGGTGTTAAACTGTCACCCTCAGGAATATGACATATGGTTAGCCTTGTGCTTTAGAAGAATAATTTTGGCAGCTGTGTGGAGTATGGATTGGAGAGGGGAGAAAACAGTAAGAGGCTATTACAGTGTTAAAGGCAGAGGGTGATCAAGGCCTCAACGTGTGGTAGCCACATATAATGGAAAGGTTGTGAGAGATGTGGAGCTAGAACAGACAGTACTTGACAACTGATTGGTGAAGGGCAGTGAGCAAGAATGAATGAGTTGAGGTTAGGAACCTAGGCAACTAGGAAGATGGTGCTACTTTAAACAGAAAAAGAGAGATCCAGAATATGGGTAAGTTTTGAGAGAAAATAATAAGTTCATTAGAATGTGAGCTCTTGAGAGCAAGAACTATGTTTTTTCCTTTCTTTGTATTTCTAGCACTTAGTACTGTTGTTCAGTCATCTCAGTTATGTCTGACTCTTTGTGACGCCATTTGGGGTGTTCCTGGCAAAGATACTGGAGTGGCTTGCTATTTCCTTCTCCAGCTCATTTTACAGATGAGGAAACTGAGGCAAACAGGGTTAAGGGACTTGCCCAGGGTCACAGAGCAGTAGCTGTCTGAGGCCAGATTTGAACCTCAGGAAGTTGAGTCTTCCTGACTCCAGGCCTAGAACTCCATCTACCGCACCACGTAGGTACTCCAGCACTTAGTACAGTACCTGACAAACACTAAGTGCTTATTAAATGTTTGCTGACTTGACTTGTGGATACATTGAACTTGAGGTGGCCATAAAACATTCAGTTTGAAATATCTAATAAACAGTTGGTAATGTCGACCTCAAGTTCAAGTAGAATGTACCATTCTGACAAGCAGGTAGGCAAATTCTGAAAATGAATAAAGGTTCCAAACCTGGTGAACATATCTGAGGACAGAAGTCTGGGTGAGCAGATCAGAAGCAGGCCTGTAGAAGGCTGCAGCAAAGGATCCAGGATATGAAAATGGTCAAGTCACATAAATCCAGAGCGGATAAAATTAATGTATTTTCAACATTTCAGGCAGCTCTTGTGACTTACCTCATTTACACCTTAAGGGAGCTTGCCTTTGTAGGATTTCTTGTCAGTATGTCACTGTCCTGGATTGAATAATATTCCAGTCTCACCAGTAAAGAATATCTGGAAGTATTTACTACTCTTTCTTGATTAATTTCTCCTGAGACCTCATTGGCTTTTGGTAGCTATCTAGGGAAGGTTGGTTGATGAATTTCTTTAAACCTTGAGGATGGTCTCTGTTGGTATATATCGGTGCTTTATAATTCTGTCCCATCTCAGTTGTTTAATATTTTTATTGATAATTTGGATAAAGACAGCCTGATTATCATACTTTCAGTTGACACAAATCTAGGAGAGCTATCTTTTGGATAAAAGGATCATAATATAAAAATACCTTGACGGATAGGAAGAGGTTCAATCTAAAAAGCTGGAATTTAATGAATATGTGTATGTATAAAATCTCGGATTTAAAAAAAAATTTTTGTAGACACAAAATTGAGGAGGTGTGGTTTAGATAAATGGTGTTGTGTGGGACAAAAACTAAACCCAAAATTAAACTCAGAGGCTTCTCAAGTAGAAAGTAGAAATGAATTTTATTATGATCCCGTGGGAAAGGGTGGTCTCCGAACCAATAGACAGGGCCCAGAGGACAGAACTTAGCTTTATACTCTAATGTAAACAACCCCCTGCCCCACCACCACTGGCCTTTTACTCTCATTGGTGGAATCCAGGCTCACCATTTCACAGAAATCTACTACCCCAGGTACAATTTAGCCAATGCTAAACTCTTAAAAAACACTTTTTTCCTTATTTGGCGAGGACACAGTTCAGGTGATTTGAGTAACTCAAAAGTTAGGCCTAGCTGTCAGTCAGAAGCCCTGAGCCATGCCAAAAGGTCCCCATCCCCATCCATTCCACTCAACTCACAGAAAGGCCAAGATCCAGATTCCATAACAGGGCTTCACCATCCTGATGAGGGCACAGTCTCTGGGAACCCCTTGAACCCTTGAACTCTCCTTGAATCTTGCCACTAGACCTGGCCTTGGCCTGAGGCTATAACCATTAAGCCCAAATGCCTACCTTGCCCAGTCCTCTATTGTCCTGCTTCACATCCTTAATCCTGATCAAAATATCTATACCCTAGCTCTGTTACCCTAGCCCTTTATGGTCTGTCATTTCCATGTAGCCTTCAGCTATTTCCCCCACCCTGGAGTCTGACCTCATCCTTAAGTCCCTCCCTAGACCCCTCTTCTGGTCACCCCAGACCACCCCTCAATCCCTCCCACAACCTTTGTGTATATAATCTCCATCTTGCCTCCATGAAGGTGGTCAGATCCAATCTAGCTCAGATTGGTCTGGCCCGCTTTCCTTACAGGCGTCGCAAGGGGTGGGATGTCTTGGGGGCAGGCCTATGTGGCTAACTCTTAATAAACTTTATCTTTTCCCTTGGCTGAGAAAGCTTGAGTCGAATTCTTTCGGCAGGACCCGGTGTTTCGGTACTTTGGGGTGTCGAGCACCTCTCACCCCAAACCCTCATCAATCCCACTCAGTGTCAAACTCAGATAGAAATAGATCCCTGCAGACTGCATATTTACTTAGAAAAACACAAATTAACATCTGTGCTGTATTGTATTCTTATTTATTTTTGTTAAATATTTCCCAATTATATTTTAAGCTGATTAGGGCCCCATTTGGGAGTTTGATATCTTTAGTTTAGACCATTGTTTGTGAGGAAAAAGACTTAAGTCTTTTGTACAAATATAATTTCAGAAAAAAAAAGGTTAGCAGTTATCCTATTCTACTCTTCTGATTGTAGCTGGGGCATCACATTTTAAGGAAAACATTAGTTCAATTCAGCAAGTATTTGGTAAGCTATAATATGCAAGGCACTGTGCTGGTTACTAGACTACAACTAGAGATGACCTGGAATTATTAGGGGACTCAGAACCATGTTATAACCATATTTCACCATGCTTCAGTTTCACACACATTTACCCACCTAAGCTATCTCACCATCTGCCTATCACTACGGAACTGCTCCTTCCCACTTGGACCAACATCGTCCTTAACAGATCTAAGATTCATATACCCTGGTTGTCCTGAATCAAAGCCCTACACCCTGGAAAGTTAATTCACTTATTTTTGTAGCTTTAGCCCTAAAGCCTAACCCACTAGAATGATGACTGAGACTGCACAAACTGGTGTACTACCAGCTGGCCCTGGACACCAATCTGTGCTTCAACTTTTTGTACCATCCAGCCACCACCCAGTCCATGTTACTACCTCCTCTTCTCCCCTTCCCTTGCTTTCCATTTCCTCAAAACAATATTCCCTTTTCTTGCAATCTGTCCTTCAATATGTGTTGTCTTTTCTTCTTAGAAAGTGAACTCAAGTGAAGGACTGTCTCTTTTTTCATCTTTGTGTTGCTGAAGAGGTTTTGGGTTGAGGGGTGCTCAACACGCCAACTCCTGCCGAATGAATTTGACCCAAGCCTTCTCAGCCAAGGAAAAAGACAAAGTTTATTAAGAGTTTGCTATAATGGGTTGTCTTAAGAAATCCCACCCTTTGGGACGCTTGTGTTCATAAATGGGCCAGATTCAACCTACTGAGCTAGATTGAATCTGAGCGTCTTCATGGAGGCAAGATGAGACTTATATACAGAAAGATTGTGGGAGGGTTTGAGGGGTGGTCTCCAGTAGTCTGGGATGACTAGAGGAGGGGTTTAGAGGGACTGGGGTGACTGGGGTGAGGTCAGACTTCAGGGTGGGAAATAGCTGAAGGCTACCTGGAGATGACAGACAGAGAGCTAGGGTAACCGAACTAGGGTATAGATATTTTGATCAGGATCAAGGGTGGGAAACAGCCAGAAGGCAATCCAGAGGCCGCCAGACAATGGAAGGTCAGGCCAGGCTAGGCTATTTGGGCATGAAAAGCCAGATCAAGTGGGAAGATTCAGGGTGGGGTTCAAGGGGGTTCCCACAGTCCAAACCCCATCATTCCCATTACTTAGCACAGTGCCTGACACATGATCACTTCCTAATAAATAAGCATCCATCCATTCATGCATCCAACCATCCCTTCATTTATTCATAAAAGAAGCTATTGAAGAACTGGGGATGTTTAGACTGGTTTTTATCAGGCTTCAGATATTTGAAGGACTTTCAGAGAGAATCAAGATTAGAATTCTTACTCTCTTTCTCCAGAGGGAACAACTAAAGCAAGTGTATCAGACTAGGTATCACTAGATATTGTAGATACCACATCTACATAAGAAAGAACTCCCAAACAATCGAGGTTATCCTGGTGATTAAAAAGGTTCCAGAGACATAGTTCTGCATAATTTAATCACTTTATTAATAAGGCTGGCATGCTTATTAATGAGTTCTCATAGACCAAGGACCCCTAGTGGTGGTGGGCTCACAGTTTATGTGCCTTTTGAAGAGTAAGTGTTCCTGAGGGGTGTCAGGTAACTCTGGTTAACATAATGAGAGGTGGGCTATATTAAAATGAGTGTCTTGGGGTATGTGACTTAGGTCACCCAAATCTTGGTCAAAGAGACCACATCACCTGTCTTGATTGTAAGGAGAATCAACATTTTCCCAGACCTGTCTCAGCAAACACAATGAGCACTAATTAGCCCAAACTTAGAATTTCTTTTACTGTCTAATAAGATCTTGGTCTGGGTAAATCTTTTAAGAGAGCTTTCTCACTCTGGTTGGTCTCTGGACGAGGAAGTAGAAAAGGGGAAGAATCTTGGTCATAATGCAATAATTAATTATTAAATACAAAAGAGAAATATTCATTTCTCACATATCCAACAACGAAATGAACTGCATTAGGCAGTAACGAACCCGTCTTTGAATATGTTCACTTAGAAGACAGAAGTTTATACATTTATTGAATGAATGATTAAACAACTCTGTGAGTGACTCTTCCTTTGTTTTCTGGTAGAGAAGGAAATTTTCCTTATGATAAAAGAATTAAATATTAACAGATTATAAAAAGTTAACTGTTTGGATGCCATTTGGAATCCTATATCCAGCGTTACCCTTGCTTTGTTGTTGTTATTGTTCAAGTAATATATTTCTCCATGAGTTAATATAATTTTCCAAGCTTTTCAGTCATGTTCGTGTTGAGCCTTTCATTAGAGGACTTTGTTGTCAAGTAAAGGAGAATCCTTGTATTTATTTGAATTTGGCTATGTCATCTTTCACTGTTAACTAGCTTTTTTTCTTTGTCCTGCGCAGTAATGGACAGAGAGCCAGCAGTACTTGAGTTCAAATCCTGTTTTAACCGACTAGCTTTATGACCATGAACAAGTCACTTATGATGAGGGCACAGTCTCTGGGAACCCCTTGGTTCCATCAAGCTCCTCCTTAGACTCCCTCATGGAGGCAAGATGGAGATTATATACACAAAGATTGTGGGAGGGATTGAGGGGTGGTCTGGGGTGACCAGAGGAGGGGTTTAGGGAGGACTTGAGGAGGAGTCTATTGGGACCCAGATGAGGTCAGACTCCAGGGTGGGAAATAGCTGAAGGCTACATGGAAATGACAGACAATAGAGGGCTAGGGTAACAGAGCTAGGGTATAGATATTTTGATCAGGATTAAGGATGGGAAACAGGATTAAGGGTGGGAAACAGCTGGACAATAGAGGGCTGGGCAAGGTAGGCAGTTGGGCCTAATGGTTATAGCCTCAGGCCAAGGCCAGGTCGAGTGGGAGGATCAAGGTAGGCATTTGGGTCTAATGGTTATAGCCTCAGGCCAAGGCCAGATCAAGTGGGAAGATTCAAGGAGAGTTCAAGGGTTCAAGGGGTTCCCAGAGACTGTGCCCTCATCAACTTACCCTCTGTGTTCTAGGCAGTCCTCTAAGACTCTTAAGTTGGAGAATTGAGAGATGGAATTTTCTTATCTAGTAGCTCTCTATCAATGAAATCACAGTTCTAGGCCCTACTAATGAGGGCACAGTCTCTGGGAACCCCCTTGAGTCTGGAGTGCGGTCTCTGGGAGCCCCCTTGAGCTGTCCCTGAATCTTCCGGCTGGATCTGGCCTTCCCCTAGGGCCACAAGCCTCACATTGTCCTTGGGCCCAGATCTCTCCCTCTATTGTTACTTTAGATATGCATGCCTTCAGTTACTTCCCAACCTTTGATATTCCTTCAGGAACTTCCTGCCCTTAATTCTATTCTCTTGGTTCCTGGACTCTGACCTCACCTGGTCCTCCTTAGACTTCCCCTCAAGACCCTCCCCTAAACCCCTCCTCTAGTCACCCCAGACCACCCCTCAATCCCTCCTACAATCTTTGTGTATATAATCTCTGTCTTGCCTCGATGAAGGTACTCAGATTCAATCTAATTCAGTACGTTGAATCTGGCCCGCTTGTGGAAACAGGTGTCACAGTGGGGGAAGGGGGGATTTCTTAAGACAGCCCATTATGGGGAATCCCTAATAAACTTTCTCTTTTCCCTTGGCTGAGAAGGCTTGAGTCGAATTCTTTCGGCAGGACCTGGTGCATCAATATTTTGGGGTGCCGAGCACCCCTCAACCTTTTACCTCTTCACTACTGCTGTCTGTCTGTCTTTCTTAATAGTAAAGAAGTATAATTTTGTGTGTGTTTTGGGGAAAATTTTTTAATGAAATAATGAAACTTTATCCAAGCTTTGAAACATGAAATGTGATATTTTATAGTTTGTTTATATTTTGAGAAATATTGTAGCATTGTAACTTATCTAGTTAATTTCATGTGGAAAAATACTTATGTTGTAATGTTGGTTTGATTTTCTGATTTCACAAGTTAAAACAGAATCCTCAATTAACAGTAACGTTTTAATAGAATAACACTATGTTAGGGTAAGCCCATTTGGTAATTTTTAATCTTTCCCCCCCAAACTCTTGTCTCCTCCTGACTTCCAATTACATATTAATTTTCTTGTTATTATCATGGACACCACTATGGTCCCAGTCACCCAGGCTCACAACTACTGTATCATCCTTGACTTTTTACTCTCATCCCATATTTCCAGTTTCTTGCCAAATCTTGCCATTTCTGTCTTGACATCTCTCATATATGTCCCTTTCTTTCCATTCATATGGCCACAATCCTGGCTCAGGCTTTCATCGTCTTTTGCCCTGAACTACTGTAATAGCTTTATACTTTTCTTCCTGTATCAGATCTCTTCCCACTTCATTCTATCTTTCACACAGCTCCAGGATGATTTTTCTATAACCCAGGTCTGACAGATCAATTTCCTGCTCACTGGGCTTCACTGGCTTCCTCTTAAGTTCAGGATTAAATATATTTTCCTCTGTTTGGCACGTAAAGCTCTTCACCTGGCCTTTTTAGCCTTCTGTATGCAGCTCCACGGCCCCCCTTGCAGTTCCTATAATAAGATATTCCATCTCTTACCTCCATGATTTTGCATTGTTTGTTCCCCATGTCTAGAATGCTCTACCCTCTCACCTCTGTTAATTTCCCTGGCTTCCTTCGAGACTCAGCTCCATTCTGACCTCCTTCAATAAGCTTTTACTGCTTCCTCCAACTGCTAATGCATTCCCATTTCAGATGACCTTCATCTACTCTGTATGTGTATGTATGTATACATATATATTGTGTGTACTTAGTAACATGTTGTCTCCTTTGCTAGAAAGTATACTTCTTGAGGGCAAGGACTTTTTTTGTCTTACTGACTGACTGATTTGATTGATAGATGAAGAAAGTTCATAATTATACAGAGGGTAGAAATAGATATATTATTGAACTTAGAGTCAGGAGTGATTGATTTCAGATTCCACCTCTGATCATGGTCAAGTCAGTTAACTTCTCTGAGCCTCAGTTTCCTCATTTGTAGATTGATAATGGATATTCGTGATATTTAATAGTATTTTTGTGTGGCCTAAATGACATTGTGTTTATAAAATGCTTAATAAATTGTAAAGTGGTAAATAAATAAAAGTTAATACTGCTTTCAAGAAAATATCATTGCGGTTACCGTAGAACTGTACTGTTTGCAGCCATGTTTGACAGAACCTGTAGAATATCCTTTAGAGAAATTACTAATTTTGTTTTTCCCCATTTCAGGATTTTGGCCCCACACAGTTGTTATCAAGATATTGAGACACTTTATAACTTCCTAGTGACTAATGAGGTATGAGAGATTATATTTTTATATCTTTTCCAAAACAAATGGCTTTAATGTGAAATGAAAACAAAAAAATAATTTTTAGATTGTGGATATCATTGATAGAAAGAGGAACACTGATGGATTTGAAAGAGTATTTTCCTAGGAATTAAAAGAATTTTTAATTAAAAGACTTGTTTGGGGACTTTTGCTAACCAGCTGTGTGATCTTGGGTAGGCCACTTATTTATGCCTCAGTTTTCTTATCTGTAAAATGAGAAAGATGGATTAGATTATTTCTGAGGTCCTTTCTAGCTTTGAAATGATTTTTAAAATGCAATAAAAGCAAATAAATGTATTCTAATATTAATTTAAAATTTTATTACTTTGAGTGTATGATGCTTCAGTAGCCTTTATTTAATCATCAGTCATAAAACTCCCACCTTCACTGCTTTCTTACTAGGATATACATTGGAGCCTTCAATATAACACAATTAATTTTCTTTAGTAGAATTTTTTTGTATATGTTGATTTATCCTAAAGGTTTGAGTTACTAGAAATTCCAGAGGGACATAATAATATTTTATGGTCTCACCTTTAAGAGCAGCACAGACCCTGAGAATAACATTACAGTGAAAATCCAGAGTGTTGTTTGAGTTTTCCCCCCAGAGTGTTTCTTGTTTATTTACATGCTTTCTTTTTCATTTTTTGTTCTAGGTACGCTTTATATCGGTTTTTTATTTCTCTTTGCTTAAAGGTAGCCTAGGTTGCCTTTGTATTCTAACATTCCAAATTTGTAATCATGATTCACTTTTTGAAAAGAATTCTGTGCAAGAGTGATAATAAAATGGTAGGCTTCTGCATAATTTATAGTAATTTTGATTCCTTCATAAATACATTTAGGTCATGTTGATAGAGTTAGAGCTAGGATTCAAACCAAGGTCTCTAAATTTAGAATCTACTATTTTTCCATTGTGTTATGGTGTCTCAATAAATACTTGGCATCATTTTCCACTCCTCATGAAAGTATCATTAAGATTACATATTTAATTTATTGACAAATCTTGTCATTCTTACCTTTATGATATCACTCATGTACACTCCTTTCTCTCCACTTATGTTGCTGCTACCATCCTAATTTGAGTGTTCAGTGCCTCTATCTTTAACTCTTGTAATAGCCTTCTAATTGATCTCCCTGTCTCAAATCTTTCCCAATTTCATTCCATCCTTACTTAGCTGCCAATATGAGTTTTCTAAAGTGTAGATCTCCAAACTCAGTGAGCTTTAGAGGCATCTTGTCACCTGTAGGATCGTATATAAAATCTACTATTTGGCATTTGAAGCTCTTCATAACCTGGCCCTTTCCTATGTTTATAGTCTTCTTACATTTTGCTATCTTTTATGCAGTCTGTGATCTAGCTACTCTGGACTTTTTGCTATTCTTTGAACTCACACTATAATAATTTGCCTCCTCACCTCCACCTCTTAATATCCCTTCCTTCCTTTAAAACTTAGGTCAAATCTGATCTTCTATAGGAAACCTTTCCTTTCCTCAGCAGTTGCCTCTCTCTCCTTCCTTCTTCCCTCCCTCCCTCTCCAACACCTTCCATCTGTTCCGTATTTAGTTTTTATGTACTTATTTACATGTAGTCTCCATTAGAAGATGAGCTTCTTGAGGACAGGGACTATTTTAGTCTTTGTATTCCCAGTACTTACTTCAATGCCTGACACATAGAAGAAACTTAAATTCTTGTTGACCAACTGACAAATTAAGTCAAAATCATATGTGCTACTCTATAACAATATCTAATACTTGATATTCATAATGTAAACTCATATTCCACAAGCCAGACATGAAAATAAATCCTGTTAATATCATAGAGTCTTAATGCTGTAAGAGACCTTAGAGACCATTTCATCTAATCCCTCCCAAAATTTAACTATAGCATCCCCAAATTTGTAATTACACTGAACATATTTCCTAACAATTTCATTTTGTAGCAGAAATGAAATTTCTATTATGTTTGAAAATGCCAAGTGCATATTTTAACCTAGCTATGTCCTTTGTGACCTTATAGATGTGATAGTTAACATCACATAAGTGATAACTAATAAAAACAGTGAAATAGGACATTTCTGGTTAGACTATACTGATTTTTACATTAATTTGGGTAGTGTGTTTTGGGTTTTTCTGAATAATGAATTAACCTGCAACTCAGTCGTGCTGTTTTTAGAGTATTTCTTTGGACACTTACAAGTTCAAGGAATCATTTCATATTTGAATTATATTAGATGCATATTTATTTCTTTAACTTATTTTTACAAACAGTTGTCAGACATTTTCCATAAAAGGCAGCTGGTGAAGAACAAATTAATTTCCTTTGTCCTGAAGCCTATCATCTATACTCTGTTGGTATTTGGTGATCTCAGTTTGGGTACTTAGTGGATGTTGGCATTTGGGGCAACACTGAAAACATCACTGGTCCTTAATTCAAGGATAAAACACACAAAGGAGTAGGGACTGGAATTGTTGTGGATTGTTATTGGCTTGACCTTGAATGTCAGTAGAGCAGGAAGGCAAGTACCATTGTGCTTTGAATTGTAGAGAACTATTTGTTTTCTGAAAGGTTTTAGCCCAGAAGTTACTTATCAAATTGCAAAGAAAACATCCTGCATCAGTCTCATTTGTTCTTCATTTCATAAGATTATAGATTTATAGCTAAAATGCACATTAAAAGCCATCAAGTGCAACCCTCTCATTTTATACAGGTGGGCTGAGAGGCCAACTAGAGGACTCAAGTGACATTTCTCAGTATTAAGTCATTAACGTCATGATATATTTGAAAATAGACTATTTGTTCATAAGATCAGAGATCTAGTGCTGGAAAGGACCGTAGAGACCATCTAATACAACCCCCTCTTTTTCTTTAATATTTTTTAAACTAACAAGTGTCTATTCTCTCTCTTTCCCACCTTCCCCCTCAACTGAAAGAAAAAAAAAACCTTTGTAATAAATATTCATAGTCAGATAAAACAAATTCCCTTATTGACCATGTCCAAAAATGTGCTTCCTATTCTACTTATTTAGTCCATCTCCTCTCTGTTGTGATGTGAATATTCTTCATCATCAGTTCTCTGGAATCATGGTTGAGTCATTGTGTTGATGAGAGTTCTTTAGTATTTCAGAATTGGTAATTTTTATGTTGTGGTTATGTATAAATTGTTCTCCTGGATCTGTTCATTTCAGTCTTCATCAGTTTATACAAGTCTTCCAAGGTTTCTTTGAAACTGTTCCTTTGGTCATTTCTTATGGTAAAATAGTATTCCCTTGTATTCTGTACTGTAATTTCTTCAGCTATTCTGCAGTTGATGGGCACCTTCTTAGTTTAAAGTTATTTGCCACCGTGAGAATAGCTGCTAGAAACATTTTCACATATTTCATTCGTACTTCTTTTGGTGTCTTTGAGAGTATAGACCTAGTAGTTGTATCTCTGGGTCCACTGGGTATGCACAATTTAGTAACTTTTGGGGCATAGCTCTAAATCATTTTCTGGAATGGATGGACTAATGTACAGTATGGTTCCACCAACAGTGCATTACTATGCCTGTTTTCCTAAAACCCCTCCAATTTTTGTCATTTTGTTTTTTTTGTCAGGGTTGATAATGGTGTGAGGTATAACCCCAGAGTTACTTTAATTTGCATTTTCTATTAGTGATCTGGAGCATTTCATTTAGAAATTGATAGGTTTGATTTATGCCCTTGAGAACTGCCTGTTAATATCCTTTGATTATTGATCAGTTGGAACACTCTTAATTTTTAAAAAAAAGATCAGGAAACTGAGACTGGGGGAAGCTGCATGAGTTGCCTAAGGTCAAGTAAGTATCAAGTGTAAGGAAGAATTTGAAGCCAGCTTCGATGTGACCCTGGGCAAGTCACTTAAGCCTATTTGCTTCTGTTTCTTCATTTGTAAAATGATCTGGAGAAGGAAATGGCAAACCACTCCAGTATCTTTGCTAAGAAAACCCCAAGAGGGTCTTGAAAAGTTACTGGACAATAACAACATTTTATCCATTTATAGAAATTCCAGAGCAGAAGTGTCAAACGTGAACAACACTCCTGAGTGAGGCTCAGGTTGGAGCCAGATTAAAATGTAATTGGGAAACATTCAACAAAATACATAAAAATACAATAGAATGTAGATAATGTTAACAAATGGTTTTCTAAGTCAGTGTGTGGTCCACTGGGATCCTTATGTAAATATGGTTTAGTGACTCTCATTTCTATTTGTTGGACACCAACGCTCTGGAGAATAAAATATATTTTACCTGAGCATACCATGACATTTTTGCAGAAAGCTATTTGCCTTCATAGAAGACATGATCTGCTGTGGAGGTATTTTTTGTTTTTAAAAGAAAGTACTTTACTCTTTACCATATTAACATCTCCTTGGGCATCTTTTTTAATTGAAAGTCAGACAAAATAAAACATAAAATAATTGTCAGAAATATCAAAATGTCTAGTTAATTTGGACTCTGAGAATTTATGATTACTTAAGCACCATATTAAGTAAAGAGAGGGGCAATGCGATATGGTGGATGGAGAGTTAGCCCCAAAGCCAGAGAGACCCGGATTTAAATTATGCTTTTTGATACAGACTACCTGTGTGATTCTGGGCAAATCACTTAACCTCTCAGTTCTCTAGGAAATGTTTTAATGCTATAAGTTGTAGAAAAAGTTCTAATTCAAGTTGGTAAAAGGAATTTCCTCCTTTGGGAGACGACTATGCCAATGAAATTACAAGTCTAATCCTGATCCCATATTAAGTAAGAAGTTCAAAATATTTTCTTCCTCTGTGAATTTTTGAAGGCTTCAACACAAATAAAATTAATTCAACCTAAAATCAGTAGCCTTTTCAAACTAAGGACTTAAGAAATCATGAATTTCTCCAAACGCCTGCAACTTTAGTCTAATAATTTTGTATTTTAAAGGACTTTTATATCATCACATAGACATCATTAATTTTATTAACCAACTTAATGTGACTCATTAATACCTAGTTATATTTTATGTGCCAAATATACTTTACTTGATAGTAACAAAAGTACATTAAACTTTTTAAAAAATTCTACAAATCAGACTTTTCATTAAGACAGACTAGCCATTTTCCCTGTTTCTCAGAATTACTGAAGTTTTCTTGTGGTATTAAATGAATTTTAGCAATAATTACAATTATACATTAAAATATAAATCTTATCAATAAACAATTCATCTGTACTATTAAACTCATCCACAGAATTCCACCTTCCAGTGCCTCATTACAGTATTAAGCCTGAATTTTTCTAGTCTATACCAGCAAAAGAGAAACTCTGATGGATCTTACCAAACAAGAAAAGTTGAGAGTATAATTCCTGTGATCAGTCAGCCAAACTAAATGTAGAGATTTTCATTGCTAAATTGGCCACAGAATAATGAATTTTTTGGCCATCTTAACTCATGAAGACTATCCAGTAAGGCCCCAGGTGGTGCTGATTAGTATTAGTAAAGGGAGTACTCAACAATGATCAAGATGTGGATCCTTGGCTGTTATAATGTCAGAATCAGTGTTTCACAGAACTTCAGAGGAAGCCATATCTGAAAAAGAATCCTTTCTACAACATACCAGACAAGGGATCATCTAGCTTTAGTCTGAAGATCTTCAGGGAGGAGAACCCACTGTCTTCTGAGTCAGCCCATTCCATTTTTGCATAAGCTCTACTTATAAAGAAAGGATTTTTCCCTGACAACATACCTAAGCTTTCTTCTTTTCAACTTCTACCCCATTAGTACTAGTTCTTTCCTTTGAGGCCATGAAGAAGTGGTGTAGTCCATCTTTCAGGTAACAATCTTTCAGATACTTGAAACGAATATTCATATTCTCACTGAGTATTCTCACAGTTAAATTTCCCTAGTTTTATTAATACATTGTCCTCTCATTGACCCCCTCTCCTTCCTGACTGCTTTCCTCCAGAAACTCTCTGATTTATCAGTGTCCTTCCTATGTAGTTCTCAGAACTGAACACAATATTCTAATAATTGTGTTGTAACAAAGGCAGAATGGAATGGTACGATCACCTTACAGTTTCTGAAAGTTATGCCTTTCTTAATGTAGCCTAAGATTGTGTTACTTCTCTTGGTTGCCATATCACATCATTAGTTCACATTAAATTTGCAGTCCATTAGAACCTGAGGTCATTTTCAGATGAATTGCTGTTTAGTCATGTACACACACCAATCTTCTACTTAGGAAGCAGATTATTTGAACCCAGGCATAAGACTTTAAATTTTATAAAATTCAGCCCAGTGTTTTATTCTGTCAATATAATTCTTAATGTTGACTGTCATCCAGCTTGTTCGCTGTCCCTCCCAGCATTGTGTCATCTACAGTCTTGATAATCATGCCATCTGTGTCTTTACCCAAGTCATTGTTAAAAATATTCAATAACACATGATCAGAGAACTCCGTTGAAGGCTTCCTTCCATGCCATTTGGCTAATTCCAGATCAACTTAATTGAGCTGTCATCTGGCCCACATCTCTCATCCCTTCTACAAGAGTAACATGAGAGACTTTTAAAAATATTTTGCTAAAATCTAGGTAAAATTATATCTATAGCAGTCTCCTGAATACTACTATAGTCACCATGACAAAAAAGAAAAATTTATCAGACTGGTATCATGTGATCTTGATGAAAGCTTGTTGGCTTTTTGTTATCATCATTTCCTTTTCTAGATGTTCAGTAACGATGTGGTTTAGAATTTTGCTCAGAATCAGAGTCAAGGTCACTGGCCTAGAATTTGCAAGCCTTATTCCTCTTCTCTCTTTGAAAAATGGGATAGCATTTGAACCAGTAGTAGCTTTCCAGCTCTCCACAGTCTTTCAGAGATTACTGGCAATAGCTCAACAGTCACACCTGCTAGTTCTTATCATAGGATGTAGTTCATCTGGGCCAGTAAATTAGGGCCACTGACTGCATCAGTTAGAATAAGGGCTCTCTGAGTTCAAGTTTAAAAATGAGGAAACTTGATCACTTTCTCCTGTTCACTTTAATTCCTTTATTTATTGGCAAATGTCTCTTCAAATGAATGATCATTCATTTGTTTTCAACCCAGTGTTTTCACTAGAAAGAGTAAAAAGAAACCTACATATAAGACTTGTGTGTGCAAAAGAGATTTATAAAAGGATATCCTTTCCAGCCAGCTAGAGATTGGAGTGGGATCTTGTAGGCCACTAATCTATTTCAGTTTGAGGTGATGGTGTGGCAGTGCTAATGTTGGCTTCTCTGCTTTCCCCGTAAGTACAGGAAAGGCTTCATTTCTGATGTATGTTAGAAATGCTCTTTCATTTTTAGAGGTTCAAGGATAGTCATTTGTGGAGATCAAGGTGCTGTCAGCCACCTTTATTTCCAGAGCTGTGCTTTGGAATCGTTGAGCTCACTAATTGGTTGGGGAGAATGAGTGAGACTGGAATGTTTCCTAATTTGCTCAGGGTTAGCTAATATGAAGGATATGGAGGGTTTTCTCTGTGATGCTAGGTGTGTTTAGTAATTTTTATTGAATATCCAGATATTTTAAATCCTCCCACCTCAGAGCATTAGGCGGTTCTAATTGTGTTCTCACTAGTCATTTGATATAGTGTGCAATTTTAATAATCATGCTTTTGCTCTTTTCATTAGGCCAATAGCTGTATCAGTTTTACTGCCCAGGAACTTTACGAGTGTGTGTCACAGGCTGAGTATCGGTAAGTCATCTGTGGTATAAATTTGTAATCAGAGTAAGCCTGCTGGGAGTAAAAGTTAGTTGGAGCAGCTGTAGTTTTCAATTTACCTTGAGCTGCTGTGATTTTAGACTGTTCTCATCTTATATTTAATTAGTCATTTCCTTGCTTTCCTCTAAGTCCAGAAGTTGATAGGTCTGTTTTGTAATGAATAATTGACCTTGATAGAAAACACTGAATAATAAAGATTAAGCAGTTGTCAGATCAGTATCACATAGTTTTTGCTTTCATTTTATAGTTGGTTCTAGTGTTTCTGCATTCTAATCATTTGTACCTAAATTTTCATATAGGCTTGGAAGCCACTAAGGATGAGTCACTGTTTTCCTTGAAATGGTGCTTCCTTCTGTACAATATATTCTGCTCACTGATTCTGTTCACTCCCTTTTTAAAAACTAACTGAGGCAGTTTCTAAGATACTTATAGCCTGTAGAACCAAGACACCAATTCTTGACTTGAAAAATTGAAAATACTTTATTTAAACATTTTTCTTTCCATCTAAGACACAACTGAATAGTGTTCTTACAAAAGAAAGTTAAGGCCTTTTGTTTCTTCCTTATGTTATTAGTTTGGATCTGTTAAATGCCTAGATTCTGAAGTAATACAAATTACAACTATCACTCGTGTTTATATGGCAATTTACACCTTAAAGGCACACTTTGCTCACAGGACCTATATGGATGTTGGTTGGCACAAAAAATACTAATTTTACTGATGAGGAAAGTGATGCCTAGAGAGATTAAGTGACTTGACTAGGGGTTGTACCTCTGGAGCTTAATCTAGGGAGTTCTGGTTACAAAGAGAAAGGTAAGAACGTGTTACATCAGTTCTGACTTAATTAAAGGGTGAATTTAGGGAGAGGTGTTACTGCCATGTAATGAATGCGGAGCATTCTTAAGGCCTATTAATTGTTGAAAGGCAGTTTCGTGTAGTGGATAGAATTGACCTTGGAGCCAGGAAGATCTGAGTTCAATTCTTGCTGGTTATACATGCTTGCTTTGTGACCCTGGGTAAGTCACTTAAACCTCTCAGTTCCCTTGGCAACTCTCTTACACTATAAGTTGCATATAAGGTGCTGGCCTGCATTGGTAGAGGGAGTTTCCTCACGTGGGAATTCCTTGTACTAATGACATCTCAAGTTTAGTCCCTGTCCCCCATTTATTTAAAGTATTATTTTATGCTTTCTTACCTGAGGGGAAAAAAGAAAGAAATAAAGAATAAATATAATTGACATTTTCCTTTTTCTTAGGAAATAAATTTTATTCTCTGGCATTTTAGTATTATGGGTCCCTGATTTGTCTTCCTTTAATTTGGCTTTTTATTTATATGAAAATGTAGCTGAAACTGTATGAGTGGACACAATGGCAAAATTAAATGAAAGCTGCTTTGATAAAATGTAGGCTAATAAAACATGAATCTGATGATTTCAAGCCATCATAGTGACAAAAACACATAATCTTTTTTACATAATATAGTTTATTCATTAGAATCCTGACTACAAGTTACCAACTTTCAATCCTAGGTAGTATGAAAGTAATTTTCCGCTATTACATAGCTTAGTGGAAAGAATATTCTTTTATGAACCTGCAACCCATCTGTCTTTCTATATAGATATATATTTAGGGGTTTGTGGGTTTGGGTTCATATGGAAAAGCATAATGTGTCTTCTAGTTATTATATCATTTCTGAAGCTCATAAAAATATGTTAGATGGTTCTCTGCCAAGTAAAATTACAAGCAATTCAGATTAAAAGAGAAATTCCTTAAAGGAAAGGCAGCTCTCTCCAACATGTTTAAAATATTGGAGTGTAGTTTCCTTTTTTACTGTCTTTTTGCATTTATGAATTTTTTTTTTAATACTGGCTGTATTTTTAGGGTAACAGTCACCCATTTTTTTTTAATTGCTAATTGCTAGGCTGTGTAAGCTGTAGCATTTGCTAACAAGTAGACTACTGGACTAGAGACTATTGGGACTGGGATGTTAGGGTGGGGAGGAGGGTGTGTGTGTGTGTGCATGCGTGTGTGTGTACGCATACGTGTATGTACATGTGCATACACTGTTGGTCTTGGAAAAAATTTGAATAATGCCTAGGTTCTGTGTGAGACAGCCCTGATGCTGTTTAGAAGCAATTAGATTTTATGGCACCACTTCCACTTTACATAGTTTTTGATAGACTATAAATTCAACTTCCTGTGTCAGTTTCAGATAGACTCCATCTTTCAGTTTCTCTACTAGGACTTCAAAAGATGAAGATCCTTTAATTCCCCTTTTCCTTACTTGATAGGGCCAAATATGTTTGATAGATGAGGTTGACAACCTCCCCCCCTTTTTTAAAAAAGAATTTTAATAGAGAAATATTAGTGCCTGCCAGTTTCTCTGTGATCCAGTGGGGGAAGCAGAAATAGATTGCATTTAACTGGCATACATATTTCTTCCTTGGGAATGTTAAAGCAAATAGTTATTTAAAATGCTTGAGTTTTTAGTTTTTATGTTTCTTGTCTCCAGAATTGACTGTAAAGGAGGGAATTATCAATGTGGAAACCAGACATCTGTAGAAAGGCCTTTGTTTTAATGATGTAAGGAGGTTATGAGTGCCTGGATTGGCGGGGGGAGCCGTGATGGGGACTGTGTATACAACATGATACAGCAGAAAGATAATGGTTCAGGTTGAAAGTATCCTTGATTAAAACTTGCACTTAGTTAGAGCAAGGGACAAAACAGAAAATCTCATTACATGGTTATAATTCAGGTTGACTTTTAAAATCGCTTGCAGTCAAACTCCTTTAAGTTTTTTCAGTTCTTATTAGAGGGAGACTTGCTTACCCACTCCTTTCCCAAGGTCATATGGGAATTTTATTCAGAAGCCTAGGATGGTGCATTAGCCAGTCTTAGCTATTATAAAAAGGAAGTAGAAAAACAGAATAAATTTTCATTGTCTGTTGTTCCAGTTTTAATTTTTTCAGAAAACCTAAAAGGCGCAGTCATTTTTCAGTATGAGTTAAATAATAGTTTGTGACATCAAGTTCAAAAAGTACCTGGCAATGCCAAATAATCTTCCGCCTCAGGCCAAGTGTATACAAACCATGCTGCCATTCTCTCATTAAGAATGCTTTTGGAACTGTGCTTGTTTTGTGAGGATGGGGACTTGCTCAGTAGTGTCCTCAAGATGAGACTAGACTGAGTTCCTGGTCTGTAACACAGAGCCTCCAAGACATAGCTTTGGAATAATGACCCAAATATACTGTAGAGGACTTGGATTTTTTCATTTTTAAAAGCATGTTACATGATATATAAATAATAAAGTAAATTTTGAACATCAAAAGCACTTCAGGTGAAAGGATTTAGTCAGAAATAGCCCTTGCATGTACACAAATATGCATCTCCATCCCTTTAGGAAGAATTTTAGGGACTCTACATCAAATAGTGGAAGCTTTGACTGTTTTTTTAATCAGTATTGTTGTTTAGATAAAGCTGAACTGGTAAATACAGTCAAACATCTAGCAAGATGGATTTTTTTTTTCAATTGATTCAGTCAAACCAGTCATTTGTTTTGATTTTTGTCTCTACAGCCAAATCAAGACTGAGGCTTTTAACTGGATTATTCAGGGAAAGACACATTTTTATCACTTGTTTCAATACAGTGTATTCAGTTTTCCTCTTGCCTAATTAATATCTTTGTAGAGTTATGCATATAATGAGCAAAAAGTATTTCTGTATTGACTGAATTATTTGGATAATTGCTTCTGTCTTTTGACTTTTGCTGTGGAACCAGTCTGTGAACATAAATGTTCATAGTTTGATTGTATGCCCTACATTCTCTAATTTATCTTTGAAAATAGGTTGATGGTGATAGAGGGCACATCCAGTAGTAAAACTATTCTTGATCTTAATTTAGATGCTTTTTAGAAAAACACCTTGATAAGGCAGATAAAGGTCTAGATTAGGGAAAACTAAGATGATGGAACAAAAAGCTTTACTAAAGAGTTACACTATGTAACTCTGTAACTTGGTATTCATTGTGGTTTTGTCTCAGGGTCTGCTAGTGAAATGAGAGTTGATTTTGTTTTTTTATACAATAGAGTTTTAAGTTCCTTCAAAACAAGGAATGTTTCATTGTTGCATTTGTATCCCCAACACCTAGTGTAGTATTGGGCATGTAGTAGGTATTTAATAAATGCTTGGAATTGGTTTGCCTGCTTCCTTTTTCCTACTTCTTTTTTCAGACATACTTACATTGCTTGTTTATAATCATAGCAGTGCCTGACACATAGAAAGGGTTTTTTAAAATGCTTTATCATAACGTTCAAAGGAAATATCTTCAAAATTATCTTTAAAAAATAAAAACAAAACTATACCCTTAACATATGTACCACATTTCTAAAAAAAAGTTTGTTTTGTTTACTTTGAATTAGGAAGAAAGTTATAGTGGGAATGTGGGATGAGGAGACAAATAAATAGAAATAAAATAGAAAATAAAAATTAAAATGTAAATGTGGACCTAAGTTGGCCTTTTTGGGCCACTTTGGCCTTTTTTGGTAGTTAACCATTAAGTTTTGGTTAAGGCAATAATTATGTACACCAATATATTTAAACAACTCTAAAAATTTGTGGCTTTCCTTCCATTAGTCTTAGTAGTTTGTATAAGATAGCTAATATAGTAAGTAATGTGTTACATTTTCTCACTCTGTTATCTGTACTCTCTTGTTTCGAATAAATCAGAGCAGACCAGGACTGACAGATTGGCATAGTAGCCCAATCTTTGAAGCTAGAGATATAACAGACACAGTTATTCACAGTACATAGTTCAGTGATTGGCCCTGAGCCCCAGTCACATTCTAAGTTAATTCAGTCTGCTGACTGAAATGTTGTCCATAGTGTGAATATAATGAGAGTACATATTTTGGTGGATTCTAAAAGTGACAGAGTTTTAGCATTGAATTTCCCATTTGATTCTTTAACATCAAGCTTCATTTGTAATAATAGTAAACTGCATTTTCTACTTAATCCTAATGAATGTATTGTTTCAGAGGTAATGCTGTATAGCAGAGTGCTAGACTTGGAGTCAGATATACCTGGAATAAAATCCTGCCTGTGATACTTATTAAGTTTTATGACCTCGGAAACATCACTTGTGTGTCTTAGGTAAACCCCTAGGACATAAACACGAAGTCATAAATTGTGAATTAGCATACCATAAGTACCTCACGGATTCTTCAGGACACTTATTTCTGCCAAAAGTAGAAATAAATTAGATACTCGTTTTTTTTGAGATTTTTAAGATCTCCTAAAGAATTGCATTTCTTTGAAGCAGAAGAGCCAAGAAGGATACTTCAAGTATGGATACTTCAGCAAAAAGCAATGGTGTGTCATTCTTTCTAGAATAGTCTAAGATCCTCAGGAAAGCAGTCAAAGCCTTTCACAATCTGACTTCAGCCTTCAGCCTTTCATATCGTTTCCTATCTCCCACTATATTCCAGAAAGACTTTTTCTTCAGATTTTGTCTGAATCCTGCCTTTCTTTCTAGGTACAACATAAAGTCTGTGAAACCTTCCACAACCAGTCCAGGTTACCAATGGTCTCTACCTCTGTATTTACAGAATTGGTCTATACCACTCATTTGTTACATGCTTCCTTGTAATTTTCCAAAAAATATTTATAGAGCCTGTCTCTCATCCTGAATTGTAATTTTCTTGAAGACAGTGACCATATCCTTTTGCCTTGCTATATCTCCCATGATGTTTTTTTCCCTTCCTCTGTGCATATTCCTCCATAAAGTCCTGTTCCAAAGCCTTATTTACAATTGGAGGGAGAACTCATATCAGTGAGACCACAGATTGTGAAGTATCCAAGAATGTTCTCAGTAAGTATCTATTGAGAGCTCTGCCACAAAATGTTGGAATGATGTTTCATCCTTGAACCTGAGATAATAATCATAGGATCGTATGTTTGCATCTAGTAATATTTTATTAGCTTATCTGGTCCAACTACGTCATTACAAAGAAGAGGAAACTGAGCCCCAGAGAGATCCTGCTTGAGATCACAGACATAGCAGAACTGAGATTTGAACACAGGTCCTCTGTACCACACAAACTAGTAGAATATACAGAATATCGAATTTGGAGTCAGAAGCTGGTCTGCATTTGGGTCTGAACTGTACCCTGCCATTTATTAGCTGTGTGACTATAGGCAAGTTATTAAACTTCATCTGTAAAATGGGGATAGCAATATTTGAATGATCTTTCATATAGTTGTTTGAGCTAAATGTGATCATCAACATAAGTGCTTTATAATACTTACTTGATGAATGTGTAACTCCATTGGTGTAGGTGCTTCTTACCCCGCTGCAGATCACAGGTCTCTAAGCTAGCAACTTCAAAGTAGCTATGGCTGAAAATATTATCACCCTATGACTTACCTGCGTTTGCACCTCTCTAAACTCAGCTAGGTTGATCCTTAGACAACAGATGTTTAGTTTATCACCAGACCATTACCTGAAGCCTTTCAAGTTTTATAAGACATATCAGAACTTATTGCACTGGCAGCATAGCCTTTAAGAACTCATGGTCACCTATAAACCACATGAAATATGAGTAAGCCATTAGGGGCAACTTTATACAGTGATATGTAATTATCAGTTATTATCATTTATTCTGAAAGCTTCTTGACCTGAGTTCTGCTCTGATGCAAATAATGCCAGAGAGTAAAGTTCTGCCATGGGAGAAATGCTTTTTATGTGACATGGTGCTGGTAACAGACTGTTTGCTTTTCATGAACCAATCTGGCTGATTGTGAAGAAGCTCATCCCTGGTAGGATGACCACTTGGTGATGAATTTTTTGGTCATGATAATACATGAAACAAATGACAATACAAAATAGCTCTCAGTCCTTTGTGGCCCTCCCCCTCTGTTTCTCCAGTGATAGTGGCAGAGTAGAAGAAAAGGAATCTAGGGATACCAGTGATCTTAAAGTTTTTAAACCATCTATTGAAATGAAGTCCAACAAAATGGAAAGACAACTCACAGATTCTCCTTGGAGAAGCAGATAAAAGGAGTTAGTAGAGTTATTCTTATGCCCTTATCCAAAGGGCAGAAGAAACATTTCATGGCATACTTAGTCATATCATATTTCAGTGTTTGTGTTAAGCATGTTCAAAAAGACTGCTATCAATATATTGGTAGCCATCTAAAGATTTTACGCTGCCTTGGGGGCATCTGACTTTCTTTTGCTATTTTCTCTATATTAAACCAGAAGAGTAGGTTGGCAGGAGACTTTAGGTTTCCATCACATTCAAATTTTTCATGTACATCTCATGGGCTTTACCGGTCACATGATCAAACCATGTGACAATGAACTCAATTAACAAATAAGTTCAGTTGAATGTCCATTTTGCAGGGGGCTGGGAGTAATATACATTTGCAACACAACTTTACTCAATGGCGGAGACAACCAAGACAGTTTAACTACCCACATACTAACTGTGTTACACCTCACAGCATGATCAGACACACTTACTGCTGACTGTGAATCACAAGATAACAAAGGCCAGGTCCCTCTGAATACCAAATCAGTCATCTCCATTGATAACAGACTTCAAGGATCTTTATCGGGTAACATTTTGTAATGATTCCTGATACACATTTACTCACTTGCAAAGATGACCGGAACATTTTCATGACACTTTTTTTTAAAGCAACAAGCTAATGACAATAAAAACATCCCTCACTCATGAATGTTTAATATCCTATCTATTCAATTAAAAATCTTGCGGCAATCATTCCTGTGCCAATTAGCAAACGAAAGATGTGATACATTACCAAGCTTTCTCACAAGAATAATCAAGACATGTTATGATAGGATCTTGACTCAGTGGATTTCAAAGGAAACCTGAACAATACTAATGAACTAAGAAATACAAGATCCCACTGTGTAGCTAGCCCTCACTCTTAGAAAAACAATCTGCCTGTGTTCACACCTGGAGATAGACAGACAGTGTGGCATAGTCAGAGAGCCAGACTCAAAGCCTGGAAGACTGGATTGGACAATTTAATGTGCTGTAGAATATTTTTTAGATTAATTTTTTTCAATCATGTATAGTCAAGCAAAACAAATTTCCACATTAGCCATATCTAAAAGAGTGTGTGTGTGTGTGTGTGTGTATTTACATGTTTGTAATAGGATTTATTTTTCTTTCATTCTCAGGGTTTAGGGAGAGGCAATACAGAGAAGCTAGGTTTTTGTTACTGTACAAATTGTTGTGGTTCTATTCACTTCACTCCGCATCAGTTCATGAAAATCTTCCCAGATTTCGCTGAAATCATCCTCTTTATCATTACTTACAGGAAAATAACACTCCATCATATTTATACACCACAGTTTTTTTTGCCTTTTCCCAGCTGATGGGTACCCCCCTCAAATCCTAATTCCTTGCCACCAAAAAAAGAGCTATAAATATTTTGGTACATCCTTAGCTGGAATTTGTTTTCCCCAGGACTAATCTCTCTATAATCTATCCTCTAATTTCCCCATCTCTTTTCCCCATAATGTGAACTCTGTATATATGTGCATTCTTCCCTCCTTAGACCATTTCAAATGAGTGAGATTCAAGTGTCAATCCCTTCCATGCAACATTCACCTCCTTTTTTGTATAGACTTCTACTTGTGCACCCTAATTGTGAGATAATTTCCCTAACCCTTTTCTTCTCCTCCCCACTCAAGTGTATTCATCTTACCCTCCCTTTCTATCCTTCCATTTAGATTATTAAGTATTAAGAGAACTATTCTCAAGTCTTCTGTCTAATTAGACTCCTTCTATGATGCCTATTTTATGTTTCTCTAAATTCCTATTTGAATTTCAAAGTCTCTGAATGACTCTGGGTTTGTTTTGTTTGTTTTGTACAAGGTGCCCTGAATGGACCTCCTCTTCCCCTGGTCTATAGCCTCTCCTCTGCACTAAGGTGCTCTATGTGGCCCACTCCTAGTGAGACCCTGTTCCAAGTGTCCAAAGTTCTCTCTCTCTCCCTGCTCCAACCTGAGCTGCAAAAGTGACTTGCTGTGACTTTTTTTGGATTTAACAATCAAGATTTGGACTGGTTTGTTTTGTTGACCTGTTTGGAGGAGTTCTGAGGGGGAGCTCAGTGTACTTCGCCCTGCTACTCTGCCTTCTTGGAGATAAAGAATGTGGCTTTTAAAACTTTGGTCTTTCTCATTTCTTGATACTTAGTTTTTCCAACATATTTTTTGCTTTCCTTTTCTGTGTCCACCTTTATGTTGAAGTCACCAAGTATCACATAATATGTTGATTTGATTTAGAATTTCTTATCAGGCTCTCCGTAGACTCTCTCCTGCATCTTCTTTTCACTGACATTGAGTTTGGCTTAAGCTAGGGCAATTTTATTCTTAGCCTTCATTTTTAGTTTTTTTCATGTTAATTTTCACCCAGCAAGTCAAGTCAGCAAGCATTTATTAAGCACCTTCTGTGTGCCAGGTACTATGCTAGATGATGGCAATGTAAAGAGAAGGAAAAAACAGTCCCTGCCCCCAAACAGCTCATATTCTAATGGGGGTGGAGGGAGACAACATGTAAACAACTACATACACACAATATATAGACAGCATAAATTGGAAATAATCTCGGAGGGAAGGCACTAACATTAAGAGTGACTGGGAAAGATTTCTTGTAGAAGATAGCATTTTAGCTGAGACTTGAAGGAAGTTAGGCAGTAGAGATGAAAAGGGAACGTCAGAGGAGAAGTGTTTGAAAGGTAGAATCAACAGGTCTTGGCAACAGATTGAACGTGGTGGTGAGAGAGAACGAGTGACCAAAAAGTACATTTGAGTTGTGAGCCTCAGTGACGAGGAGGACAGTGCTGGTACTCTTGAGAGTAATAAGGTAATTAGGAAAGGGGAAGGTTTGGGGGAAAGAGAATAAATTCATTTTGGGATATGTTAAGTTTAATACATCAATGGGACATCTAGTTTGAAGTATCCAATAGTCAGTTGGAGATAGGAGATTAGAAGAGAGGCTAGGGCTGGTTAAACAGATCTGAAAATCATCTGCACTGAATACCTCCAAAATTAAATCTCATTGTGACAGGCATTACCGCAGAAACAACCGATTTTTGTTAGCTTTCAGTAATCTTTTTTGCCTTTTTGATCTTGTTTGAATTGAAAGGTTGTACCAAATTAGTCCAAAAAAAAAAACCTCTATGCATACAACATAATCTCTTTAAAAGAAGTATGTGTATGTGTTTGTGTGTGTGTGTGTGTGTGTGTGTATAATGTATGCATATTATGTCTATTCACATAAAAGTAACACTATATTATCTACTCAGATTTTCTTTTATATTTGAGGGAAAAGTGTGGTTTAAATTTGGACTGTATTTAAATGGTGGTATCTGACATAGAGGTGGCTAGGGCACAAACTATTCTAAGAACTAGAGAAAATCCTCTTTTTGGAAAGTTCTGACAATTCTATTTCCTGACAGTCTACAGCAGCCACTGAAGGCAGCCAGGGCCATCAACTAAGAACGAAATTCTAAGAGTTCTGTACATTTTTTTCTCCCATAGCATCTAGCACAGAACCTTGCACATTGATCGAGATATGTTTATTATAAAGATGAAAATAGACCATTTGCACCTTTCAGAACCAAACTCCTAGAAAGTCATCTACATTCATTGCTTACAGTTCTTCATCACCTATTCTCTTGTCAACCCTTAGCAAATCTTACTTCTCTTCACACCACTTAGATTGCTCTCTTCAAGGTTACCAACAATCTCTTAATTACTAGATATAATGACTTTTTCTCATTCCTACCCTATTTTACCTTTCTGTAGCTTTTGAGATTTTTTTTCCTTCCCTTGGCTTCCATGGCATTGCATTTTTCTGGTTCTTTACTTTTGATCCCACTCACACTTTTTAACTGAAACATTTATCTCCCACTTGCTAAATCTGGGTGTCCTGATTTGGAACTTTTTCAATTTCTTGTTCTCATCTACTCTCTATGATGATCTCTACATATATAACTTTATCATCTTTGCACCAATAGCTTCCCAATTCAACTCTATCAGTAAGCATCCAGGTGTTAATATTTTTCTTACATTTCTCTTTCACATCACCAGTTGTCTGCTAGAGAGCTTTATCTCAATGTTCCAACAAATAAGTTGGCAGGTCAACATCTTTCACATTCATTCTCTTTTCTCTGATTGTCCACTACCTTAGTTCAGGTCCTCATCAGCTCTCCCCTGGACTATTGAAATCACCTTGTTGGATTTTCTGTTTCTACTGACTTCTTCTCTATGTGCTCACCACACCGTTGCCAAAAATCGTCTTTCTAAGACAGAGGTTTGGTTATGGCATTCCTCAGATCAAAAATCATCAGCAACTCCCTATTGTCCTGAGGAAGAAATAAATTCCTTAGTCTAGAATTTAAGGCCTGTCTCTCAATCTTGTCAGACTTATTTAATATTGTTTTTCTATATTCCAACCAAATCAAGCTACTAAATGTTCCTGATAGTTTGCATTCTCTATCCTGTCCTTATGCCTTTGCGCAGACTACCACTCATACTTGTAATGCACTTCTTCATCACTATCTTTTTTTTCTTCCAAGACTCAATTTGGGTGCTCGCTTCTACTGCTACTGATTTAGCTCCTTTGCTGATTACACCCAGTTAGGCTTCTCTCTCTTCTGAAATTGCCTTGTATTTAAGTATCTCTGTACATGTTGTATTTCCTCATACAATTTCAGCTAGAAATGTTTAATTTTTGTCTTCATGTACACCACAGCCTAACACAGAGTAGGTGTTTTAATACATGTTTGTTAAATCTCTTATTAAATCTTTGAGATGTGGTGCTTTATAAGTTACCTCAATTGGCATTAATTTCTTTTGGACAGGACCTATTATTAGTATAGAGAACTTCCAGTAGTAAAAATTATTTTGCCAATGTTGATTGGCATCTGCTATGCAACTTAAAGCCTTCCAGGGTTATCTGAGGCCCTGAGCAGTTCAGCAGCTTGCCCAGGATCACAGAACCAGTGTGCATTAGAAACATGTCTTGAAGTCAGGTTTTCCTGATTTTGAAGCTGGTTCTCTATCCACTATACCTCATTGCTTCTCATCTTAATTAAATGGGGTGGGCAAGAACATTACACACTAACTATATCAAAAACAAGAAGGAAGGAAGGAAAAAGGAGGGAAGAAAGAAAAAGCCTTGCACTAGGTTTGAAAAATATATAAGTGAAAATTCAGGAAGATTGTTATACCAGTTCAGACTCTAAAAATCACAGAAATTGAAAGGATGATATTGTTTAATAAATCGTGTCCCAAATTAATACTTCTTCTGTACATTAAGGATCTGTGATTTCAACATTGTAGATAACACCTCCTGCTGTTGTAGAGGATAACCCCATGGTACATTAGATGGCTTGTCAAGTTTCCATGGCCCCCAAAATATTGACCTGGTGGCTAATGATGATGATCTTTTCCAGACTTAGGCAGTCTTGTTCTCAGACAAAAGACATTGTCTATGCCTTGGCCTGAAGATTTTCCAGCACATCAAACCACAAATTGTTCCATTGACACAGCCTTCAAGAATGCAAGTTTATCTTCATGCCACAGTGGAGAGTAGCGTAAGACTTTAGTGGAAATACCTGAATTTATGAGACACAAATTACACATCACTCTTGTCATAGGAAATTATTTCATTGTTTTTTATCGTTGAGCTATGGAAGCATATTTTAAACTTCTAGCTGACAGTATTTCATGTTTCATATCCATCTCAGCTGAGCTTGAGTAAGTTTGCTTCACTGCCCCAGGAACACCTTTGTTGAGAAATACAAACAAACCTTAATCCTTGTGGGTTTTGGTAACAGAATATTGTATTACATTTCCTAGACTGCATTTTGAAACATGACTTGTGTATATTGTGGTCTAAATTAAGAAGACTGGGAGGGGGAACTAAATTGAAGATGTTTCTGTTACTGGATACAACTGTAGTAACCATATAAATACAGTGAAATACATCAGACTCATCTCTTAAACTACTTTCAATATATGGCTGTTGAATATCAAAAACAGTATTGAAAAATGTCAGCTGTGACTGTCAAATGAAGAAATGTCCAAAAGTCACCTTTCAGGATAATTGGTTTCTGATGCAAATGAAAATATTGATGTGTGGTTTTGAGCATAAAAATAAAATCATAATGCCTTTATGGAAACCTGTTTCCTCATAGTCATGTCTCTTGAGTGGTTGATAAACAGAAGTTGCAAGCTCCTCTGAGAGGCAACAAAGTTTGGGTGTAGCAAATTTATTACAGATGATGCACGTAGAAGATAATATACCTGAGCTTCTTGACTTATCTCCTTAGTTTGGAGGTTACAATGAATTTTAAAGCTGGAAAAAGGTTTAATGTTGAAAAAGATTATTCTTAACAATTGTATTTATATAATTCCTCATCCTTTACAACACTGTACAGAATTTATGGTATAGACATGTAGGTCATAAATTTGTCTAATACTCTTTTGAAATAGCCATGATTTTATTGGGATGATTACCAGCTCTACTAACAGATCCAAATACCTTCCTTAGTTGGTGTAATCAAAGTATTCATCTTCTTTTAGTCAACCCTCTATCCCCTCTTAGTTTAACTTGTAGAAGTATTTAGACAGTAGCCACACAATCTGTTGCCAGGTCCATACTGTTCCAACACTGTCCAAGTGTTCCATCTTAGTATAGTACCTGTGATGCAGTGATTCCTTGAACCATCCCAAATTAGAATATAGGATAGTTATAAAATCTTCATATAGAAGATTTGTTTTTAGTTAATCATTTATTGTAACATAATATAATAAATTATAAAATAATTATATAATAAACATTTAGTGTAAGGTACTTTGTAAGAATATAAACATGAAAAAAGAAACAGTTCCTACTCTCAAGGAGCTTACATTCTACCAGAGGAGACAACATATACATACATAAGTATGTACAAAATAAATAATTCAAGGTAGTTAGGAAGGGAAGATACCCACAAGTGGGGAGATCAAAAAAATTTGGGGTGGAAGTTGGTGCTGAGGTGCATTTTGAAGAAAGAGAAGGATTCTATAAAGTGGAGGAAGGAGTGCATTCCAGGCATGAAGAATGTCCAGTGAAAAGACATGAAGAGAGGAGATGAAGTGCCTACTGACTCTGAGGAATAGATAGAAGGTCAGTTTGGCTAGGCCACAGATTGCAGAAAGAAAGGTAATGTATAATGAGATTGGAAAGGTAGAATAGGCCCAAATTGTGAAGACCTTAACACAGGAATTATATTTTGTCCTATAAGCAATAGAGAGTCGGTGGAGTTTATTGATAGGGGAGTGACATAGATCTACGCTTAAGGAAAATCACTTTGGCAATTGAGTGGATGATAGAGATCAAAATGCAAAGAGACTTGAACTAAGAAAACCAATTAGTAAGTCAGTTTAATAGCATAAGAGGTGATGAGAGCCCAAACTAAGATCACTGTATGAGGAAAGAGCAGGCATCAGATACAAAGGATTCGACAACAGCTTACTCTATATATGTGGGGTAAGGTAGAGTGAGGAGTTGAAGACGACACCAAGATTATGAAATTGAAAGACTGGAAGAATGGTGGTTATCTTCGACAAAAATGCTGAGGTTTGCAAAAGGGGTGGGTTGATGAGAAAGATGAGTTTTGTTTTGGATATGTTAAGTATGAGACATCTAATAGGCAGTTGAGCTTGAAGCTTAGAAGAAAAATGGGCCTGATATAGATCTGTGTGGCTCATCTGTATAGATATTAAATTCATAGGAGTTGATGAGAACACTAAAAGGGGTATGGAGAAAGAAGAGGGCCCAGGACAGAGTCTTGGGGCAACATCTGTAGGAGTAGTCCATATTAATTTTAGTGCCTTCCTTCTGAGATTTTCTCCATTTTATTTTGTATGGTTGGTTGTGGTTGTCCTTCATTCTCAAAGAGGACCAAAATGACATCACTGTATTAGTCAAGTTACAGTGTGTCTGACTGTGGTTTATCAGACTAATATGAGCTTGGAATGCTCTACCACAAGTTGGGCACAAATAGTCTACGTGAACATTTGGGGTGGATTCTCTAAATTTGTGCACCTTTTGAGTTTTCTTTTGTGTTTCTTTTGAGTTTCTGCAATTCTCTTTTGCCCATAGAGCACAGCGCCTTCTTTGATGTGGGCATGCCATGCTGGGTGGTCCTTTGCTGGTGTCTCCTGTGTCCCACAATCAATTCCAAAATTCTTCAGAGAGATTTTGTATATTTTCTTTTTGTATGTTATCTTCCTATTAGACTGGGAACTGCTTGAGAACAAGGACTGTGTTTTTGCCTTTCTTTGTATCCTTAGTGCTTAACTCAGTGCCACTCACATAGTAGGTGCTTAATAAATGCTTGTTGACTAGCTGCTTTGGTGTTCATTAGCTTAGAAGAATGTATCTAATGACCAATGAGAGGTCACTGAAGTGTAGGTGAGGATTCATTCTTGGCACCCATTATGTTCCAGAACTTGTTTTAGAACAGTTACTTCCATTTCTTGAGGCACCAGAGTAGGAGTTGAACTGCCTGTATTGTACAGTGAATTCCTGCACAGAATAAATCCTGTGAGAATAAATCCAGTAGCAGAAGGACCCTTAAATACTGTTGCTGCCATGACCTGGTATATAAAATGCAGTAATAACACCTTACATTTGTTTAGTGCACATGTCACTGTCTGTACTTTACAAATGAGGAAAATGAACTTCAGAAGGGTGTGAAGAAGCTCCCTTTTACAGCTGGGGTCTGTGCTAGGATCTGAGCCAGACATTTCAAGTTCATGGCTAACCTATTCTACTATATCAAAATTGAACCGAAATGCCTCAAGAGAACAAGCATTTCACACATGTAAAATGTTTTCTGCAATTTAAATTGCTCATTTGAATATAGAGGCACCCTCTCTACACTCAGACATAACCAAACTCTATGCTATAGAGGAACCAAATGCTGAAATCCTGAATCACACTAAAAAAGTAATCAAACTGAAGATGAGGAGAGGTACTACCTTCATTTCACTACAAGAGCCAAATACAGAAATAATAGCCAGAGAATCAGTCATCACGAGTGTCTTTTTCACACGTGGATTGATCAAAGGATGGAAACAGAAACTTAGATATGTCTTCTTTTCTTTAATACATTAGGGTTTGATTTTTAAAAAAAATTAATTAGAACAAGACTGAATATCTGCTGTGCTTCTAGGTACTGAAAAGGGGAAAATGACACCTTAGTCACAAGAAGTTAAACATAGGAAAAGGAAGAGCTTCCAAAAAGAAGGGTCTGATCAAAAGTAGTTTTCTTGTATTCCTCCCTAAAACTGCTTTCTGACTCCCTCCTTTCTGTTTCTGATGCCTCCAGACAAGGGTTCCAGAGAGCTTATTTCAATCATTGTAGAGATGATTTGGGCCAACACAGTGGGTCCAGAAATGGGGGTGGAAATTCTACAGAATGCCCAGGAGACAGTAATTCAAAGCCTTAGGTGAAATTGTACTTTTTCCTTCCTGGTAATTATTGCCACCCCCAAGTATATATCCTTCTTATGTCCCGTTCTGATTGTCAACTAATACCCACAAGAGCTGTATCTCATCAGGAATTTAAAAGGGTTTTACATCTTGCTACCCTCCATTTTTGTTGTTTCTTTCTGGAAGTTATTTTTTGGGTATCCTCTTCTTCTGCATCTCTGCCTGCTCTCTAGGGTTAGTGCCAAGCATCCCTTTCCTATTCTTGCATCCTTCAGAGAATCAATTAAAAGATGTAGAACACCACCTCTCAAAAACTGCAGATTTTTAGGTTATTCAGTGATGTGTTTATTGAATTGAACGTGACTCAGCCCAGTAAGGTTCTGGTGAGTCTATGGATTGTGTTGATTTGGCCTAATCATATATGAGGGCTTTTTTTTGGATGTCCAGCCCTTAGGAACACCTAGAAGTGTGCTTCTGTAGAAAAAATGCTGGGTTTGCCATGATATATTCCTGGCTACCATTACTATCAACTTCAGTGTTGGCATTTATAGCCATTTTAGGCCTGTCAGTCAATATGGATTTATTAAATACCTACCATATATAGCCACTATTTATGCTAGGCTCTGGTGATAGAAATACAGAAACTGAAACAATACATACTTTTGCATTGTCAGACTACATATTGACACAAAATGCTTTCCTTTTTAAATATATTTATGCTGTGTATGGCTTGTTTTGTATGTTTATTTGCATGTTGTGGGTTCCTTGAGGGCAGAGAGTGTCTTAAGTGCTTAATAAATGTTTATTGGAGGAATACAAAATAAATACAACATAGTTAAATACAGTGTTTTGAAAGATCAAGAAAGACTTCATGGAGATGGTACTTTGCTCTGCAAGAGCATAAAACAGTAGACAGAATGCTAGATGGTGGGAATCATTAAGACCTGAGTTCTAATCCAGCCCACGACACTCACTAGATGTTTGGCCCTGGGCAAGTCACTTTAACCTCTGAGCTTCCCTCTACCAGTTTAGCTGAATTATAAAGTGCATGGAAAAGGGGTTATGTAGAATAAGGTAAGCTGGGGCTAACTAGTGAAGAGCTTTCTTTGTGTAGTATAGTAGGAAACCCTATTTTCATGTCCTGGCATAAATTTTTTTTAAGCCAACATCTTGTGATATATCATAAAATACATACATGTATCATTCTGTTGTAGCTCTCTGATTTAGTATTTTGACCAACTGCCTTGTCATGTTTTAATCTTTTTTCCTCTAGGGAAAAGTTAAAAATTGGATGTTGTCAGCTGGCCCAGATGGAATTCACTATGGAGCAGTGCAATGCCTCTGTCTATATGGAAGCCAAAAATCGGGGGTGGTCTGAAGATATGCTCAACTACAGGACTGGTTAAATGTTTTCTCCCTGAATCCTCTATTTATATGTTGGAGTAGTTGAAATAACAGTATAATGTAGTTTTTGTTTTGTTGTGAAGTCTGCTTTTGAGCCAAACCCCAAAATGGACCAAGAATGGTCTTCAGGTTTTCTTATTTGTTGCCTTTTCCTGAAACAGCCAAGACTTGACAAAAGCTTAGTGCTCACATCCTGGGAGAAATGCTTTTTACTGTGTAGGCTCCGTTCTTCTGAAGCTACCAGCAGCGCCCTCTTCCTCTTATCCCTAGATTACACAGGCCTGAAGTTGCCCCAAGTCAGGTTATGTTGTCATGAGTATATACTTTTAGTTCATTTGGTCATGGGACCAGGCGTATTTAAAACCCAATCCCAACATGGCCACATTCCCACAAACTGAACGTAAGCCACCAGGATTGTTAAGAGCTAGGTTTACCCTGCAGGCCAGGGAACTAATACACATTTTGATGTAGTCTTTAATATGAAGATTCTTAGTTAAGACAGAAAGCATCTATTTTGGAGTCATTTTGCCACTTTCAGTTCCTGCCCTATAGCAATGAAGTTGAGCTGCAACTTCCAATTCTACCTCTTCCGATCTTTAGTTCTTGCATCCTTCATTTCTAGAAGAGGGTTTGTGTTTTCCCCTGAAATGCAAGTCTGCCCTAGTTTATAGTTTTAGCAGTGTTAGCTCTTGGCTTAAACTCAACATCTAGTCTTCTGCATTATTCATTTGTACAATGAATTGGAAATGTATTCTACATTTGGTAACAAATCCAACTTAGGCATTCTATTCCAAATACATATGTATATGTTTTATTTATTTTAGAAAAATTAAATAAATTTTTTTGGTAAATTTAAATGTTTCTTGCTTTACTTTAAAGTTGTATAAGGGACTGAAAAGGACCTTAAGTTGCTAGTTACAGTAGCATTTTCAAACATAAAAACAGGACTTGTAAATGTCTCTACTCCAAATACCCAGTTTTGCCATGGTTTTTTTAAAAAAAAAAAGCATCTTAATTTGGTTCCTTGGTTCATGTCTTTAAAGGAAGTGGCTAAAACTGAGCTTTTACTTCCAAGTTTTTATTTACTTCGAAATACTTAAAAGCTATGCATACCAGAACATACATGACACCAAGGTAGTTTTCTGAGGCCCATTCTAAGAATATGGAGTAGTCAGAAAACATAAGGCCACTGTACCACAATCTTATGCAATCTGATATAATCTGAATACTAGTGTAATATGGATTTGAATCCTAATTTTATTACCACCTATGTAATGTTGGACAGGTCACTTAAATGTTCTTTCACATTAAGATCTTTTTCTCTCTAAATGCTATGAATGAAAGGATTTGGAGTTAGAATCTTCATCTAATCCAATTTCTTCATTTTATAGGTTAAGGACATTGAAACAAATTCCCTTTACTTTTATCGTGCCATACCATAACTGGATGAGAATTGAGGTTGTCATTCTGGAATTAGGGGTGCCTGGTATCCTTTCCATTCTCAGATGAAATAGCATAGATTCCTATCCTAACCATGAATTGGGTGGGGGAACAAGTTTCCTTATACTTATCAATAGGTTTTACCTTCTCATTTTTCATAAGCATGCATCAGATACTAAGGAAATAAGTACACGAACAACAGTGTTGTGATATTAATCCCATGGTACAAGGATTTCCTGCAAGGTACCTTTAATGTGTTTGCATCAGCAGTAAAGCATTAGAAAGCGCCAGTTTTGGCACCTTAAGTTAGATGTGCAGCACTACACATTAGACACCAAGTAGCCCAAGTTTATCCATATCAACAAAAACATAGTTCAGCTTGAGGTTGCTTTCAAAAACCTAGCAGAGTGTGCATTAAATATTTCATGAGCAAGGGCTGCCATTTTAGATTAACTGTACTGTTCAAGATAAACGCTTTATTTTGAAAAGAAAACATTTCACTATCTTTCACTTAGTTTAAATGAGTCTTGTACAAAACACACCCTCCTCAACCCAAGTCAAAATACTTAAAGCCAGAATTAATTTCACCTATTGTAATCACAGCTATGTTACTGTTTGGAACCCTATTCAAATAATGAAAATGTTGTATACAAAAAACAGTATTGCAGCTGAGGCCAAAGCTTAGAAATTGGCATTCTAGGAGTTGAAGGGAAGCCTCCCTCTCAGCACATTCTAAGACTCTCCCTCTGCTTCAATAATTTGAATCTGCCACGTTTCACATCAACAGATAAAAGCACTCTGCTGAGAATATAAAAAGTTTTTTTTTTATAAAAAGGCAATCATAAAAGATTAAATTTTGGTAGGCATGTCAGCTTTCTTACTAAAAAAAAAATAGCCACTGTAATATATTTAAATAAAAACTTTTTTGTTAAGATTGTTCCAGTTACTGAAAAGGGGCCTGAAAAAAATTAATTGCTGACATACCAATACCTTACCCCCTCTTGCCCCCATAAACACATTCAAAGGAGAAAGTCATTTCATGTGCAAATTGGCAAAACAAATGTGGAGGAGAGGGAAACTCTTGAAATGATATGCCCAATCAATTCTTAGTTTATTTTTTTTACAATGTCAACTTCCAAAAAGATAAAGTAACCAAAAAAAAATTCTAAAAATACACAAAACAAACCTTCATGTTGGCATTCTTTTCAAATAAACACAAAGAATTATGTACAGCACATATTATAGTATGCAATATGCAAAAGCTTTGTGTTGCTGTTAGCAACTTCTATATACCCTCCCCCACCCCCAGCCCCACCCTATTCACAACTGTACCTCTACTAAACACAATTACATCACTAAGCCTGTTAGTTTGGAAAGGGCCTTAAATTTGTTAAAACTGGAAAATCCTTGTATAGGGACTCCATTCATTTGACTCAGGGTTATAGACTTCCACAGTATTCAGGAATTCATTGCCATCAAATCCTCCCACTGCATAAATGGTCTTCCCCACAGCAACAATGCCAGCGTTGCTCCTTGGTGAAGTCATGTTTCCCATCATCCTCCATTCATTTCTAGCTGGATCGTACATCTCTACACAACTGACAGCATGAGAACCATCAAAGCCTCCACCAACAAATAGCTTTCCTAAAAGAGAAATGTTGATAACACTGTCAATAGGAACAAATGCAAAGGACTGCTATATAAAAGTAGATACCAGAGGTACAATGAATAGAAATCTAAGGAATGCCAGTCTTTGCAATTCAAATGCATTACTGTTCTAAGTTATGGCATAACTATTTGAAAGTGATCGATCTCTCATTACTTAATGTCTGTCAGACTACTAAAGTGATCGATTTAAATCTCTGCATTTTAGGAGAGTGACAATGAAATAAGCATCCAAAGGAGACCCAAAAATTCCTGAGGAAGCATGAGAGAACCTGTTTAGTCTAGAATAGGCTGAATTACATACAGAAACTGAATAGGATGAAAAACAGACTTAATTTATGGGTAACAGGCCAGTTAGACTTAGAAAGACCACAGACAACTACTGGATGCTTAAGACATTAACCTTCATCATATGATTTCATAAAATTATCTTTTCCATTGGGGCTAGGCGTATTAACTGCTAGATTACTGCCCTAGATTACATGTTGTGTTGTGTTTTGTGTTCTTTGACATTCTAAATTACAGAACTTTAAAACTGAATTCTATCAATCCAAATGCCATCTGATTCTAGTCCCTGGTATACTCTTTACTTAAAATCTACTAATACTACTAAAAAACCTGTATAAATCAAACAAGGAATAAGGAAGTTTCCATTTTCTTTTCAACTTTGATGAAAAGGTTCTTATGACTCATATTACTCATATACATAAAATCAGGATATAAATTTTCTTGGACTACATTATTCATGTAAAGTTACTCATTTATATTTATAACAAATTGTTATGTTCTCACACTCGTCCACTATGTTATAATCTAGTCTCCAGTTAGAGCTGTATCTTTTGCTCCTTTGTGATTATATACTATCATTATCAGTTATCTCTAGATAATGCTAAGATGAGTTATCTCTATTATTTCTGTAAAGGATCTGTGTCACTTTTTTTTCCATTCTGTTTCTGTAAAAAAGGCTGAAATATGCACATTCTTTAATATTCTCACTCACAAGGCAAGTCATTTAAATTAGTTTTTCCAACACTTTGTTGTTTATCTTCCTACTCACCTACTTTTACATCATGCCACTACATATATTTCTAATAATGATTTTCATTATCCATCAAAGTATGTTATTTCTCAATTTGTGCCTCTTGACAGTACTGATATATTATTGCCTCATCTGAAATTATCATTTTGTTCCCTTTCTTCATTTTACTCTGCATGTGCTCATATGCCATTTTAAAATCACAACTCACTTATGAAATTACTAAATGTTATTCCAAATTGAAAAAGCATTAAGGTCTTTTTATAAGAAAATTTCTCCTAGAACAAACAACTAATCAAATTAATGGCTCTTTAAAAATATTTTAAAATATTCTCTTCATACCAAAATCTGTAGTTATTTTAAGTATGTAATAGTGGAAGATATGGAAGTTACATCACAAGAAATGCCAAAAAGAACAAAGGTTAACAGTTTAAATATAGAATTTAGAATTTCTGGAGTACTCTTTTGTTTCTAAAGTTGAATTATAAAAATTACCTGAATCTATGAAACTTCTGGAAGCTACCAAACTTAAGATACCAAGTTTACTCATATGAACATATCCACTGAGAGTTGGAAGGGACCAAGCATCCACCCTCTCCCTAAAAATATGTTGGAGTCAGCCAAGAGTTTTTGCTTCTTTGAGAGTTGGTTATGGGAAAACTCATTTCATTGTTATTTACCTATGATCACTGACATCTTGGTAGAAAGGAAAAACACTCACCATTATGAACAGCTACTCCAGCTCCACGTCTAGCCACATTCATAGGTGCAATCAGTGTCCAGGTATTATTTTCTGGATTGTAGCGTTCTACTGTGTTCAAACAATTCCAAGACTCAGCTCCTCCAATGATGTATAAATAACCACTAAGTTCACACACTGCCGATTGGTGTCTACCTACAAAGTTAAACTAGTGTTATTACCTACTCACTCAAACTTGTAACATTCATACGTTTACTACCCTGGGGATTTATTTTAAAGGAACTCAAGTAAATCTGCTTAAAATAGGAATTGCACCAACTTACGAATGTTAAGGGGAGCACAGCTGGTCCATGACTTTGTTACAGGATCAAACACATCACAATTTTTCAGTCCTTTCTGACCATATGGATCAGAGCCACCAAGGATGTACAGTTTTCCATTCAAAGCACAGACCCCTACATTCCATTTGTTAGTAAAGGAAGGAAAAAAAGTGATTATATGCCATTTAAAAATTCTTAATTATCCAAAACCATTAAACCCTGCACAAAAAAATGTACCTGCATTACAACGGTTGGTTCTTAATTCAGGAACTTGAGTCCAATCATCTATGTTTGGATCATACATCTCTCCACAACTCAGGTCATCAGAGTGGCCATTTGAACCACCCACCACATAGAGCTGGCCCTAGGAAACAAACAACAAAGAAATTATTTCAGTCTTACCTGTTAGAAAATTCAACTAACCTAAGACTACAGAATTTCAATCAATTCCCAAGTAACAAGGCTTAAAAAAAAAAAAAAGGTCTCATCCATATATTGTAGAATCAACTCAATTACCATTAATACTGCCATTTGAAACCGGGCTCTTGGTGTTCTCATGGGAGCCAGGAACGACCAACGATCTGTATGTGGATCATAGCATTCAACTGTTCGAAGACATTCCTCTCTGTTGTAGCCACCTGAAAAGATGATAAAAGATTTACAATGAAAGTAGTAAACAATATTTCTGAGCCCAGAATTTCTTAAAATGTTTCTAGGATTACAAATACATAACAGAGTCTATTTGTTTCTGCCTTAACTAAATGTCTACTATAGAATTATGCAAAATAGATTTAATTCTTAAATAAGTCTGCTATTTAGTCCAGGACTGAAAATTAGAATAAGGAGGGAAAGTTACTCGTTTATATTCCCACATCAGTCAGACTGTTTTTTTAAATCAGAGCCTCAACTAATGACTATTATGCATAAGGTAAGATCATTTACTGATGGCTTCCCTCCACAGGCAAGAGTGGGCGTATCCAGAGGAAGCAGTAAATAAACATCTTTGGCTACCACTGAGATTCAGCTTTCACTAGCAATATCCCTAACATCCTAATATCTATTATAAACTTCTTTGGGCTTCTAAATGTAAAATGTTTCTGGGTAAGTAACTTACCTGCAGCTATCAGTTTGCCATTCAGTTCAGCTGTTCCTAGACCAGATCGAGCATACTGCATGGGAGACATGGGTTTTTCTACCGGGCCATCTGGTTGTAATTCAAAACTTAAACTTTTAATCAGTCGTGGAGTACTTGTTGGTGAACTCTGTGGACTGCTGCGTCCATGAAGAAAAATTACACAGAATACACCATCCAGCACAGCAAGACACAAGTAAGTATTATCTGCAAGCACAAGAACTTGGCATTAAAAACTCTACATCTAAACAAACATGGCTCCCAAACAGGTGAGACAACACCCCCTACTCTACTCCTTTGCAGAAAGATGGGGAGGTCCACTTGTGTGTAACATACATTTTCAGACTTTCTAAATGTATGTCATCAATTTTGCTTGTTTGCACTTCCTCTTTTTTCTTCTTTAGGGAAAAAGAATACTATGTTGGGATGGCTTTCTGAGGAGCAGAAGGGATACAGGGAGAAATGTTGACAATAAAAAAAAAAAAAACTTTAAAAATTCATTTAAAAAAACCCATCTACTTGTAATTTCAATTTTGAAATCCATTATTTGTACACACTATTAAAGTAACATTAAGATAAAATAATATACAAAATATTGACAATTACTTTCGAGGGAATGTTTTATCTCCCTTTCAAATCACAAAGAAAATTGTGCTACTCAATAGGGCAATCCATCAATTTTCATACACTTACTTGAAGTCTTTTCTGAAGCAACAATTTTCCATTCATGCTTAGGGCTTTGTACCGTGGCATTTGGAGAAGAGACACATCCAGTTGAACTGCTACTTATTTGCTTGTGGCCATTCTCACGTGGTGGCTTTTTCTGCAAAATCAAAAGGGAGCTACAGAAACCTAACCAAAGACCACACACTGAACTGCCTCTGTTCCTCTGAGCCGTTATGAGGGAAAACACGTGATTCCAAAATCCATGACCTATGTATGTCATTTATAGCACACCTAAATTTAAAACAAACTTACTCTCTAAACACTGACAAATTTACTTTACACACCTAAGTTAAGTGTTCACTTCATAAAAAGCACCACTACATCTAAAGACAAGTCAAAAAAACCTCTGATTTAATAATTAATTATGGAACTAACTCCAAATGAGTCTACTTAATAATTCAAATAAATATTCTGACAACTTTTTATGTTTTAAGCATGAAAATCTCTAAAGGGACTACACTAGAAGATACAATTGGCTGGCACACATTACTGGCTCACAGAATACATTTTACAGATGTGTTAGAAGATAATGTTTCCATCCAATGAGGGAGAAACCTCTATCTGTGCAGTGCCTCTAAGGCACAATGTCAGGTAGAGTTAACAGATTTTCAATGGAAAGAATTTAGTGAGAAGACTTGGGTTCAACTCCCAGCTCTGACTTGGGCAAGTGACCTCTTTGGGCCTTGTTTCTCATCTCTTAAATGAGAATATTACTTGAAGTTCCTTTTAGCTAAGTCTGTGATCCCAAGTATCACTGCAGCCATACTGTCAGAGGCAAGTAATAAGCTCATCTTCAGCAGCTGGAAACCTGTAAGTCAAAACTACTGTGCATTATGCAAGGTGGGAGCATAAATCTGACCACATTTGGAAGCTATGTCAGGAATTATGGTTAAATGAGAACATGGTTCAATTTATGTGCATATGAAATCTGAATTGCTACACATCCACAGTGCTGGCTTAAGGATCACAACAGTAGTAATTTTTACTTCAGCTAGCCTTAATTTTAATTTTTATGATGGTCAGAGTACAGAGTTAACATTCCGATATACATTTCTATAAATGAAGATCTCATTTGACTTGATAAAATTCATAGGCTTTTCAATGAAGATGACTATGTACTGCCAAGAATGAACATATAATCATTTCTTCACCACTCATTATCATCATCTCTATTAATTAAACCATTCAAATCTGGCCTTTCTCATCGACATTAAGTATCTGGGATACTTGATTAATCACTTGGAATAAAATTTGTATGTTCAGAAAAGGCAATAAAAAATAAAGAGAGACTGGGGATAATTAGTAAAGGTAAAAGCAACGAACTTCTAAGCAACGTGAAGGAAAAGGTACATTAGAACTAACCAAGTTTCTCCACATTCACTGATTTAGAGAAGGTAGACTCCTTAAATATGTAAAAAGACTTTAAAGTTTTCATCATTCTTTAAGGTTCTGGCACCTACACACTGTCACTATAATTTGCTAATTATGACATGATCCACTTCCAAACTATGCCATTATAAGCTCACACATTAAAAGACCAAACACTACATGCTAAGAAATATGTCCAAAACTTTAAATGTCCACACAGCCAATCACCTGCCTAGAAGGATCAAGAGACACCTCTTTTTATATTCTCAAGTCTGACTGTATTCTCTCTCTACTCATAACATGCTAATTTATCCTAATACAAAAATCCAGTTTTCACCATGTCACTATACTTTCATTCCTTCATTTTCAAAGCCCTCTGTCTTATTTGCAAATCTTAATTTAGGGGGAAAAAAATCCAAATTGGCTAATAATTACAACCTGGGAGTGAGAGGAATGAACTAGCATACTCCCACGTCTGTAAATGTCAAGATCCTCCTTCTGCCAAATACAAACTCTAAGTTATGCCATAAAAAATTCTGCTACTTTCCTTTCTTTACCAGAGCAGAAGAAGTTTTTAGGTGTGCTATAAAGTTTTCTATCAAGTTTTAACCTGCAGTTACCTCCACCTCTGCAATGTGTACCTGCACAAACTGAATGTGGTCATCATCACTGCCAAACACCTCAGCCTGTCCATCTAGTAGATTCCCATCAAGCAGCTTGTGATCAGCTGAGTAGTACAACGTTTGAACCTGCAAAACAGCAACAGAATACCCATGTGGTGGCTCTTGTCTCCATAACTACTCTCCTATTAGGTAGAATACAAAGACTCCACAAGGGAACCTCCAGTGAGTGTGCCTCTTGATATCTCACTCTGGCAAAATCACAAATTAAAAGAAAAATACAAGTCATGGTGGTAAAAAAAATAAAAAAAGAAAAAAAAAGAAAAAATTAAAAAAAAAATCTTCCAATACTGGCTTAAGAATCCTTGGCTTGTTCTGCTTGAAAGAAATCTTCATTTTTCATGACTCCTAATAATTATTAGCATTTCTAATATAACATTAAGAGAGAAAGCATAAAAATACAACATACAGGATCCTGAATATACAGATTCACAATCACATACTAGGGTTTACCCCCTGAAAATAAGCTCGTTTCCATGTACAACAATACTTTCCTCTTGGGCAGGATGAAAAATGCCAACAAAAGTGAACTTTAAAAAAATTCAATTCCCAAGCCCCCAAAAAAGAAAAAATGTGAACATGCAATACATTACTAAAGGCAGCCAAATAACAAGTGGCAAGGCAGAAGATCAACTAAGAACATAAATAATAACATAATGTGTTTTTTTCAAAGGTCTCTTAGGCTTACGTCTTTAATGTATTATCTAGCTTCAGTGGAAATGCTACAATTGAGCAATTAATTGCAGAGTGCCCTTAAGGAAAAAAAATTTCCAAGTTTCCTTCATTAATATTTTAGGCTTTGGGGGCATGTGTGTATGTGTGTCTATTCGGGGGATTGTTGGGGGTGTCTTAAGAAAAAGTGGCCCAAGAGAAGTTTAGAGGTATGCATGAATAACACCAATGAAAGACACAAAGCTTTAAAGAAAAGAATCCTGTAAAGGAGTAAACACCATTAAATCATCATCGCTCTCTGCCCACAGCGGATTTTTCTTAGGAGAACTGGGGCAGGACTGCTGCTTCTGTACGTGTCAATACACTTGAGGTTTCTTCTTGTTTCTTCAGTCTTGGGTATCCTAGTTTTGTTAATAAACCTATAGGGAGATAAATCAATGGGGAGGAACAACCATTAGAAGCTTTTACCTACTTTTCATATTTAAAGCAAAAACCTGTGAAAGAAACATTAAGAATCTACAGGAAATTTCAGTACCACCTCCCCATTTCTAAAGCAAATTACATGCTACTTTAAAGAAAGTTATCAGCACATAATGAGCAAAGAAAAAAAAAAAGAAAGCAGAAGACCAGACTGAACAGTTCATTCAGCTCACCTGGACACCCCCCCTGTTTCTCAGCTTAGGGGTACCTACAGCAAAATTTAAATTCTTTAGGGTCATGGTTATAAAATAAAAATGAAAGGGAATCCTTCATGTCAAAGCAACTTAACTTTAAAGAATTGTTTAATCCCATTTACTTAAAAACTAACCTCTTCCATCAGCTCTTCCAGACTGTCTCCATTCTCCCAGATGCTACGCTGCACCCAGTTGATTACCTTTGTGTATAATTTGCCATTGCTAGGCAGGCAGACATTATCTTCAAGCATGACCTCCAACTAGAGTTCCAGAAAGAAAAAATAACCATCAAAATATACTTTAGTGACTAGTCTTTTATGTTAAGACTTCAACATCTCATTTATTCTACCTAAATAAAGCTTTTTGCTCCATTCAATTAAAAACTGCACTCTTAAAGAAAAACAGAAAAAATTGAAGGAGAAACAGGAAAAAAGATAGCCAGATGTTAAGATACAACCAATTCACTTGATTTTTACAATCTTCTTTGAAATACACCTTTTTTTGAAATACCACTTCTTTAGCATGTAGGGATAAGGAGTAGGAAATGATACATTGCTACAAACAAAACAAACAAAAAACCCCAGCCTGATAATAAAACTAAAATGACACTAGTCATTAATAATCTTGGCCACGTGACAGGCGAGAATTATGGGTGTGGAATGTCATAAACACTTAAAACAGAGGTGCTCTACTGTTTTGTTTTGCTGTCTTTGTTTCTAAGGAGAAAGGCCATATCTAGAAATGATATGAAGAAGGCACGAAACTTTAAAAAAAAATGAAGCAGTCAAAGTAATTTTTGTTTTCTTCTTACTTTTAGCCGTGGAAGTTTAAGAAATTCCTCTTCTTCTGAAATTTCTAACAGGTGCTCCTGGATGTAAACATCAACCTTATTCAACAAACGTGAGTCTCCCATGCAATTTGCAAAATTCCGATAAGAGATACAGCTTGAAACATCCATCCTGGATAGCAAATAGTCACCACAAACCTTAGGAAAAAATAAAGATATGCAAATATAGGAATATTTCACAACTTTTCTGTGAATTTGTAAGGTACCTTTTTCAGCAGTAAATTTTGAGAAGAACAATAAAAGCTCCAGAGACCAGAGAATGGAAGGTATCTTGTTGGTGAATGAAGGGACAGGGAAATATATTAAAGTCATTTTGCCATAAACTAGAAGGGCCCCTGAGATGGGAGCTGTAACCTAGCCTATTAAGCCTTTTCATTTCACCACTGCCCCTAGACAACAAAGAAAGCACCAAATTTATTTTCATTCCCATAAAGCAATTATCTTTGTCAAGTAACTACATGCATATTTCTTGTAAAAACTTGTGAAAACTTTCATTTGCTCCATGACAGTAAATTTTCAAAGTTGTGCACATGACTAAAACCAGAGCTACACTGCATTCTGGTTATATAAATAAGACTGTACCTGCTTTACTCTGTCCATCTTTAGCTTCTTAGCTGCAGAATAAACATCTTTTACCAACTCCTTATCAGCTTTCAATCTGTTAAAAAAAACAAATTTCAAAGGCCCATTGTAGTATGCCAATATCAACATTTCTAAGACATACAGAAATAGTTTTAAACTAGGGATTTCAGAATTCTGAGATGGAACCTCACTTTTATTTACAGAAAGTACTTACTGAGCAGTGTAGGCATAATTCAACAAGACTTCAACTGCTTCTGGATTAAGATCATCAAATTTAACGTGAGAAACTCCATGGGGATCACTATCACTATTGAAGATTTCAAATAAGTAGGGACTGCAGCAAGCCAACACTGCTCTGTGTGCCAACATCTCATGCCCACAGACCTTAAGATTATAAAGAATTACAATTAGAAATATATTAGATAACATCTTACCAGCAAATCATTACATAATACTCAGTTCTCTTAATTTCCCCCTAAAGTTATTTGTTCTCAAAGTAGACTTTGTAAATGCCTTTTATGGAAAATATAATCCCTAAGTCTGGGAATCTTTATGACTCAGAAATAAAAAGTTTAAGTCTTTTTTTTTTTTTAAAAGACAATCTCCCTATATTGCTCAAGCTAGACATACAGGGACCTGATTCCTTACAATCTTTGACCTGGGCATATTTTATCCCTGTTTAGGCAATCTAACAGTCCCCAGCTCCTGGGGAGTTCCCTATATTAATGTCATTTAGTATATGTACCAAACTGGCTTAGCCCACTGTAGCTCATAACTCCACCACACCCCTGTGATTAAATTTTAAGTACCTGAAGTCGAACATCACAGAACTGGCCACTTTTTCGCAAAGCATTTAATTTGGCAACTGAAGACTCAATGAAATTTTCATCTTCAAACATTAAATATCCATTGGGAATCATTTTTAAATGTAGGTTTGGCTGAGAGAAAGAAAACAGCTGTTATTTTTTTCTTAGAAAATAACCATTAAAAAAATAATGTCCTAAACCAATTAAGACCCGCCTATCCATATCCCTCAAACTTGAGGGTTGGCAAACAGCGACTAGATATCAGGACCACTTTCAGGTTTCCATCCTTGTTAACAATGCATCCCTGAAGGAGGAAACTCTGAACTCTTGTATTATCTTATCTCCACCTGCAACTGAAAAGAACTGCCTAACCTACACTAGACCCCTGCTCTAATTCTTTTTCCTTTCTTTCTTCCTCTCCCCATAATTACAAGGGTAGGGTACAGATTCACTTTAAGATGACACAGAAAATTATCAGGTCAGTGACCCTGCCACTTTTAACCTTATAACCTTGAGAAAGTCATTTGCTTCTCATTCTGGGGCTCAAATTTCCTCACTGTCAAATGAAGGCCTATGACCTAGACACAGAAGTCCCTTTTGCCTCAAAATCTTAATTTGAAAAATTAAATTGAAAAAGAAATCAATAAATGGCCATATTCATGCATACTGCCTATTTTAAAAATTATCTTATAGTCATTAACTGCAACCTAATTTTTAACAATTCAATGAATCTCTAGAAATATAACCTTTATAAAAGCTAAATTAAACTTTTAAATTCTATATCCTAAAATCACCTTTACTTTGTAAAGTAAAAACTGATTTGCCAAAGGAATATACTTTATTTCCTCTACCTGCTTTAAAAAACAAATGAATGCTAAAATTCTACTTATAGAAACAGAATAAAATGTATCAAATAAACATCAAAATATGATTTTCATTTTTCACTGAAATTTAAAATACTGGCATGTATGGCATAACATAAATAATACCAAAGAATCCATATTCTTAATGTCAGTGAGAAACATTTAACAATTTAGGGGTGGAGTGAATATATAATACGAAATAGTACCACAGCTTGTTACTTTTGACTTTGATCAAAAAGGTTTGCAATGCCTAGCAAAAATCCTAAAAGAAATTCTTACCTAGCAAAGATTTTAGCAGAACACCATGTATTTAAAGTCTCTTCAGGTATTAAATTTTCACTCACCTACTAATATACTTGTGAGAATTTATGCCAGAAGATTTGTAAATAATCCAAAGTAACTGGAGTGTGAAAATGCAGCACACAATTTTCTGTCTTCTTGTATGAAGACGGGGGGGGCTAAATGAAGGCAGATGTGTTTAAAGCTGCAATGGTGATTCCAAAACTATCAGGCTTGAAAATGATGTAATCAAGTCCTTAAAAGCTATAGACATGAATTTCTTCTGTGATAATCATGCATCATAATCTGTAAGAGAGACAGTTTTTTCTTAGACAAGTTAAGGTCTTGCTCACCAGGAACTTAAAATCTTAAAATGTCAGCAACGTTTTTTTTTTAAACTGAGCATCAAGTGGAAGATTGCATGTACAATGTCTCAAACTCAAAAATTAACTGATTTGAATTCCATTCTTGATTCCCACACTTGGTTCTATTACTTATTTGCTTCATAAGTGATGATCTTATTTCAACATCCAATCAATAGTCCTTGAGTTTGGGGAATTCCACAAACCAAGAAATCTTAATATTGTAAATATGCTCATTCCAGCATTTTTTTTCCTACTAAGAACTGGAATAATGTGTCTATTTATGGGCATGCTCTTTTAAAAAAAAATTTCATTTGATTATATCCCTCCCTCCTCTACATAGCCAGTCATCACATTACAAAAGCAGTTTTTTTCTTTCCAAAACTAACCAACTTTTTACCACCCTACTCTAACAAGCTTATGCATCAGCCTACCTGTATCTATAGCGCTTCCTTCAACTTTTTCAAGGGAGAGGGCATTTTCTCTTCTCTGGTTGGTCATATGGATAGTTTTGTTTCCTTTTATTGTTTTTAACATTAACATTGTTGCAGTCATTTTGTATACTGTTTTTCTGGAGCTTCTTACTTCACTGTTCACATAAATCTTCCCATGCTTCTCTGAATGCTTCATACTCACCATTTCTTGCAGCATAGAAATAGTGCAGAATATTCTTATGCCACAATTTGTTTAGCTCTTCTCCAATCGACATGGATATAGAGCAGACCAAAGCCAGGAAGACCTGAGTTCAAAGCCTGCCTCTAACAAATACAAGCTGTGATCTTGGGCAAGTCACTTAACCCCTTGGTACTTTAAGCTAATGGGTGTCAAACTAAACAGAAATGGGGGCCACTAAACCTTACATAAAAAACCCCTGTGAGCTGCATATTGACTTAAGTTTTAAAATGTATTATCTGTGTTTTATTGTATCGTTATTTATTTTGTTAAATATCACAAATCCATGCCTCATTTTATTCCAATCAATAACCATATACTTTCTCTTCTTTGCTACCTCAAAAAATGCTGCTATGACTATTGGTATATATGGGACTTCTCTTTCTGTCTTTGACCTCCTATATCTGGCAGCAGGATCTCCGAGTTAAAAGATATGGATATTTTAGTCATTTATGGAGCATAATTCCAAAGTGATTTCCAGAATGGATGGATCAATTCACAACTCTAGTGAGTGTATTAGTGTGGCTTTCTGCAGCCCTGAGACACTAGACATTTTTTTTAAGCTGACTGAATTCTAAGGAGGAACAACATTTAAAGAATTCAGAAACCCTCTGGGATGTCCAGAAAGATCTGAAATTTTAAGGATTCACCAGGAGAGAATATGAAAATAAAGGATTGCATATGATGCACTATTAAATAGATTAAACTCTCTTCTTGTCATTTGTTCTAGGCACATTATAGGAGACATTAACATATGTGAAGCACATCCAAAACTGTGTGGGTATGACAAATGAAGGGACTTAAGACATTTAACCTAGAAAAGATGTAAGGAAGACATCAAAAAGTCACAGTGACAAAGAATTAGATTTATTATTCTTGGCTCCATAGGAGAAAACTAGGAACAATACCTAGAAGTTATAGAAAAGAAGATTTCCGGTCAGCAAAGACTTTCTAATAAGTAAGGCTTTGTACTAAATTATCATTGAATGTCTTCGATTGGTAGCTGGAGAAAAGTATTTGTCCAGATATTGATCTGCATACAAGTCTGAGTATATTAATATGTAATATTTTGCTACTTTAACAACATAATGATGGTTATTTCTTATAATTTTCTCAGAACTCCAGATATTTTTCTACACACATGCAAGATCTCTCATATATTATAAAATTACCATTTCTCCATAAAGAGTATATTTGGGGGTTCAGATTTGCATGTCGCTCACATGAATTAGTTCTACAAACTACATCAGTAGTTTTGTTTTAACTATTACAAGTGCCCAGAGCTCTCAATTTACCATTATTCTAGTTTAATTCAATGAATCACAAGATAATTTTAATTGTATAACATACTAGAAACAATTGATACAATTTTATTACCAGCTACCATTCATAAAACTTATAGCTATTAAGAGCCAATAAATAACTGCAAAAAAATTCAACCAAATGAATGTTAAATTTACTTTAGCTCTGTGTCAAGAAATAGGTACTATCTTTCATTCTAGCTACACAGTTCCATCACTGGTTCAACAAATTTAGTTGTTTTTTTTTTCCTAACAGCATTCTCCATACATAGACTAAAATTTTCAGGATTTGTAAAAATTCATTTTAGTGAAACATGTCTCAACCATTTAGTGCAAATGGGAGTGGAAGCTCCTAATTGAACTTCGCTGCCCTAGCAACTTTTCTTGGATATGAGGCCAGGCTAACAATTCAATGAAACATATCAGATCATCCCTGAACCACTGAAAAGAAAATTTTCCTAGGGAAAAAATGAGTACTTGAATAAAAGAATAAACCGGAACATCCCTGGCAAATCCTAATTAATTTTTAATCACTGCTTTTTACTACAACTTCTAGGAAGACAAGTTTTTTGATTAATACTGATATATCCACATCTTAAAAATCAGACTTACTCAGAAACTTCACAACAAAGTGAGGAAATTCTAGGTCCAGCTCTAAGATTCTAGCATTCTGAACTGTGATAGATTTTGCTGAAACCCTGTAAACTAGTTCCCCATAACTAACACAAGACAAAGCTAACTGGCTGGGTTCAAGCTAGGAGAATACCTACCAACTGTCTCAATTTTTAGCCTATTTCAAAGTTTTTATAGACTTATACATTAAAGAGAATTATAAAGGAACCCAGAATAAGAAAATCAGTTTTTAATATGGCTTGTTTATAGCCAATACACACGGCACATCACGATTCAATACTTTGAAGCCATTCAGATGCAACCATTAACTGTCTTCTGACTGCAAATTTTCTGCTACCCAGCATGTGCCTGCAGCGTGAACTTGCCATGCTGGGTCACAAGCCACTCTTCAGAGCATTGCATGTAACTCAATAAAAATATACCAAGATGTAGCCATGTTATGAGTAAAATGTTCCTTTAAATACAATGATTTTACAACATGAACTCACATGCAATCTAATAAAAACTGACATTTAGTTAACCATAGTTTAATTAGTTAAGGTTTTTAAGAAGTTTTACATACTTTTATCTCATTTTCATCCTCCGTAAGTACTAGGTACTGTCTTTAATTTATACTGTATTATTGCATTAAGATAAAAACAAATTTCAGCCCTTTGTAAATTCTGTGATGTGTGGCTCCCCCTTTGATTTAAATTTTTTTATTCTACACATCTAATTATGTTGCCTTAGATATGCTGTATCTGAACCAGCATCCTTTTTCTAAGTCCTATTATATACTAATAAACATAGGATTGATTCCTCGATAACCCACAAAAATCATACTGAGAACATATTCAGTTTGTACAATAGAGACATAGTTCTACTTATAAGTCACAGGTTTAGAATCCATTCCTGTACCCTGTATATAATGTGTTATCATATTCTCGGATATGAACTGAAATGAAAATTCCTAAATTCAAAGGTAGATTAATTTGCCTTAATGCATGTGCAGTTTATTACCCTTTTCAAGTTCTATTTACTTTTCAATCAAAAATTTTCTCCATAAACTATTAATAATACTAAGTCATTCACTCCTCTCCCAACTTGAAGGGTTGAAATAGACTTCATACCTCATTCTTTGAGAACACAAAATACATATTCCAGAATACCCAACTTTAATTGAAATGGAAATGAACGTAACCAAACTAATAAAGTTCAATAGAAAGACTGAATAAATGTAAAAAATAGGTAATCAATTTTAATAGTCATCAGTAAATAGGAAAAATGGAAACCAGAATAAGAAAAATTTTCTAGGCAAGGTCACTGATACATATCTCAGTTCAAGACTTCCCAGTTCAAAACTTCCCTTACACAGTACTTTTCTTTGTGCCATCTACTTTACTCTAAAGGAGTAAAAAAATGAGATTACGGACAAAGATGGGAAGGAGGCAGACAACAGAAAAAAGATATAGACGAAGATAAAAGTGTGAGGGAAACAAGGATCTGAGAAGGGTAGTCAAAACAAACTTTCAGTCATATCTACTTGGTATTCCCTTGGGTGGTGGTCAGAGCAAGTAATCACTGCTTTTCAGTGGAGAATTAATTATTAGAGGCCACTCTTTCTTCCAAGGATAAAGTGAAGATTAGAATTATTATTTTTTGTTAAGGAGTTGGTTAATTAGCTATTTAAGCAAGCAACAAGGCTTTTAAATTGTTTAAACATCTAAAACTTGGTAAGAACAACAGCTCATCTCCCTGATCAATAAATTGTACCCTCACTTCAGGTTTCCCGACAACTTTCTTTTCCCCAAAGAGCACCCTCAAAAGACCTGGAATTAAAATTAGTGACTTTATCTGCTAAAAAAAAAATAGCACATTATCAACATTACATAAGAATATCCTTGAAGGAAATTAACTCCTACATAAAGGTAATCATCTAGAGATCAAACTGAGAAAGGTACTGAATTCTTTTATATGCCACAGAAAGTCAGAGTTGTCTGTTTCACCCCTTTTCAGGTAACAATTCATACCTATATCTCTAAAAATCAAAGGCCATCATTTTTACTATGTTTTTTTCCCCAACCTAAATCTAACCAACAAGCATGAAACCACCACTTAAATTCTTAACAATGGGCAAATTCATCGATTCTGATAGAGGCAAGAAATCTATTTCCAAAAGAACAACACTGGTACCATGCTGTCCAAATGACAAGAAAGCAGTGTGAGACAGCATTCAGCTTGGCCAATATTTACCTCTTACATGAGAGAAAACAACTTTTAATAAGGCAAACTATATATGCCAATTGAGAGAAATAATCACTGATTCTTAAAAGCAAATCAGTAATCACTGACGAAATATTTTAAAGCACTTGCTAATACAATTTAATTTTGATAGCCATATTTGAAGCCATATTCAAACCCTCGAATTAGGAAGAAAAAAGTGCACAAAGATACCTAATTTAACCAAGGGCTCCAACAAATACACTGGCTGTTAAAAGCAATAACCTTAAAAATTCAAACTAAAAATCTAGGCTGTTCTCTATGCTGACAAACCTAGTAAAGTGAACCTATAAAGTAATACAATTACCACAAGGCTATTAAAAGATGTCACGAAATAGAGAGAACAGAACAACTCAAGGGCTCTCCCCCGTCCCTGGCTCACATCCAGTTTACCTACAGTGACCAAATTATTACCATCTGGGATAGATCTTCAGAAGGTAACACAAATTATTCAAAAGCACAATTTTCACAATCCCCAAAATCACTAACATTTACATATATGAAGACATAAGGCCCAAGTAAGACAGTCATTAAATTACTAGCAGTACCTCCCCATTCTCAGGACCTCTAGAAAAAGGACTAGTTCAACAAAATGTGACTTAGAGCAGGGTCCATGCTGTACTTGTTCTACAGATAAAAGAACTTCTGGATTTCCCGTAGTGAATCATTAGCTAAGATGAGCAACTGCACACTTAGAAGGTGCTGAAGTGACGCCAGTTTATTCTGGGCCTATTTCACTTTATTTGCTGTAGATCACAAATTAGAAAACAAAGAACGATCCAAATAAAAAAAACTTTTGAAGAAGAGGATGCTCTTAAAAAGCTCCTTAAGTCTTTTTAACTGTCATCTACTTTTGTCCACTACTTTTAAATCGGCATATATGAAATAAGTCAAGGAACACTTAAAAAGTATAGTTCTCTTCTGAAATTAACATCGCTCTACCACGTGTAAAAACCGCGACCATTTTATTAATTGTCCCAGGGTGCAAGACGGCTTCCTAAGATCCTCAGAGGCTGGCCTCAAATCGTCTCCTACCCCCTGACCAGTGGGGTGGCGGGGGGTTGAGGGGGGCAGCCCAAACCAAACCCTCCGGACGTAAGCAGAGGTCTTTCTGCTCCCGGTATGGCGCTCCCTCCCTCCGGTTTCGCAGCCCCAGCGCCCCGGCGCAGGGAGGCTCGGCACCCCGCCGCCGGCACACCCCCAGCTGGTGATTGGACGACCTCCCAATCAATCAGTACCGACACGTCAGGGCAGCCGATGGCTGCCTCCTCCCGCCCCCTCTTCCCCTCCGCTTGGCAATAGGAGCGGGCAACGTGGAGTGGGAACAAAGGAGCCCCGGGGCCGGCGGCTCCGCGCCTTCCGAACCCGGCCTGGGGCTGGTAGCTCGCCCACATCCCGCTGGTCCCAGGCGCGCCCTCCTCGACCCCAGGCCCCGCTGTGGGTAAAACGGACACCGGAGGCTCGCGCTTCTGACAGCTGGGGCAGGGGGTCTAGGTTCCCGCGTCCCGTTACCCGGGCGGGGAGGAGGGGCTGGCGGCCGCAGGAGCAGCCCCTCCTCCTCCCGCAGTTGACAGCTCCGAGGGACCGTGGAGCACACCCCCGAAACCCGGGAGGGGGATATCACCGCTCCATGGCTCCGTTTCCTGCTGTGTAAATGAGGCGGTGGGACGCCGTGGCCTTCGAGTCCTTCCACAGCCCTTCCTCCTTTCGGGGAAGACAGACAACACAAGCGTCCCGCCCCCTCCTCGTTTACTGGCATCCAGGGCAGTCCCGCCGAGAGCGCGCGGGACCGTCCCTGGCGGGGCGGACTCTCCGGGTCTGGTTACCGCCGACATCGGTGTTACAGATCCCCGACACTCCGCCTCCTGCCTGCACACACCAGGCAGGCAGGGCCGGGCTCCGCATCCCGATCTCTGGTTGACCCCGCAACATCTCCCCGCTCTCCATCCCACCCAGCCCGCGGACGTTACCTGGTTCCTCTGAGAAAGGACGAAAAAATTCATCGCTGGAGTTTCCAGGGGATCAGGAGGAAGCGAGAGAGAAGCGGCCCCAACGGAAAGCGCCTCGAGGCGAAGGAGGGAGCGATTGGAGAGGGAGGGCTGGGTCGGCCGACGGGAGAGATAGACGGGGGAAGGGAGTCCGCACGGGATGGAGCGCTCGCTTGCCCGCCCTAGGGAGGAGAAGAAAGAGGAGGAGCCGCTGCCGCCGCCGCCGCCGCCCGATACTGCCGCCGCCGCCCCCGAGCCGGCCGAGAAGATGCGTCCGTCCTCCACGCGCGCCAGAAGACACTGCCGCCTCCCGCCCGGCGTTGGCCGCACCCCCTTCCACACGTCACCGCATGCGCTTGCGCGTCTCTCGCTGCCCCGCCCACTTCTTCTTGCGTGAATCCCTCGGCAAATAAGAGCCCGACACACAAATCGTCCCGGTTCCCTCCTTCCAACTCCCGCCTGAGCCCTGCGTTCCCTCCTCCCCCTCCCGCTCTGTGCTCCACCACCCCCCTTTCCATCCTTTCCACAGCTGCGCTAGGTCAGTGCAAGGTGATGTGAGGGAGAAGTCCAGGGCAAAGGCGCGTTGTGCCGCTGCCTTCTGCCTCTCTTCCTCCTCCTCCTCCTCCCCACCTCCAGCTTTTTTCTCTTTATTTTTTTTAATCTCCAGACCGGTCTCCACCTGTGTGCTCTCTCCCCGCCTACTCTTAACCCGAGGCTGGTTCTTTCCAGCCCCCAGGCGGAAGGAACTAACTGGGCTGACAGCCCTTACCTGTCCTCCTCAATCAGACTTCAGAGATGAGTTTCCACCCTCCGCGAGTTAGGGCTTCAGACTCGCTGTCTCGTTCCAGTGCCACGCCCCAGGCCTGGACCTCAGTGCTTTAACCCGCTTGGGTCCGGTCCACACCGTCCCATTATTGTTGTTAATTGTGCGTCTGGTAAGGATGGGGACGAGGGTGTTGGACTGAGATAAGGTGCTGAGAAACGCCCGGCCGTGGAGGCGTTCTGTAGCTTTTTGTTTACACCCGGTTTTTGTGGTTGGGTTTGTTCGTGTCGATGATTTTTACCGTACTTGCTTAGAGCAGAGAGGTCCCTGAAAGGACCAGACTCCAGTGCGGTTCTAATCGTCTCTAAACAACTTAGAGGGATGGAGCTGGAAGGGACCAGAGCGGAGAAGTGACTTGGTTACGCGGCTGGTTTTGTGGCAGAATAGGTACTAGAATAGAACACAGGCCTCTTGACTCCTGTTTACTTCTAACCTTCGATCCCCGCGGGTTCCTGCTTTTTCTCTATCATGCCATTTCCTACCCAGACACAGGAACAATCTTTTACCCGCCCCACCTTTATATGTCTGGGGAGGAGGAGCAGCAATGGGATCTTTCCACCATCCTTCAGGGACCTTCCTGACTTCATATCACCTGGTTCACCCCTTCCCCCCATTCTGAAGGGAAAGTGACTTAGGAAGGTAAATGGGGTGGGGGGAGGATAACTTGCTTGATTGAAGGGGAGGAAGTTTTAGTGAAGCAAAAGTTAAGTCCAAATTGGAGTCTGACAAAAACATACATGTGAGTGACTTATGAGAGGCTTCGTTTATCCTAATGGGAAGGTACTTGAGCAGAGACCAGACGTGATCTTATTTTACATACTGATTGGTCAATGGAATTAGTATGATTTCTCAGATGCTCTCTGCTAGGAGTTTTGGCACTTTGTTGGGCATAACAGAGTTTGTTTATTGGAGGAAGAAAAACACATTTCTCGTTTTCTTTACAGTGGAAACTTGAGAGGTTCTCATTTTAAAATTCATAAGGAAAGGTTATTTTGTGTGAATTGTTTTTAAAAATTCTACTGAGCACACAGGTAGAGACTAGTCTGGACAGCTAGGTGGCCCAGTGGATAGAATTTCAGGCCTGGAGTCAGGAAGACTCATCTTACTGAGTTCAAATCTGGTCTCACACACTTATTAGCTGTGTAACTCTGAGCAAGTCACTTAACCCTGTTTGTCTCAGTTTCCTCACCTGTAAAGTGAGCTGGAGAAGAAAATGGCAAACCACTCCAGTATCTTTGCCAAGAAAACCTCAAATGGAGTCACAAGGAGTCAGATGAAACTGAACAACTGAAGGAAGAGAACAGGAGCTAAAAGGTCATATGTTAGTGTCTGCTAAACATGCAAAGTAAAAACTTCAATTGATAACTTGCAACTGAGACTCTGGATGAAAGCAATGTAAAAATATAACATGAAACTTTTTTTGAAAAACTGGTGGACCTCATACTTCCGGAAAGAGGTGGCCAATTGTATTTCGTATGTCACCGTTTTTAGTAATCAAGTATACTAAATGTCACCCTGGTGATCTGAGAAAAATGTTGATTCATAGTGTAATCCGTGGTTCAAGATTAAAGATCTGAGTAAACATGGAGTAGTTTTAGTCTTAGTAGTTTGTCCATCTTGATACAGCTTATGGTTCAACTCCCTTCCAGAACAAAACCCCGAAATCCTAGGAACATCGGTGCCTCTTTAAGGATCCTGTCTCCTCCCATTCACAGGCACTGAGGCTAATAAAACACTAAGCAAAGAACAAATTTATTAAAAATAGTGAGAACTCAGAAAAAGACACAAGAGAAATTGTTGTGGTTTCATGATGTGTTGTGGAACCGTCTCGAAGAATTCAGTCATACCACCTCTAATGCAACTGTAGGCATTTATTAAAATTGATGCCTCTCATGAAGCAAGCAAAGTTCCATGAGGGACCAGCAACTTTAGAAAAAAACAAGATAGATTTTTGTAGGGTAAAGATGCAGTTACATAACAGAAATTATGAATATCAAAAAGGCAGGAGGTGTTTGTAAAAGGATTAGGCAATAGGGGAGGAATCCTAGCCACAGAAAAACCCATTTGGGAGGGGTATGTAAGTATGTATGTATGTATGATAATACTATTACAATAAGCCTCTCTACATCATAAGTTCACCTAAAGGACAGCTTTTGCGATTACTGTGCACATGCCTATTTAGGGAAAGTCCCTTCTGTTGTTTTGGGGTCTACGTAGGCTTGGGCATCCTGGTGGTGTTGCTTTCTGATTGGCTCAATATTGTGGTCCTGTCTGAGACTAGATGGATGTGGTTGTGGTTTAGTGCATGGACACATCTGCTGTTTCTGTAGGATATATGAGGAATGGGTCTGGGGGCAGTGGCTGACAAGAGGCAGTTGCTGGGATCCCATCACATGGACATGCGTGCTATTTCTGTGAGAAAGATGAGTTCATGGACACACCTGTTGTTCTAGTGAGCAGTGAGGCATATATAAAGAAGTTAGGATATTGAGCTGAGGTTGGGGGGAGGTGAGTGGCTAGGTAGGGGCAGTGGGCCTGCTGTTCAGTAGGGCCTGTAAGGAAGTTAGAATATTGGGGCTGGAGGCAGCTTTATTAGGATTCCATCAAATAATTCCCTTCAGAGAGCTCTAGTCTGAGAAGTTCAACAACTCACAGTACAACACTTAAAGTCCAGTTTTGGGAGCCAAGATGGTAGATTGAGCAGCTCAGCTCAACTCTCTCAACATTCCCCTCCAAACAACTTTAAAATAATGCATCAAATGTAATTTTGGAGCAGCAGAGACAAAAAAAAGGTCTGGCCTAGCGAAACTTAGGAGGTCAGCCGTAGACATCTTTGAGAAGAAGGCCTGTCTGGAGCACACTTGGGGTTAGGACTGGGATGGGGGAAATAAACAGCAAGAGCTCTCAGCCCAGAGATGGTGAGGGGGGTCAGACAACTGGCCATAAAGAGATTACAGGGGACCACCTGCCATTGGGTGTAGCTGGCACTGATTGGCAACTCTATTGACCATATGAAGTTCTAGGTCAAAGTTCTAGGATGGAAAGGAGCACTTCTGGTTAGTCACAAGGGAGCAGGGGCCCTGGTCTCATTTATAAAGCAAAGAGGCAAGCTAGTACTTGTGTCTACAGGGGACCAGGGGCCCTTCCTGGGTAAAGACCAGAGCATAGACCACAGTGGGCATACCTCTCCCAAGATTACACCACCTTGGAAGCACCAAAAACTTGGAGGTGCAGACCTCCAAACTAGCTCTGAAAATAGCAACATGAAAAAGCCTGATGCTTTGGATGGTGCCTCCATACCCCAAAGTGAGCAGAACCCAACTTTAACATAAAGTTCAAAGTCAAGAAATAGGCAGGAAAAAAATGAGCAAACAACCAAAAAACAACCTGACCATAAAAAAACTACTGTGGTGGAAGGGAAGACTAAGACATAAACTCAGAAAAAACAACAGTGTAAAAATAGCTACAAAGATTTAAAATGCTAATTGGACCCAAGCTCAACAAGAATTCCTAGAAGACAATGAGAGAGAGAGAGAAATGAATGATAGAAGTAACATTAAGAAGGGAAATGATAGTGATGCAAGAAAATTATGTTTAGTAAAGGAGGCACAAAAAATACTGAAGAAGATACCTTAACAAACAGGACTGGACTAATGGTAAAAGAAGCAAAAAAAAAAAATTCACTGAAGAAAATAATACCTTAAAAGCAGATAGGCCACATGGAAAAAGAAGTACAAAAAAAGTTCACTAAAGAAAATAATACTTTAAAAATTAAAATTGAACAAGTAGAAGCTAATGACTACATGAGATATCAAGAAATAATAAAAAAGGTCAAAATAATGAAAAAATAGAAGAATGCTTTTTCATTGGAAAAACAATTGATCTGGAAAATAGATCTAGAAGAGATAATTTAAGAGTTATTGGACTACCTGAAAGCCATGCTCAAAGAAAGGGCCTAGACATCAATTATCAGAGAAAACTATCCCAATATCTTAGATCCAGAGGGCAAGTTATTATCCAGGGGGTAAAGATTATCTACCCATCACCTCCTGAAAGAGATCCCAAAATGAAAACTCCTCAGAATATTAGAGCAAAATTTCAAAGCTCCCAGGTCAAAGAGAAAGTACTTCAAGCACCCAGGAAGGAAACAATTCAAATATTGTGGAGCCATAGTGAGGATCACACAAAATCTGGCAGCTTTCATGTTAAAGAAGAGAAGGGCTTGGAATACGATATTCTAGAGGGCAAAGGAGCTAGGAATACCACCTATTCAGCAAAACCCCCTAATCTATTAGGGGGAAAAATGGACATTAAATGAAATAGAGCATTCCTATTGAAAAGACCGGAGCTGAATAGCAAGTTTGACATCCAAACACAACACTCAAGAGAAGCATAACAAGGTAACCATAAAAGAGAAATCATAAGGGACTTTAATATGGTTAAATTGTTTCCAGCCCTATATGGGAAGATGATACATGTAACTCCTAAGAACATTACTAGGGCAGTTAAAAGGAATTCACATAGAAAAAGGACTTGAGTGTGAGTTGATTATGTTGGAATGATCTCCAAAAAAACCAAAACGTGAAGGGGTGAGGAAAGGAAGCACCAGAAGAATGAGGAAGGGAGAAGTAGAATGGGAGAAATTTTCTCATACAAAAGAGGCACACAAGGAAGAGCTTTTACGGTGGAGAGGAAAATGGGGGTGGGAGTGGGGGTGGGGTGGGTAAAAAGCTTGAACTTCACTCTCATAAGAATTGGTTCAAAGGGGGAAGAATATATATACACACTCAATTGGGCATAGAAATCTAAATAGGGAAATGGAAGGGGTTATAGACAGAGTGGGGATGATAAAAGGGAAGATAGCGTATGGAGGCAGTGGTTAGAAGCAAAATAGATTTGAGGTAGGACAGGATAAAGAGAGAGAGAAAAGGAAACAGAAGAAAATGGAACGGAGGGAAGTACACAATAATCACAATTTGAATGTGAATGGGATGAGCTCACCCATAAAAACAGAAGTGGGTAGGAGAATGGATTAGAAACCAGAATCTAACAATATGTTGTTTATAAGAGATACACGTGAACAGAAAGACACACAGAGTTAAAATAAAGGACTAGAGCAGAATCTAATATGCTCCAACTGAACTAAAAAAGGCAGGAGTAGCAATCATTTCAGACAAAGCGAAAGCAAAAAATCAACCTAATTAAAAGAGATAATAAGAGAAACTACATTTTTCTGAAAGGTACCACAGACCAGGGCTTCTTAAACTTTTCCCATTCACAACCCCTTTTCACCTGAGAAATTTTTATGTGACCCCAGGTATATATAAAATAAGCATACAGATCAAACATTTACTGGTAATAAATCATAAAGAAATTTATTTTGAAACAATCTTTGGTATACATATAATTTTACCATTTATTAAAGACAAAAGCAAATTTGCATACTATTGAGATGGATGGTGCTTGTTTATTTTTACAGAAAGAATTAAATCTTGGTGGAAAATTTGATACTGCAGAATGTAGAGCATTTTCAACATTTTTTCAGAGTAGATCGATATTTTATAATCATCAATGCTAAAAATGCTGCTTTGCATAAATACATAGAACAAAATGGTAGAAGTATGTTTGGGGCCATTTGAAATTGTTGGAAATTCTGTCCTAATCCCAAGCCAAAATTCATTGAATGATTTTGTATGTAGAGTAAAACTGCTACAATTCATAACATACAATAGTCTTGAATCTGAGCCACAGTGTTTCTGGCAGCCTTCATTGGTGTTGTGTGGTGTGACAGCATGCGCAGTGCAAAGTGCACATGTTGTGTGTTCAGAACGAAGGCTTCAGTGAAGTTATGTGAAGCAACATGGGCAAGCACTGCCAGAAGCACCTTGGATTCATTATGTGTTTGACTTTGAATTAATTTTGGTCGTTGCGTGCACTTTCAGAAACATTTTACTGTTGCCAAATATTTTGCAAGCCCCATCGTGACCCATTGTCTGACACAGGCAATGAAGTAATATCAAAGTTTTTTACAGCAAGTTTCTCTGATGAAGGCCTCACTTCTCAAATATATACTGAAAACAGAACTGAGTCAAATTTATAAAAATAAGGGCCATTCTCCAATTGATAATTGATCAAAGGATGTAAACAGGTAGTTTTTAGAAGAAATCAAAGCTATCTATAGTCATGTGAAAAAATGCTCTAAATCACTATTTAATAGAGAAATGCAAATTAAAAAAAACTTTGAGGTAACATCTCACACCTATCAGAAATGACAGTGATGGAGGGGGAAATACGTAGACTAATGAACTGTTGGTGGAGTACTGAACTGGTCCTACCATTCTGGAAAACAATTTGGAACTATGCCCAAAGGGCTATAAAACTGTGCATACCCTTTAACCCAGAAATACCACTCATAGGTCTGTACTTTAAGGAGATTAAAGGAAAGGAACTATATATACAAAAATATGGCAGCTGTTTTTGTGGTGGCAAAGAATTAGAAATTGAGGGGATGCTCATCAATTGGGGAATGGCTGAACAAGTTGTGGTAAATGATGTAATGGAGTACTATTGTGCTATAAGAAATGACGAGGGGGGTGGTTTCAGAAAAGAATGGGAAGACTTATATGGACTGTGGCCAAGTGAAACGAGATGAACCAGGACATCATTGTGCACAGTAACAGCAATGTTGTAATAATGATCAACTATAAAAGACTTGGCTATTCAGATCAATACAATGATCCAAGACAATTCCAGAGGTCTCATGATGAAAAAATGCTGTCTGCCTCCAGAGAGAGAACTGATGAACTCTGAATACAAAATGGAGCATAAATTGCTTGCTTTATTTTTCTTGCTTTTTTTGAAATCTGGCTAATATGGAAATTTTTGCATGATTTCACATCTATAAATGATATCATATTGTTTGCCTTCTCAGTGGGTGGGGGAAGGAGTGGGAGAAGGAGAATTTGGAACTCAAAATTTGAAAAGAATGTTAAAAATAAATAATAATTTTTGTAAAAAACAAAACAAAACAAAATAACAAACCAATGTTGCAAGTAAAGCCCAGTCCTTAGCGAATTGACTGTAGGACCTCATAGGGGCATCGTTTCCTTGCATCTTGTCTGCTGTCCTTTAGCTGCTACTGTAGCCACTGCTGCTCGTCTCATTCAATCTGTGGTGTCTATAGATTTCTACCTAGCTTTCCATCCAAGGTCTTTCTGCCTGCCTGTTTCTCTATCTCTGTATCCTTCTATCTCTGTCTCTGCCTCTCTCCACCTTCACTTCCACTTAGCCTGCTTCCTTGCTCCTGCTCCCCACCCCTACAACCAGAAGATCCATCATGAACCCTGCTCCATGCTCACACCTCATCCTGGACTATTGTAGAAGAAAAGTAGAAAAAAAAATCCTCCATTCACTTTCCTTGGATTCCTTTTGAGCCTCTAGAGATGTGGTATGGTTTCCAATAGATTTTTACATTTCATGTTATTTTGAATGTGTTTCAATTGCTAGAAGAATTATGACATAATACATAGGTCAAGTACAATCTGGGCAATTCTAGAATAGGCAAATTTATCCTTGTACATTCATTTGGGTACCACTGAGCATTGTCTATAAAGTTTAAAATGAAAAAGTTAAAGATAAATTCAGTCCAACAAATATTTATGAAATGGCTACCATGCGGGAGGCACATGAATAGGTGGTAGGGATATAAAAACAAAAATAAAAGTTACTGCCCTCAAGGACCTTATGTTGGGAGCTTATGTTGAAATCTTAGCTCTGCCAAGTACTAGAAGTGAGACTTTGGAAAAGTCCCTTACTCTCTCTTCTTGGCTATAAAATGAGCGAATTGGAGTATGTAGCCTCTGTAATCTTATGGTACAGGATTTTATGCTTTAACAAAATGATTTTGATCATAATATAATTATTAATAATTTTGATTCAGGGTATTATGATTATTAATAACGTTTATTCAAGAAAGAGGAAAAGGTGGGTGTCAAATGTGAACATCACAAATTACTGTCAACTATATAGTAAGAAATAGTTGTGGTCATACTGTCTTTTATCTATTCATGATTTTTTTCAGTTATTTTTCTTTCCCCAAGATCCTCCTTCATGTATTTTTCCATTTCTTATCTCTTGTTTTTGCTTCCCCCTTTTTGACTTATTTTCCCTTTGCTTTCCAGTTACGAAAGTTATGTCTAGTGATATTCACAGGCTCCACTTCTTTACTGCACATCTGCCACTCTTTTTAACTTTATCATTATCAGCTATGTTAACTGTGATGAAAGCATGATATTTTGGTTGGTTGGTTGTTGTCCTTCATGCTTGAAGAGGACCAAAATGACATCACTATGTCAGGATCAAGATACACTGTGTCTAACTGTGGCTGATCAGACTAATATGAGCTTGGAATGCTGTACCACAGGTTGGGAACAAATAGTCCATATGCATATTTGGAGTGGCAATGTCTAAATTTCATATCTCATGTTTCTTTTGAGCTACTACAATTTTGCTTTGTTCATAGAGCACAACCCCTTCTTTGATGCAGACACACCATGCAAGGTGATTCTATGCCAGTCTCGTGCAGAGACATCCAATGTCTCACAATTGATTCCCGAGTTCTTCAGAGAGACCCTGAGAGTGTCCTTGTATTGCTTCTTCTGACTTCGATGCAAGGGCTTGCCTGGTGTGAATTCTCCACAAAATAGTCTTTTAGGCAAATGTACGTTTGGCATTTGAACATTGTGGCTAGCCCATCAAAGTTACACTCTCTGCAGCAGAGTTTGAATGCTTGGCAGTTCAGCTTGAGAAAGAATCTCAGCATCTGGGTCCTTATCTTACTAGGTGATCATCAGAATCTTCCTAAGACAATTCAAATGGAAGCAATTCAGTTTCCTGGAATGGTGCTGGTAGACTGTCCAGGTTTCACAGGCATACAACAATGAAGTCAGCGCAATGGTAGACCTTCAGTTTGGCAGGCAGCCCAATGCCTCTTTTCTCTCACACTTTCCTTCAAAGCCTCCCCAAAACTGAGCTAGCTCTGGCAATATGTGTGTCAACTTTATGATCTATATGTACATCCCTGGAAACTTACTGCCAAGGTAAATAAACATCCACAGCCCTAAAATTTTCTCTATTTGCTGTAACTGATAGTTTCACATGTAGATGGCATGGTGCTGGCTGATGGAGAACCTTTGTTTTCTTGGTGTCAATTGTCAGGCCAAAATTAACACAAGCAACAGAGAATCAATCCATACTCTGTTGTGTCTCAGCCTCAAAGGCTGCGTTGAGTGCACAGTCATCTGCCAACAAAAAATAATACGCCAACTCTCCCTCCACTTTAGTCTTGGCTTGTAGCCACTTCAAGTTAAATAATTTACGTCAGTGCAGCAGCTGACCTTAATGTCATTTTTGTCCTCATTGAAGGTGTTGGTGATGAGGTCATGAGATGCAAAGTCTTCAGTAGTAAGTGGCTACTGCTGTTGCTGTTTCTGACTCTTCCTCCCAAGGACTCTCTGCTGTGTCTGATAGACTGTGCCTACTCTGGCATTAAACTCACCCATAATTACAAGCTTCTTTTCTTTTGGCACATTAATGAGGAGGACCTCCAGGTTTTCATAAACCTTTTCTTTGACTTCATCAGGGTTCATGATGGGAACATATGCACTGATGATGGTGGCATGGTGCTTTCTTGCAAGTGGCAATCACCTTGTTGTGAGCCCATTGTTTACTCCTTTGGGGAGGCATACAAACTTGTTGACTAGACTGGTTTTGATCACAAAACCTACACACCACCTTCACTGCACTCGCTTTCACCGTGGCCAGTCCAGAAAAACATGTTTCCAGCTCCTCCTTTGGTAAGCTGGCCTTCACTGGCCAGCCTTTTTTTTTTCACTCTGGGAAACTATTTGGATGCAATATCCTTGTCTGCCCTGGTAAGGCCAGGGTTGGGTGAAGCAGACAATTTTTAGGGCACTTTTTCCTAGCCCCTTCCTCATGCCAGGAATTGAGCAGTGTAGTCCTTAAAAAAGGCTGCTCAGACACACAGGAGGCTGCTGAATCTAACTGCTGCTTCAGTTCAGTGAGATGACCTTACTGTCCTAAGCTGCCTGTGGACAACGCTGTGACTACAGCTCCCAGTGTATTCATACCTGCTGCTTTATCACTCGCCAGTTGCCGTAGGACTATGAGGTAGGTAAAGTTGGTAAAATTATGTGGGTGATATCTTTTGACTCGTCCATAAATTGGATTTAAGTGACAGAATTTCACAAAATTGTAGGCTTCATTCTCTCTTCCCAGAGTCATCCAAGTCCAGTGGCAAGACAAAAGTCAAGACAACTGGCAATGGCTTGCAATGCAGTGGATAACCTTGACATCTTCAATGTCTAACCAAGTTCTAAGCCCTCCAGGATGCCTGCTTCAACCATTTCCTTGATGGTCAGAACAAATTGTTCTCATCTGCCCATTCAATTGGGGAAAGACACCCCTTTAATTCAATGATGGCTCGGAGCCTTGTCAGTTACCTTCAATCTGATTTAGCCTGTCTGCTGAAATGGTTTACTGGGGTGTGGCTGCTGTGCATGTTACAGCTTCTCAGAACCACAAGTAAAAGCTGGGTTGGACACCAAAAGTACGAAACAACCCTGAAAAGGGCTTGGCAGCCCTCACGCCAGAGGTACTAGTCTTCCTGAACACATGTACACCCCATTCTAATAATTTGAAATTGCAAAAAAATTTTAATTTTAATAGATCTATAAATCATAACACACAGATTATATATTTATTTTCTCATGCCTCAGATCTACTGCTGTTTTATACCTCAGCAATTTAGACAACTAGCAAGAGTGAAGTCTCATTTTATTATTAATTTTATCTGGAGTATTTTTAAGTTTTCACAACAGTTATGGTTTATTTATATGAATAAATACTTATTAATTGATCTGTTTTTCTTTGGTTATATCAAAGAATATTTATGTCTTTACCTAATAAAATGGATATCCATGATTCTATATTTTTCAGTTGTTTCTGTTTGCATCTCTGAAAGTCTAGGGATTGGAACTGGATTTGGAGAGAGAAGACATGGGTTGGAAATCCTATCTCTGTCATTTAATTCCTTTGAAATCTTGGGCAAGTCTCTGGGTCTGTTTCCTGATCTATCAAATGAGGTGGTTAGACTACATGAATCTTAAGATCTCTTCTAGTTCTAAATCCTTTGAAAACAGCCAACTATTTTGCATGGTCTCAAACAAGTCATTTATTCTATTTGGTCTTTGGTTTTATCTATAAAATAAGGAAACTGGAATCAGTTATGTGAGGCAGAATGGCATCATGTAGTGTTGTACTTGGGATCAGAATATAGATGCCTGGGTTCAGATTCTATTTCTGACAGCTTAACTAGCTGTGGGACCATGGGCAAGTCAGTTAAGCTTTCAAAACCTCAATTTCTTCACCTATGAAATGGAAATTATAATACCTATTGTGCCTATTTCACAAGGTTCGTTTAAGGATCAATTGAGATGTTCTGTAAAGTGCTTTGCAAGACTATAAATGTCTGCCGTTGTTCTTACCTTTAAATCTCTAAATCCATCTCTAGAGCTATATATAATTCTATGTCTGGCTTCTCCTATTCAGTCGTTTATTCTTCTCACTCATCCCTTTCATCTCTCTTTCTTATTCATTGTGGACACTGCACTACATTTATAGTAAAAATACTGGGGCTCCAGTCCCAGTCCTAACATTTGCTAGCTGTGTGAATTTGAGCAAGTCACTTAACCTCTGTTGTGCTAGGGTTTTTTTTTTTTTATCTTTAAGATGGATATGTTAATGCTTGTACTACTTACCTCATAGGACTGTTGTGAGGAAAGTGCTTTGTTAAATGTAAAACATCATATAAATAGGAGTTATTATTATCATCATTCAAGTGTCCTCCCATTGCTAGGTGGCACTGGACCTGGGGTCAGGAAGACATGAGTTCAAATCTGGCCTCAGACACTTCCTAACTTCATGATCCTGGGCGAGTCACCCTCTCTATCTCTCAGTTTCCCCATATGCAAAATGTGGATTAAAGTTGCACCTCCCAGGCTAGTTTTGTGGATCAAATAAGATAATCTTTACAAAGCACTATGCAAACCTTAAATTACTATATAAATGCTATTATTATTAATATAATTTTTCTTTTTCTTTTTAGAGTTTGGACACATGATGTATTCAGAACAAGCAAAATAGAGACTACATAAGAAGAGAGGTAAAGTAAGGGAAACTTTTTGTACTTGCCGTTAAATTATGTCATTGGAATTACTTTCATAATACTTTAGTATAGAATAAAATGAAAATGATGCAGCTCTTCAAAATTGCTTTATGGACTAATATTCCCTTTTACTAACCAACTTAAACTAAACATTGATTAAGTGCCTGCTGTGTGCCAGGCACTGTGTTAGGTATACAAATACGCAAGCAAGATAGTAGCTGACACAAAGGAAATAACATGCTATTAACCAAGTCTTGGTCACTTTTTTCCCTTTAATGGCTAGGACTTATGCTGAATTTTTGAAGCCTAAAGGGAAAGGAGTTTGCCTCAGGCATCATTCTCAAACAAACTAATTTAGTTGGGACTAAAATATTTGGAATCTGTAGTGGGTAGGCTCTGGCCTCCTTAGATTTACCTGTCAACTGGACCTTGGTTTAAGCTGACTCCCCCATCTTGTAGTTGGGAAGGCAGACAAGAAACCTCAGTCAGTCATGCTTGAGTCTTATCTTTCACACACCCCTCCCCTCCTGCATGCAGTTAGTTGCCAGATCCTATTAACTCTACAGAGGCAGTAACGCTGTTGACCACAGTCTCTAACTTTTGCTCCTGCTCCAGTCTACTCCTCCCCATCACAATCTGAGGGTTAAAGAATTTTCCTTTCAAGGCCCAAATCAGGTCTTCCTACTTCTACCAGGAAATCATTGCCACTGGCTCCCCCCAAAGTGAACTCTCGCTCAAAGTTCTCATAGCATTTTGTTTGGACCTCTACTTTCCATTCAGATTTGAAAAACAAATCAAAACATTTATTCATTGCCTTCTGTGTTCAAGGCCCAGTGCAAAGTGCTAAGAATACAAAACAAAAATGAACTTTTTTTTTTTTTTGGCAAGGCAATTGGGATTAAATGACTTGCCCAGGGTCACACAGTTATTAAGTGTCAAGTGTCTGAGGCCGTATTTGAACTCAGGTCCTCCTGACTCCAGTGCCAGTGCTCTATGAACAGTGCTACATAGCTGCCCCCAAAAATGAACTTCTAATTTTTTTTTGTTCAATTCTTCACAGCCAGAGGTTGTGGAGTTTGGGCCTCCAAATTCAAATCTCTATAGCATGAAAGATTGAGTTTTCCTTGTTTGTCTCTATTGCCTGTGCACACCACCTGATTACCACTCCACCCTCCATTTATTTCCAATCAAGGTAGATAAATGAGGTGGTCTAATGTTTCCACTACTGGTTGTTGGCATAGGTTGTTTAATGTCCAGTTCAACAAACTTTTCTCAATATATACAAGGTTCCAGGGAAAGTACTATGAGAGGAGGCAGAACCAAGATGGTGGAGTGCAGACAGCAACCCAGCTGAACTCTCTCAATATTTCCCTCCAAACAACTTTAAAGAGCTCAAATCAATTTTCAGAGTAGCAGAACCAACAAAAGGTCAGAGGAGGACATTTTTACAGCCTAAGACAAGTTAGGAAGTCAACAGAGCACATCTGTGGCACTGGGATGCTGGCCCACTTGGATTGTAGAGAAGCACCAGCAGTGGGCCCTGGAGGTGGCCACGATAGTGGGGGCAGCAGCAGCAGCTTCAGGAGCTCTCAGCCCAGAGATAGTGAGGGCTTGGACAACTAGTTAGAAAGAGATTACAGGGGATCCTTTGATGGTACTGGGTGCAGCTGGCATTGATATGGCAGCTCAGTTGCCCATATGCAGTTCTGGGTTGCAGTTTGAAGGCAGATAGTGCTAGTGCTTTTGACTACAGGATAGCAGGGGCCCTTCGTAGGTGAAGACCAGAGCATAGACCAGGAGAACAATAACCACACCCCTTCCTAGATTATACCACCTTGGAAGCACCAAAAATTTGCACACCCCCCCAGAACTAGCTCTGAAAACAATAACATTAAAAAGCCTGAAGCTTAGGACAGTACCTCCCCACCCCCAGGTGAGCAGAGCCCAACTTTAACATAAAGTTCAAAGTCAAGAAATAATATGGAAAAAAATGAGCAGACAAAACCAACAACAACAAACCAACTTGACCATAAAAAGCTATTGTGGTAGAAGAGAAAACCAAGACATAAACTCAAAAGAAGACAACAATGTGAAAACAGCTACAAGTAAAGCCTCAAAGAAAAATGTTAATGAGACCCAAGCCCAGCAAGAATTCCTGGAAAAGTTAAAGAAAGAGATAAGAGTGGTGGAGAAAAAATTGGGAAAGGAAATGGAAGCGATGCAAGAAAATTATGAAAAGAGAATTAACAGCTTGGTAAATGAGACTAAAAAATTGAAGAAAGTAACACCTTAAAAAAAACAGAATTGGCCTAATTGTAAAGGAAGCACAAAAATTCACAGAGGAAAATATTCCTTAAAAATTAGAATTGGCCAAGTGGAAGATAAAGATTCCACAAGGCATCAAGAAACAATAAAATGAAATCAAAAGAATAAAAAAAAGAAAAGAAAATGTGAAATATGTTACTGGAAAAATAACAGACCTGGAAAATAAATTGAGAGATAACCTAAGACTTATTGGACTACATGAAAACCATGATCAAAGAAAGAATCTGGACATCATATTTCAAGAAATGATCAAAGAATTTTAGATCTAGAGGGTAAAATAGAAATCAAAATAGCCTACCCATTACCTCCTGAAAGAGATCCCAAAATGAAAACTCCCAGTAATATTATAGCAAAATTTCAGAGCTCCCAGGTTAAGGAGAAAATACTTCAAGGAGCCAGAAAGGAACAATTCAGATATTGTGGAGCCACAATCAGTATCTCACAAGATTTAGCAACTTCCACATTAAAGGAGCATAATGCTTGGAATATGATATTCCAGAAGGCAAAGGAACTAGAATTACAAACAAGAATCACCTACCCAGAAAAATGAATACTTCAGGGGTAAAATGGATTTAATGAAATGGAGAACTTGCAAGCATTCCTGTTGAAAAGATCAGAGCTGAACATAAAATTTGACATTCAAACCCAAGACTCAAGAGAAACATAAAAAAAAAACATGAAGAGTAATCATAAAGGAGTCAATAAGTTAAACTGTTTATATTCTTTTTTATTTTTTATTTAATATTTTAGTTTTCAGCATTGATTTCCACAAGATTGTAAATTACAAATTTTCTCCCCACTTCTACCCTCCCCCCCCACTCCAAGATGACATATATTCTTATTGCCCCATTCTCCAGTCAGCCCTCCCTTCTGTCACCCCACTCCCCCTGCCCCATCCCCTTTTCCCTTACTTTCTTGTAGGGCAAGATAGATTTCTATGCCCCATTGCCTGTATATCTTATTTCCCAGATGCATGTAAAAACAACTGTTTTTTGAACATCTGCTTTTAAAACTTTGAGTTCCAAATTCTCTATCCACCCTCCCTAAGAAGACAAGCAGTTCAACATAGGCCACACATGTATCATTGTGTAAAACCCTTCCACCATACTCATGTTGTGAAACACTAACTATATTTTGCTCCCTCCTATCCTGTCCCCCTTTATTCAGTTTTCTCCCTTGACCCTGTCCCTTTTTGAAATTGTTTCCTTTTGATTACCTCCTCCCCCTATCTGCCCTCCCTTCTGTTGTCCCCCTTTTTTTATCCCCTTCCTCCTTCTTTCCTGTGGGGTAAGATACCCAATTGAGTGTGTATGTTATTGCCTCCTCAGGTCAAATCCGATGAGAGCAAGATTCACTCATTCTCCTTCACCTGTCCCCTCTTCCCTTCCAATGAACTGCTTTTTCTTGCCACTTTTATGTGACATAATTTACCCCATTCTATCTCTCCCTTTCTCCCTCTCTCAATATATTCCTCTCTCATCCTTTAATTTGATTTTATTTCTTTAGATATCATCACTTCATATTCAACTCACCCTGTGACCTCTCTCTCTCTCTCTCTCTCTCTCTCTATATATATATATATATATATATATATATATATATATATATGTATGTATGTATGTATGTATGTATATTCCCTTCAGCTACCCTAAAACTGAGGTCTCATGAATTACACACATCATCTTTCCATGTAGGAATGTCAACAAAACCGTTCAACTTTAGTAAGTCCCTTATGATTTCTCCTTGTTTACCTTTTCATGCTTCTCTTGATTCTTGTGTTTGAAAGTCAAATTTTCTATTCAACTCTGGTCTTTTCACTGAGAAAGCTTGAAAGTCCTCTATTTTATTGAAAGTCCATATTTTGCCTTGCAGCATCATACTCAGTTTTGCTGGGTAGGTGATTCTTGGTTTTAATCCTAGCTCCATTGACCTCCAGAATATCCTATTCCAAGCTCTTTGATCCCTTAATGTAGAAGCTGCTAGATCTTGTATTATCCTGATTGTGTTTCCACAATACTCAAATTGCTTCTTTCTGGCTGCTTGCAGTATTTCCTTCTTGATGTGGGAGCTCTGGAATTTGGCAACAATATTCCTAGGAGTTTTCTTTTTGGGATCTTTTTCAGGAGGTGATTGGTGGATTCTTTCAGTTTCTGTTTTGCCCTGTGGCTCTAGAATATCAGGGCAGTTCTCCTTGATAATTTCTTGAAAGATGATATCTAGGCTCTTTTTTTGATCATGGCTTTCAGGTAGTCCAATAATTTTTAAATTTTTAAATTATCTCTCCTATTTTCCAGGTCAGCGGTTTTTCCAATGAGATATTTCACATTGTCTTCCATTTTTTCATTCCTTTGGTTTTGTTTTATAATATCTTGATTTCTCATGAAGTCACTAGCTTCCACTTGCTTTTAAGGTGGTATTTTCTTCAGAGGTCTTTTGGACTTCCTTTTCCATTTGGCTAATTCTGCCTTTCCAGGCATTCTTCTCCTCTTTTGCTTTTTGGAGCTCTTTTGCCATTTGAGTTAGTCTATTTTTTAAGGTGTTATTTTCTTCAGTATTTTTTTCCATTTTTTTTGGGTCTCCTTTCGCAAGTCATTGACTTGTTTTTCATGGTTTTCTCGCATCATTCTCATTTCTCTTCCCAATTTTTCTTCTACTTCTCTTACTTTCTTTTCCAAATCCTTTTTGAGTTCTTCCATAGCCTGAGACCAATTCATATTTTTCTTGGAGGCTTTTGTTGTAGGCTCTTTGACTTTGTTGACTTCTTCTGGCTGTATGTTTTGGTCTTCTTTGTCACCAAAGAAAGAATCCAAAGTCTAAGTCTGAATCTGAGTTTGTTTTCGTTGCCTACTCATGTTCCCAGCCAACTACTTGACCCTTGAGCTTTTTGTCAGGGTACAGCTGCTTGTAGAGTAGAGAGTACTTTGTGTGAAGCTTGACGGGCTGCACTGCTATTTTCAGCAAGCTCTGCCACACCAGCGCCTCTTCTCCCCCAAGAACCGCCAACCAGGATTATGGCCCAGATCTAGGCAGGGCAAAGCAGGCTTTGCACTCCTGCTCTAATCTGCTGCTTAATTCCTCCCACCAGGTGGGCCTGGGGCCAGAGGCAACTGCCGTAGCTCTGGAATCAACCTCAGAGCTGTACCACCTCCACCGCCTCTGGGGCGGTGGCCAACCAGGAACTCCTTTCACTCTGTCCCAGCAGCTTTTTCCACTAACCTTCTCTGTTGTCTTTGGCATTTGTGGGTTGAGAAGTCTGATAACTGCCACAGCTCACTGATTCAGGGTTCTACACCTGTTCCACCCGGCTCCCAGTCTGGTTGGTCTTGGCACAGCCCACGCTGGGCTCTGCTCCATTCTGCCAGCTCCCTGTGATAGCCCCTTCCCAGTGACCATCCAGGCTGTCCTGGACTGGAACCCTGCTGCCCTTTGCTATTTCGTGGTTTCTGCAGCTCTAGAATTTGTTCAGAGCCATTTTTATAGGGGTTTGGAGGGACTGGGGTAGGAGCTTAAGCAAGTCCCTGCTTTCCAGCCTCCATCTTGGCTCCCTGTTTATATTCTTATGTGGAAAGATGATACATGTTACTCTTAAGAACTTTATAATTATTAATACAGTTAGAAGCAGTCTACATAGAGAGAGAACTTGGGGATGAGTTGATTAGGGTGATTTTCCCAAAAAATGAAGGAGTAAGAAAGAAGGATGCCCTGGGACAAGGGGGAAGGGAGAAGCAGAATGGGGAAAATTTTCTCACATAAAAGAGGCACACAAGGTATATAGTGGAGGGGGAAATGGTGGGAAGTTCTTGAACCCCACTCATAAGAATTGGTTTAAAGGGGGAAAAATATATGTGCATATATATGCATGTATATGTGTGTATATATATGTATGTTTGTGTGTGTGTGTATATATATATATATATATATATATATATATATATATATATATATACACACACACACACACACACACACACACACATATATATATATATATATATATATATATATATATATATATATATATATCTAGGGCTTCAAGCTTGACCTGGGGCCAGACTATGTGGAATGTAGCCTTTTGGGAGAGACAAGTGAAGGAAAACAAGGACACACACGCATACACATATATATATACATATACACACATATGTGTGTGTACATATGTAATATATATATATACAATCAGTTGTATATAGGAATCTATTTTGCCTAATAGGGAAAAAGGAAGGGATGGGGATGATAAAAGCAAGTGGGGGAAGGGTGGGAGGTAGGGAAGGACAGAACTTGGAACTGAGGTTTTTGAAAACAGAATGTTATAAAAATAATAATTTTTTTCAAAGAAAGTACTATGAGAAATTTGAGTTATCACTCTTCCCTTGAGTTGAGGGTAGAGTTGGGAAGAATAAGGAAAGGCTTCAAAGAGGACCTGTCTTAGCTGGTCTTAAAGAAAGGAAGGTTGGGGTGCCTATTACCTAAACCTCTTTAGAATTAAAACTCCATTTCCAAACTTCTGGGTATTCATTTATTTTGTGAACATTTGTCCTGCTACTTATTGTGGTGATTTTAGTGATTTACTGATTTTAGCTCATTCATGAATAAATCAACACATATTTACTGAGTTCCCACTGTCTCCTAAACCTGTATATAGTACCTGCCCTCAGAAAGTTTGCAGTCTGGTTGAGGGAAGTGGTAGGGTGGGACATAATTAATGCACAGGAAATGGCAATAAGCAATATAATGTGCTTCATTATCATATTGTGAGGTACCCCTTCTAAATTCTAGAGAGGTTCTGAGGATGCTGTGAGCAGTGAGGGCTGCAGTGATGTGGGAAAGAGTCATGAAGAAGTGACACTTGAGATAGGATTTGAAGGATAGATGAAATTTAGATGGGTGGAAGGGGATCGCATTCTAGGCAGGGGAGAAAACCAGATGAATGAAAAGAGGTGAAATAACATGTTCATTTTTTTTTTCTGTGAACATGATTAACTGTCTGCTGTGTGCAGAGCAGTGCTGGGGATACAAAGGTGAAAAAGAGAATGTGCTCTCAATGAGCTTACTTTTTGCTATGGCAAATCACAAGTAATTCGGATAATCTTCCTTTGAGAGGGACTAACTTCTGACTTTAAAATCTGGATTCTGTGGTTAAGACTGATCTTTATACACAATCATTCTTAGCCCTGAAGTTCTACAACACAGTGTAGAAAGTACTGGAACTTTCTCAAATTTTTCAAAATCACTTGTTAAGTGTTGAGGTAAAGGAATGAAAAGTGCACCTGTACCTAAGCACGCAGAACAAGTTTTAAACAAATCCAGCAGCCAGTCAGGCAGCTCTCGTCCTATCTAGAAGGTGATCTCTGTCACCCTCCCATCCTCAACATGACACCTGGTGAATGAAAGCCACCTGATCGAGGGGAATTGTCTCAGCAAACCAACTGTTCACAGTGTAAGCTGATAGCTTCCTGCATGAAAAGTCAACAGACTGTGTCAGGATGGGGACATGCAGTGACACAAAGTCTCCTCTTTTCCATAATAAATGTTTTCAGATGTCCAAAAGACTGAAAAAAGCAATTTAATGGAAAATGTGTTAAAGAAAAATCAGCAAATAACAAGGTTATATTGACCTGAGCCCTCCTATCCACAACTGCTGTAGATAAAGCTATTAACATAGCCAACTCAGCCCATACAGAACTGGATGGAGGAAGGCAGCCCTGGATGGAGGAAGGCAGCCAGTGGCTCCCTGCAGTGATCTTCCTGCTTGAACAGTTTTCTGGTTGGCCCTGAAATGGGGTGTTTACTTTTTAAAGGCTTTTAAAAATGTAATAGGCAAAGTTATAGCTGCACATACCTGCTAACCTTTTATAATGTTTTCTTTGCCTATAATGCCTCCAACTCCCCTTTTTCAACTCAACCTTATCTGTTTTTCAAGGTCCTATTCAGGGCCCACATTCTCCCCAATACCTTCCCCAGATAGTTCAGCTACATCTCTCCCTTCTCCAAACTCCAGTGGTATTTATTGTCTGCACCACTTAATATGGCCCTTGATCAAACAGGAGAGTCCCCTTTACTGGAAGATTTGTGGTTTTCTCTATGCCAGGCACCAACTACACAATATCTAAAACTTTGTTACATTTAGGAGATTGAATGTTGAATAAATGAAATAAATGTTGAATCAATGTTATTAGTAATAATAGTAATGTAACCCACTTTTTGAGTTCCTTCCAAAAAAACAAGAGAAGACAGTGGTGGGCTATCTGGTAGAGGGCAGTTTCTTGCCCACTAAGCCACCACTCACATGTTTTCTAAGCTCTCTGGGGCTTCAAGCTTGACCCGGGGACATACCATCTGGAGTGTAGCTGATTCTGACTTTAGGCTTTTGGGAGAGACAAGTGAAGGAAAGCAAGCAGAAAGTATGAGGAAGCGGAGTCTGTGTAAACAAAAGAAAGGAGTGCTGAGCTGGAGAGCAAAGGGCAAGGTCTCTCTAGCAGATCACACCTTGATGAGACCTGAACTAGGCCAGCGTTGATCTAAGATCCATAGGTGAACTATGGCCTGGTCAAATACTGCACTGCTTATCTGGTTGGAGGGGGTGAAGAAACAGTGACATACCCTTCCCTTCCTCTGTTATTTCTCTAGAGAGTTAAATGTATTTCAGGTAGTCTCTACCTGCTTTATATTTTCACTTTCCTCCCCTAAATACCATCTTATTTTTAAGCTGTTAAATACAATAGAATAATAATAATAGCTAGCATTTTATTATGCTTTAAAGTTTGCAAAGTGCTTTACAAATATTAATCTCATTTTATCCTCACAACAATCCTGGGAAGTAGGGGCCATTATCTTCCCCATTTTACATATAAGGAAACTGAGGCAAGCAAAGGTTAAGTGACTTGCCCAAGATCACAGAATTAGTAAATGTCTTAAGCTGGATCTGAATTCAGGTAAAAGTGTTGAGCAATCAAGAACCAAACTAACTTTGGTAATTTTATTTAAGATATCTCATGATTCTCTCTCTCTCTCTCTCTCTCTCTCTCTCTCTCTCTCTCTCTCTCTCTCTCTTTCTCTCAGAAGGAAGGCAGGAGAAAGAATTCCTTCTTTTAGAGATGAAATATTTGGTTCAGATGGAACCTGGAAGTGAAGCCATTGAGGCAAAGTAGAGATAAGAGTATTGCATTGTTATTACAAGCCTGGTAGAAGAATCTGAATCCCAGATATCCCTTGTTTTGTTTTTGTTCTTAAGTGGACTGATAATAACTCTAGTCTGTGAGCAAACAAAGACTGACATTTTCCTTTCCGTTTTTTCCTGGAGGGAGCCATTTAGACAGCTCAGTTTGAAAAGCAAGCTATATCCCAGATGACAGACAGAGGAGTGAGTTGTTTAGAGAAAGGGAAAGCCTATCCCTGAAGGGGACTGAGCTGCTGGAGAAGCTCTCTGTATGTGGAGAAAAACTCAAGGGTCAAGTAGTTGCCTGGGAACATGGCCAGGCAGCGAAAATGGACTCCAATTCAGACTCAGACTTTGGAGTCTGAGAAGAGAGTTGCCAAATAGGTCCTCTGCCTCAAGGGATGATTGACAGCTCAGCTCCTTGCTCACCAGCACCACTTGGTCAGTGGTAATAATAAAAATAGTAATAGTAATCTGTTTGATTCACAACGATCCTGTGATGTATAGTGTGGCCACCCTAATTTTAGATATGAGAAAGTTAAGACTTAGAGAGCTTAAATCCCTTGGCTATAGCCATGTCAACAGTATATGTCAGAACCAGAATTTGAACCTACGTCAGTCACTCAATAAACATTTATTAGGTACCGTGCAGAGTATTAAGTACAGGAGGTATAAGGAAAGGCAAAACACAATTCCTGCTCTCAAGGAGGTCCCAGTCTAATGGGGAAGACTACATTCAAATTTAGGAAAATAATATATATTGTTTGTAAAAATTATTATACTGTTTGAATACAACCTTATGTGATTAAAGGTCTATACCCAGAATGTCACCTGACTCCAGTAGCTCTCTACGAATGCTGGAGATGGCTACAAGGAGTTTTAGGCTCTCCCAGATCCTGGATCCACCCAAAGTATTCTTGTTTTGACCACATCCAGGTCTTGTTTTGGGTTCACCCAAGCTTGTGCTTTGGGGCTCCTTGTGTGCTGGCTTTGCCCAAATTTTATGGAATGTTTATATTTACTCATATCCATCTCAATCTATTTTGTTTTCAAGTTGCCCTCTCAGCAAAATTGTTTAACTGTGTACAATGTGGTTCATGTATTGGTATCTCTGTCTAAATCATATATAATGTAAAACTTCCAAAGCCTGGAAAAGAGAGAGCCACATCTGTTTTCCAGCTCACTTTCCTCTACCAAATGATCAAAATTTTTTCTAAAACTATTTCAGATTTTGGGGTTTGATCTTGTGAACAATACAAACAGCTACAATATGATAAACATTTATTAAACACCTACTATGTATCATGAACTGTGTAAAGCACTAGGAAGACAAATAAGGAAAAGAAAGCCTCTTCCCTTAAGGTGCTTATAATCTAATGGGAGAAACTATATATAAACAAGCTGTATACAGGATAACTTGGAGATAACCAACATAGAGAAGGCAGTAGCATTAAGAGCAATCATTCTAGGTTTCCTGTAGGAAGTGGGACTTGAAGGAAGCCAGGAGGTGATAGTGAGGAGGGAGAAAATTCCAGACAATAGAGGATAGCCAAAGAAAATGTCCTTAGTTGGGAGTGGATTCTCCTGTGCAAGAAGAGCAAGGAGGTCAGTGTCACTAGACTGCAGAGTATGTAGGGGTCTTAAGCTGTAAGAAGACTGGAAAGGTGGGAGACAGCAGGTTATGAAGGATTTTGAACACCAAACAGAAGATTTTATATTTTATTCTGTCCATGATAGAGAGCCACTGGAATTTATTGAGTAGGAGGGTGACAGGGCCACACTTGTGCTTTAGAAAGATCATTTGGCAGCTGTTTGACGTGGAAACCAACCATCAGGCTGTTGCAATAGGCCAGGCATGAGGTGATGAGGACCTGTACCAGAGTGGTGGCAATGTCGGAGAAGAGAAGAGAGCACATTCAAGGGATGTCATGAAGGTAGAAAGGACAGCACTTGGCAACTCCTTGGATATGGGAGGTGGGGTGGGGTGAAAGAGACTGAGAAGTCAAAGGATGATGCCTATAGGTGGTGAGCCTGGGTGACTAGGAGGAAGGTAGCATCTTGGATAGTAATTGGGAAGTCAGGAACAGGAGAGGGTTTGGGGAAAAGCAATGTCAGTTTGGGACATGTTGAGTTTACAGTATCTATGGGATAGCCAATTCAGGATATCCAGTAGGCGGTGCAGAGACAGGAAGTCAGGAAGAGAGGTTGGGGTGGATAAGTAGATTTGAGAATGATCAATATAAAGAAAATAATTGAATCTATGAGAGCTGATGAAATCTCCAAGTAAAAGTATATAGAGAGAAAGCAGAAGAAGGTCCCAGACTGAGCCCTGTCCATCCTGGGTTAGCAGGGAAACTCTTGCTATCAAGTCCACAATTCTTTTCACTGCAATTCACTGACTCAATGAATGAATGAATGAGATAGACATTGTGGCATTTGGTAACTTTCTCTTTCAAAATACATTGGCAATTATTTTCAAGTGGAGAATACAGACTGAGTGGTGGCAAAGTAGGACAGGGAAGGATGGTTGTAATGGGATAGTGCAGACACACAGGAATATAATCCTTTAGGTAGCTAGGTATCCCAATGCTGGGCCTAGAGCCAGGCAGATGAGTTCAAATCTAGCCTCAGACACTTAACAGCTGTGAGATCCTGGATGGGTCATTTAACCTCTGTCTGCCTCAGTTTCCTCAGCTGTAAAATGAGGATAGTAACAGCACCTACTACACAGAGTTCTTGTGAGAATTGAATGAGACAATATTTGTAAAGCACTGTAACAGCAAGCACCCTGGAATACCCAGGATGGTCTGCTAGCACAGGTTCTTTGATCTGCTTTTCTAAAGAAAAGGCAACTTTTAAAGGGGCCAACAATCTTATTTTAATTACAAGTAAGTAGAAAATACAAGCAGAGAAATTAGCATAGGGATTCAACAGACAGGGCTCCAACTATCTGAAGAAAGTAATACAACCACCTACATACACCACTAGATCGGGGAGCACAAACATCTGAGTAGTGGGGGTGGGAGAGGGGGGGTGGCTCTTAACAAATGGCTACTCAAGGCCCCATCCAGGGAATTAAAAGGTCCTTCTCATGAGCAAGGCCCCAAAACAAAATCTCACCTCAGAATATATATACATTTTTGGCTAACAGGCTCAGAGTCAGAAGGTATTACAACCCTCTTGACTCAGTGCCTAATTAGCTTAGTACCAAAAGGTGTGAATGCCTTCCTCCAAGCAAGCCTCCCACTAAGCAAGCTCCTCCTTAGACAAGTTCCTCCTCCATTGGGTTCTATGTGACTCAGGATGTATCACAGTTGTGAGCTGGGCCAGAGCTCAAAGCAGCAAGACATCCATGATTGAAATATCTGTGTACCTTTAGACCTGGGAACACAGCCCCAGTTCCAGGAAAAAAGGGGACATGTGGTCATATATGCCTATTAATGGACGAGGAAGATCTTCCAATTCCATTAACATTACAAGCACTTAGCACAGTGCCTGGCACATAAGCCACATGCATGTTATTACCTTTTCTTTCTGCCTCCCTATAAACCCTTCAAAGCCTAGCCAAGGCAACTTTATCTTTCTTGAGATCACTGGGGTTTTTAAAGCTAGAACTGAAGTCCAGAGAAGTTAACTAACTTGTCCACGGTCACACAACTCGTAAATAGTAGAACCAGGATTCAAAGCCAATTATGCTGACTCTGAATTGATACTCTTTCCACTGGACCATAATCCAATATTATGCTACTTGCTTTTGGGATATGTAGGTAGGCTCTAGCCTTCACTCCAATCCACAGTAGAAGCACAAAACACTGAGATCTCAGTTGTGTTATGAAAATTTAGAATTAATATTGTAAGGCTGTCCTAATCTGAAGACTTTGATCTCCCTTGAATGAAGAGCTAAGCAGTGTCAATTGAAGAGAACATTTGATCAATACTTAAAGGGAATATACTTCCCCTACCCAAGGCCAAAGGGTAACTAGATCTTTAGGGGGAGTTTTTTAAGTAGCTTTACTAAGACTAGCAATGCTTTGTTTACTGTTGACCAAACTAAGAGTGGGAATGGCTTTTTATTAACTAAGTCAAAAAAGATATACCCTTTCCTGTTTCTACTAAAACTGTTCTCTCCAAAGTTACCAGTGATCTTTAGCCTTCATGGGCCTCAGTTTCCTCATTTGTAAAATGAAAGGCCAAACTACATAGCACATGATCTCTAAGATCCCTTTCAGCATTAGATTTATGCTCCTAAGTAACACAGGACACCCAGGGGCTGGACTGAATTTCTTCTTACATACTCCCTTCCTCTAGTATAAAATACTCCCATGTGTTCAGTTATCGTTTCTCGTGGATGATTCCCTAATTTATATATTCATACGGATTCTATCTTCTGAACTCTAGCTATGCATTGCCAGCTGCCTATTAAATATTATTTGTATGTCTTGTTGGCATCTCAATCTCGATCAGTCAGTAAACATTTATTAAGTACCTTCTATGTGCCAAGTCCTATGCTAAGCATTAAGGGTATAAAAAGAGACAAAAGACAGTCCCTGCCCCAACGGAACTCACAATCTAATAGGGGAGACAACAAGCAAACAGATACGTACAAACAAACTTTATATAGGATGAATAGGATATAATAAAGAGAGGGAAGACACCAGAGTTAAGAGAGGTTGGAAAAGACTTCTAGAAGAACATTTCCAAGGCAGAACTGGTTGTCTTCTCTAAAACTATTCTTTTTTCATATTTAATCAATTTCTGTTCAGGGTCTACCTCTCCATTCAGTAACCCAGGTTACATTCTCTGAGCTGACTCGAACCCTTCTTTCTCCCACCCTACTCCCTGACTTCCTCCTCCCCTATATTCAATTGGTTGCCAACTCTTACCGATTCTACTTCCATAGCATCTTTTACCTCTGTTCTATTATTTCCACTCACATAGCTGCTACCCTAGTTCAGACCATCATCACTCATCACCCTAATTATCGTAGTAGTGTCTTAACTGGTCTCTCAGCTTTCAGTCTCTCCCTTTTTCAGTCGATACTTCACAGTCCTGCCAAAATAATCAAAGGTACAAGTCTGAACGTGTCATTCCCTTCCTTCAAATTCTTCAATGGTTCTCCATCGCCTCTGGCATAAACTAAAAACTCTTGAACTTGGCATTGGAGCCCCTCCACAATTTGACACAAGTTACTTTTCTAGCCCTATTTTATATTAGTTCCCATTAGGTACTCTATATTCCACCCAAACTGCACAACCAGCTGATTCCCAAACTCTACATTCCCCACATGTTTCCCTTGCCAGAATCCTCTCCACCCTCATCTCTACCTCTCAGAATATTTGTCTTCCTTCAAGACTCAGTGCAGGGGCCACTTCCAACACCAAGACTTCTTCCCACTCTAGTTATTAATGCCCAGTTGTTCCTCAAATTACCTTGAATATTCACTCCTCAGTGTGCAGAGGATCATAGAATTGAAGTTTTAAAGTTAGAAGGGGACTTTAAAGATCATCTGGTCTAATCATTTAATTTTCTTGCATGTGAATTAACTTTTCCTATTATTTTTCTTTTTTAAAGCATTTTGATGCCTTTTGTTTTTATGACACAGTCATTTCCATATATCAGATATACTCCTCTCCCCACTTTCATCTTTTAAGTATCTCTCCTAGCAACAAGTGTGCTGCTTTTTACGCATAGCAAGTACTCAGTAAATATTTGATAAATTTAATTATTGAGTTGAACAGTAGAAGAGTGTTACTTTTCACGTTTTTAAGTTAAATTTTTCAATCAGCAAAACTATGCCTTCTCTTCTTCCCCACCCCCAATCAAATCTTTCACCTCTCAATAGAAATGGGTACAATATTTCCTCATTAGTCCTTTGGAATTCTGGTTAATCATTACAAGATCAGATTCCTAAGTTTTTCAGAGTGGTTTGCCTTTACAATATTATCGTTGTATAAATTGTTCTGTTTTTTAAAATAAGTTTGTATTGATATCTTTTAATTATAGTTTCCCTCAGCATTGCTATCAATATTTTGGTGTATACATGGGAAATTTCTTCTTATCAATGGCCTCCTTGAGGTTTAAGCCTAGTAATGGAATCCCTGGGTTACACTTCACTTTTAGTCAAAGGAGAGACTGAGGGAGGGAGAGTTTATTCCTTCTGTGTTAGAGGAACAATACTAACCTTTTCCTCTGTGTGAGGTGAGATATATTACTAATTATTGCGCCTCCATCCGCCAATATTCTACATATTATTTCAAACAGGATTATTTGAGTATGTTTCTTGTGACTCACCTATTTTTTGGGTTGCCATTGAGCTATCTGATCATCCATACTGGAAAAACAAAATAAGTAAAAAAAGTATTACCTAGACTATGATACGCACTTAGATAGAGAGCCTGTCTAATTAGTTCCTTTTAAAGGGGTCCAGGAAATCAAAACTATTTTTATAAAAATATTTTAATTTTGAATATTGTAAACACTACTAGATATAACCTATATAATTTTTTTTTGTGGTGGGGGGTTGTCCTCAAAAATTTGTAAGAATGGAAAAAGGTCCTGGGACCACAAAGTTTGAGAACTAGGAGATTAGATGAAATCTGGTCCCTTCCAGCTCTAAATAGAATGTATGATCCTATCCTAATCTAGCACCAATGTATGGTATTCTCATTTAGCTTAAGAAATTTGATAAGATCTTATGTAGGCGTGCCTTCTAATTACCTTGAACTTCTTTTAGGACCTACATCAGAGAAACTTGTTAAATACAGGTGGTAATATCCTCAAAGATACTTAACAACCAGGGTAGCTTCCTTCATAAAGTATATTTATAGAAAAGTGACATGGAGAGTACTGTGAAGAGGGAAGGCAAGTGTACAAGAAACTAGGGCACATTCAAATAAGTAGAAAGCTTGTTCTTAAATTGTGTGGTCTCTACATGGAGCGATGCATTAATTTGTAAGTTTATTCCAAATTAGCCGTTTGTTTGGAGTAAAAAAAAAAAGGTGTGTCTCTGTGAGGGAATCTCAGATGTTTTTCTTAAAAAGTTTTCTCCCAATAGCTGAACCTCTCCCCCAACTATAATTCTTAGTACCCTACCGTAAGCAGGGTGTGCTAAGAAAGAATAAGAGTTCTCGGAGAGTATAGGATGTAGCAAGGAAGTTTGGCTCAATAGCTTGCCCCTTCTCCCAAGGGTGCAGTGAAAAGAGCCAGAAGACTTGGCTTTGAATCCTGATTCTGCTTTTTATTATGTGTATGACCTGTATTTCACTTTGGCTTTGAGCTCCAATTTCCTTATCTGTAAAATAGCCGTAATAACCATTTGAGCTATCTATTTTTACCACCTAGATTAAAAAAGTTTTTTCTTTTAATTATAAACTTGACAGACATGAACAAACATGAACATGACCACAAAGAACAGAAAAAAGAATACAGGAAAACATGAATTTCTATTGTGCACAGCTTTTTTTTTTTAAACAAAAAAGCACATAGCATATATTAAATTGAGCACGGTAGTAGCTACGTGTCTGTGACACATTCTGAACTTACTTCTGCATTCTTCTGTGTATTTCAAAAGTATTTTATTGCTGCTCCTTTCTTTTCTTCTTTTTTTGCATTTCTATCATTCCTTACCTCTTTGCTCCTCTGAATAGTTATGTCCAGAATAAAACTTATATGTGTGTATATGTGTATGTATATATATACATATATATATATACATACATATGCATACATAATACATACATACATATATGCATGACCAATTCAAACCAGTTTTTACTGGTTTAATCTAGTTCTTACCAGTTCAAACTGATTCTTACCTGTCCAGACAGGTAGTTCTTAAATTGTAGGTTTCCATTACAAAATAATTAGTACTTTACAAACATTTTTTAAATCCTCACAACTTTTTGAGGTAGGTAGTACAAATTATTATTTTTCTTTCCATTTTATTGTAATCTTTATGTTACTACTATTATTATTATCCTCATCTTAAAGGAAACTCAGATTACTTTACTTTCCCAAAGTCCTGCAGACAATAAGAGGCATCTTGGATCCATTTATTTCATTTTTTATAGATACATTTTGCTTTTACAATCACCTTCATTTCTGAATACATTCTTCCCCTTATCCTTAACCATTGCCTTTCCCCTTACCCAGCAAACCATCTTTTGTAACAGAATAAAAAGGAAATAGGGGGAAAATGTTCAGCAAAACCAACCAACACATAAACTAAGTCCACCAGTACACGCACACCTAAAATCCTCCACTTCAGGGAGAAATGGAGGGAAGCGTTGCATACATTTTAAAGAATCTCTTTCGTTATCTTTGTTTTTCAGTTGTTTGATTTCTATTTCACATACCACAGCTGCTTTGATTTCCTGTACTGTATTCTTCAAAAATCTTGAATCCATTAAAACTGGATAGGAAGCATCCAGCATCATTTTGTGGTTTTACTTTTCTTGGAAGGCAGAATGTTGTAGTGGAATGAGTATTGGAATACCTGGGTTCGAATCAGCTTTATCCCATGCTAGCTATGTGGCCTTGGGTAAGTAATTTCCCATTTCTGAGCCACAGTAATCTCATAATAGGGATATTCATACTTGTACCACCTGCCTCTTCATGGTTGTCTTGAAGGAAAGTGCTTTGTAAACCATAAAGTGCTATTTAAATGAAAGCTGCTATTCTTATTCTTATTATCATCATCATTATTATAGGCAGGCTTTGTTCTTCAGTCTAGACCCCTGATTGGAGTAATCTTGTCTTGTAATTTTATGGGATGTCTGTCTCCTAGGTAACTCTGAGAAAATGACAGCTTCTCAGGAAATCAGACACTGTTGACCAATAAGTGTAGGTTGTGTTACCACATGCCAAGGATTAGTTAAACATCAGTGCACCTTCTTTGGGTACCTTTACCCTGGGCTGTAACTTAATAAGACATTAGCATCACATTATCTTCCCAACCTGTTCATGTTTGTTTGCTTATTGTGACCCCCCATTAAATTGTGAGCTCCTTGAGAGCAGGGACTGTCTGTTGCCCCTTTCTGTATCCCCAGCACTTAGCACAGTGCCTGGCACATAGTAGGTACTTAATACATATTTACTATCTGAAACTTATCTAGAGCACATGTTGACCTTGATTCAATTCTATTCAGTTCAACAAGTCTTTATTTGTTAAGCTCCTACTATGTCTTATGTTGCTAGGTGCTGAAAATACAAAGAAAAAGATGACAAATAGTTTCTGCCTTTAAGGAGTTTTTATTCTCCTAGGGGGATATCACATACTTTCCATAGCACTCTTTGAAGTCACCCACACTAATTATGGGGGTAAGATGCCTGTATCAGAGCCTTGTGGCTTGAGGCACAGTCTATAGCATTTAGGAGTCTTCATAATTAATTACATAGGATCATAGCTTCAGAGTTGGAAGGAACCTCAGAGGCCATCTATTTTAACCCTCTAATTTTAGAGCTGATGAAATTGAGACTCAAAGACAACACAAGTAAATCCCACACAGGTGGGCTTTGAATCCAGGTCCTCCAATTTTAGAACTAGTACTATTTTCAATATTCCATATTCAAAGAAATATTAAATTAAAATAATTTATGAGTGGCCTGCCTTTGTCAACCTTGCTGTGCTACTAGCACATCTCCACCTTTTGGAATTCTTCCAGGGCTTGTTGAAATTTTGGAGCAGTTATTAATGTACTGTTGGGAGGTGCTTCTGGTCACTCTGTATACTGGTAGAAGGATTGCTAATAGTTATTCTCACAAAAGGAGCAATGGGTCATGATTAGAGGAGTGATGTACCCTGTTTGTATGGGTGGTTGTGCTTGTGACCTTGAATTTCACTTCAATGAGATGAGCAAAAATAATGCATTTTCTATTCATTTTATAAAATGACTCTCCTGCCATGTAGACTTACATTTTGTTCTCATTGTTTCATTAGTTATTCTTTGGATATAACTTTCTTTTTCTGGTCTCCCATAGCCAAAAAGTGGGTTTTGTGCTTTTTGCTAAGGTAACAGCTATGGTCTCTAAGGATTATAGGCTCAGAGACTAAGAACCAAAAGGGACTTTAGTAAGAGGTCATCTAGTCCTACCTCTCTTTTCTCTAAGAGACAAAAAATCCTTTAATATTAATAGAGAGATCTGCTGGAGTCCAGCCACAGGGGAAGCTGAGAAGTAGAAGATGGTGAAACAAATTGCTGAACAGAGATTAGAGGGAGAACAAAACAACTTCTGACCCTGAGCCCTTTGAAGGATTACTTATGAACCAACTGGGGCATAGTAAGACAGTATATTTTACCACTCTATGACTGTGATATTGGGAATCATCCATAGAGAGGCAACAAGTAATAACTCTTCTCTCAATGGATTCTGGGAATGCTGGTTCCCTTGGGAGGAGTAAATGTGTCTCAGCCATTAACAGGATGGGAAATACCTAACATTTTCAACTGAGTGACATGAGGCTTCTTGGGGAATCTTAATACTACATTATCTTTCTATTTTATGCAGCAAATGTGTTTTTGAGTATAATATGAGTGTGTTTCCTTTGGGTCTCTACTCTCCTTATGTTTTTTTTTTATACATGGGGATCAAACTCCTCATTTCAAATAGCTCAGTTTTATGGTATGTACAGTTTACAAAACATTTTCCTTATAACTCAAAAGATAAAAGAACTAAAGATATAAGAACAAGAAAATGAGTATTAAGGCAAAAAGATATAGCGTTCATGAGGAAAGGATCTGGAAAAGAGGTTTGTGTTCAAGCATATGAAAGAAGAAGGTGACAGATTCTTCATCAGAGGGGAATAAATCAAGAAGTGGTGCTAAACACGAGAGTAATTGTGACAAGAGAATTTGTTTGGTCAGACATAAGGCAGAATTTGACCTGTGACTTACACATACTTCATCACCCAAGTTCAGGCTTCATTATTTTCCTTCTTGATTATTTTAAAAGCTTCCCAACCAGTCTACCCACTTTTAGTCTTTAACGGTTCTTTGATTATTTAATAAATTCTTCACATTGCTTGGAGACAAATTTTTGTTATTCACAGATCTGACCCTGTCAATTTTCTGCTCAAAATACCTTAATAACTTCCTATTACTTAAAGTCTAAAATCCTTAGTCTGACATTCAAAGCCCTCTACAATTTGGTTCTAGCTCACATTTCCAGACTTATTTTACTCCACAATGTCCCAATCCTATACTTTGTGCTCCAGTCCAATTGGAACCACTGTTTCCCATATATGTCCCATGATTTTGTATCTTTGTTCACACTGTGCCCTATATATGGAATGGCCTTTATCTTCTTATTCTGAACTGACCTCAATCTCTACCTGTTGAAATTCTACTTATCCTTAGTGGGTACCCAGTCACAAATCCTCACAAGATCAAGGGTTCTATCTTGTTTATCTTGGTATCTCCTTCCATGCTTAGCAGTGTGTTCAGCATATAATAAGTGGGTACTAAATGAATGATTACTGATTTGAGCAGGTTTCTAAAGGAGACTATGCAGGCTCTATTCCTGGAAGGCTTTTTAGATGATTGGCCAGACATTTATCTGTTTGGCTGTTTCAAGTGGGGTTCTGCTCTGACATACAGAGGTAGCCTAGATGACTTCTCATAAGCCTTCTTTTAAGATTCCACATTTCTATGAATTCTCTTTTCCCCCACCCCCAGATAACTAAAATTAAGACTGTTACTTTTTGGGTAGTCTTTACTAATGAATAATTAAATAATTGTTTCACTTGCGAAATAATTAAAAAGAGAAAGTATGCTATAGTGGATAGGGGACCCGACCTGGAGTCCGGAAAACCTCAGCTCAAGCCCTGTCTCAGCCATTCATTATTTTGGTAACCAAGGGCAAATCACTCAGCCTCTCAGTGCCTCAGGCACGTCTCTAAGTCACAGATGGGTCATAAATGTGCCTTGGTACAGGTGCTTTCCATGCCAGGGAGTTCTCCATACCTCTAAAAGTGAAGCTCTAAATGCCTCCCCTCTAACATTAAATAATCTTCTGGTATAGTCAGGAGCACATAAGTTTAAATCCTGATCTGGAGCTATACTAACTCTTTGACCCTTAGCAATTCACTTAATCTCTTGCTGGCCCAGACAATACCCTAGGAATTATCTACCAAATCAGAGACAGTACATGGGGTTTCCCACGCTGACAAAGATTTATATGATGCACCGTGCTTTTGAGTGCTGCAGTGAATTGTACAATGCAATGTTTATTTTTAAACTTTAACTTTTGCCACTCTGATCCTAACCTCTTAAGGAAAGTATTGTTTAAAAAATAGCAAAGCTTTCCCTACCTGTAGCAAATGGGAATGTTAAAGGCTTATTCTAGCCTTTTGAGAACACCCTCCCAGAGAGAGAGAGTGGGTCAATGGATATTTGGATCAAAGGCAAAAGGAAAGGAAAAAAGTTGAGAGACGATTAGAAAAATGGTAACGTTGTACTCTTCTACAGCACAAAATATCTAACCAAAAATAGGCCTGCTGTATTTTAGGGATCCCCTTATAATTGTGACTGAGTGACTCATCTGGAAAGTCAATGATAAACATAGAACTCTGTACCTAGGTTTATGTCTTTAATCTTTAGCCCCACAACATTAAAAATAACAGCAATAATGTTTAACAAGTATAAAGATGAAGGTTTTGTTATTTTCAGAAAGTCTATTTGCAAAGTTTTAGCTGTTGTTGTTGTTGTTGAGTCGTGTCTGACTTTCTGTGACCCCATTTGGGGTTTTCATGGCAAAGATCCTGGAGTAGTTTGTCATTTCCTTCTCTATCTCATTTTACAGATGACGAAACTGAGGCAAACGGGATTAAGTGACTTGTGCACGGTCACACAGTTAGTTACTGTCCAAGGCCAGATTTGAACTGAGGTCTTCCTGAGTCTAGACCCAGCCCTCAATCCACTGTACCACCTAGCAACCCCTGCAAAGTTTTAAGTAGGTCTTGAAGTAGACGTTGAATCTGACATCTGACTTTTCATCTTGATTCTATCACTTACCCACCAGAGATAGAGAATAGACCTGTGATTTTATTGGTATCTGGAACTCCTGGATGAGGAAACTCTCTCTACCAATTCTTTGCAACTTAGAGTCTTAGAGAGTTGCCTAGAGCACTGAGAAGTTGAATACATTGCTCAGTGTTGTGCCACCAGTATGGACTCAGAAGCAGTCCTTGAAACTAGCAGCTCTTCAGGATGCCAAGGCTAACTGTCTATCCATTACTATACCATACTGCTTAAGGAGATCACTGTGCCTCACTTTCTTATCTTTCCCAGATGATAAGAACTTTACCTACCAAAACTGCTCCCCCCAAAGTTACTAACAATCTCTTCATTGCCAAATCTAATAGCTTTTTCTTAATCTTCATCCTTCTTGATCTCTCTGCAACCTTTGACACTGTCAGTCACCCTCTTTTTTTGAAAATCTTTTCTCTCTAGATTTTCATGATACTACTCTTTCCTGGTTCTCTTCTTACCTCTCTGACCTTTTTCTCAGTCTCTTTGCTGGATCTCCATCCAGTTCATGCCCACTAACCTTCAATGTCCCACAGGATTCTATCCTGGACTTTCTTCTCTTCTCCTTTTATGCTACTTTTTGGTTGTTTGTTTGTTGTTTTTCATTCTCGAAGAAGACCAAAATGACACCACTATGCTAGAGTCAATGTGTCTGACTGTGGCTGATCAGACCAATGTGAGCTTGGAATGCTCTACCACAGGTTGGGCACAAACAATCCATGTGAACATTTGAGGTGGATATTCTAAATTTGTGCATCCTGCATTTCTTTTGAGCTGTTTCAATTCTGCATTGCTCATAGAGCATGGCACCTTCTCTGATTTGGGAACACCATCCTGAACTGGTCTTGTGCCAGTGTCTCCCATGTCACACAATCAATTCCAAAGTTCTTGAGAGAGACCTTGAGAGTATCCTTGTATTGCTTCTTCTGACCACCATGTGAACACTTGCCCTGTGTGAGTTCTCCATAAACTAGTCTTTTTGGCCAACATAAGTTTTGCATTCGAACAATGTGGCCAGCCCATCGGAGTTGTGCTCTCTGAAGCAGAGTTTGAATGCTTGGCGGTTTAGTTCAAGTAAGGACCTCAGTGTCCTGCCAGGTGATCCTTAGAATCTTCCTAAAACAATTCAAATGGAAGCCATTCAGTTTTCTGCCATAGCGCTTGTTGTTACACTCTTTCGTTGGATGATTTCATCAGCTTTCATGGGTTAAATTATCATCTCTAAGTTGAGGATTCTTAGATCTACCCATCCAGTTCTAACCTCTCTGCTAACCTCCGGTCTGTTTCACATCTCCAACAGTGCCTATTGGACATCTTGAATGGGCTGTCTTTTATTTTTGAAATATTAATATTTTATTTTTTCCCAATTACATATAAAACAATTTTAACATTTTTTTCAAATTTTGGTTTCCAAATTCTCTCTCTCCCTCCTCTGCCCCCCTCATTGAGAAGTCAAGCAGTTTGAAATAGGTTATACATGTATAGTCATACAAAACACATTTACTTCCATGTAAGTCACATCATGAAAGGAAACACAGACAAAAAATCCCCAAGAAAAATAAAGTAAAAAAAATCTTTGATCTACATTCAGGCTCCACCAGTTCTTTCTTTGGAGATGGACAGCACCTTTCATCACAAGTCCTTCAGAATTGTCTTGGATCATTGTGTTGCTGAGAATAGCTAAGTTATTCACAGTAGATCATCATACAATATTGCTGTTATTATGTACAATGTTCTCCTGGTTCTGTTCATTTCACTTTGCATCAGTTCATGTGAGTCTTTCCAGGTTTTTCTGAGAGCATCTTGCTCATCATTTCTTATGGCACAATTGAATCAAATGTCTTAAACTCAACATATCCAAAGCTGAACCATTTTTTTTCCTCTTTCTTCCCCTTCCTAACTTCCCTATTACTGTTGAGGGTGCCACCATCTTACCAGTTACCGAGGCTTCTTCCCTAGGTGGAATCTTGACTTTTCACTTTCTCTTATCCATCACATATAATATGTTTCCAAGGACTGAAGGTAAAATCATATACATATACATCCCACGTACATCTCTCTTACACATCCCGTTTTCTCCTCTGACGCTGCTACCACTCTGGTGCAGTCAGACTGTTAGTATTTTGAGAACAGAGACTGTTTTTTTAAAAAAGCTTTTTTTTGTATACCCAGTCTTAACATAGTGCCTGGCACCTGGTAGACACTTAATAAATGTTTACCGACTGGCTGATTGACTCATACTAATATTGTGAAGAAAGAAAGGGTAGTGAGTGTGGGAGTGCTTGAAACTCTTTGTAAGAAAAGTATTATACAAATACATGCTTTATTATATTCACATCTCTAGATCCTTCAGGCATTGAAACTTTTTTTTTTGGAGGGCAGAAGGCAGGGCAGTTGGGGTTAAGTGACTTGCCCAAGGTCACACAGCTAGTAAGTGTGTCAAGTGTCTGAACTCAGGTCCTCCTGACTCCAGGGCCAGTGCTCTACTCACTGCTCCACCTAGCTGCCCAGCATTGAAACTTTTAATACTGAATCATAGGCTTCTTTTCATCTCATCATTTTGATCTAGGTAATGTAAATATACAGATGATAACCTGAGTTTTACTGAGGCTTCCTAATATAGTAGAGGATATGGTATGTTTTTTTGTTGTGATATTCTGCATGTGTTCACATTCCTTTAGATGCCTCCAGGAAAGGCAACAATCTTTATCATGTCTTTATAGCTCTGAGAGAATGGATCCACCTGGAATGGAATGCAAGCAGGGGAAGGGGCCACACAGATTCTTTCCTGGAAATTGTCATAGAGAGACGTTCTCTATTATTCTAGAAATTTAGGAAGACATTGCAGGGTAGTGAAAAGTGTGCTACTTCTGGAGTAAGGAGAGATATAGGGATCCAATCCACCTTTAACACACAATATTTGTCTGATCATGGCCAAAGTCAATGTATCTTTAGTTTCCTTTTATAAGTTTTTAGTGAGGTTCAAGTGAGATAATATGTATAAAGTCATTTATATACCTAAAAGTACTATGTAAATGTCAGTTATCCTAATCTATTCTTGGAATATGTGAGCCAGAGGAGGGCCAGGCAGAAAGACTTAAGTGAGAGATGAATATTCAAATAAACAGATATAAGGGCCAAAATTATTCAGTGTCAAAATGAGAATGCTATGCATTATTGTTGCTAAGTTAATCCACCAAATCCTTGTGAATATACCAACTCCTTTATTCTTTCCAAATGATTTTTTTTATCTTTTTTTTGTTCTTGCCTTGTTTCTTATCCTGTGCTGGCTGAATACCACTATGGTAATTTACATTTATTATATTTCTATATTTGTCAAGAGCAAAGGTTATAGACCATAAACATCTTTAGCATTCAGTGCTACTATTAATCTGCTAATACCTGAACCTTGTGGAGAAGGTTTTGTAACGTATTTGTTATTGTTTTATCATACGTTAATGATATTATGTTAAGAGGCCTGAAATTCAATTGATTTAAAAAGTTACTTTTTATACTGGCCAGGGCCACAGAGTAAAACTGAACCTTAATAGCTAAGCACAGTGAGACCATGAGACAGAGATTTCAAAGGCAAAATTAGGTAACAAAGCTATTTGTAGGCTATTTTTTCAAAATAGTTCCAAAATTTAGGGGATTTAAATTGCTTTCTTTGAAGGCTAGCCTTATACTCAATGAAAAGCAGGCCCAGGTCTAAACTAAAAACATACTTAGAGAAACACACTGGATCACTTAATGACCTGCCATCTCACTTATTTTATTTAGATTAAGTAATTCACAAAATGGTGTACTACACTTAACAGTTTGTCTTCAGAGCTAGTTTTGGGATATTTCCTGGTGCTTTAAAAGTTTGTTGCAGCATGGAGGTTAAGACTGAATAGATACAAAATCAGCTCCCATCCTCTGTATCAACTCAGTCACTAGATCTTTCCATTTCGGCTTCTAAAATATCTCTCTTCTACTCATTCCCTTTTTTCCTCACATAACCACAATCCTAGTTCAGATTCTCATTACGCCTTCCTGGACTCTTACAGTAGCTTCCTAAATGATCTCCCTACATCATCTCACCCCATGCCAAAACAGCTTCCAAAATGGTTTTCCTAAAGCACAGATCTGACAATATCACTTTCCTACTTGATAAATTTGAATATTGCCTTCCTGATTAAATCCTTTTAAATTTAAATTCCTGATTTAAATCCTTTCACAACCTGGTCCCCTCTTACTTTTGCAACTCTATTATACTTCCCCTTTCTCATACTTCATAGTTCCACCAAATTATCCTTCTTACATGACAATTCATCTCCCATTCCTGTGCCCTTTTCACTGGTTACTTCTGATGTTTGGAATGTACTTTTTCCGTATGTCCACCCAATAAAATTCCTTACTTTCTTCTCTAAGACTGTGCTCCAGTTCCACCTTCTCTTTCAAGTGATGATCTTCTCAGATAGTAGTCCCCTCTCTTCTTACTTTGTATATATTTTATATATGTACTTATATATGTACCTGTTGTCTTCCTTCTCCCTACCTTCTAGAACATGATCTTGAGGGCAAGGGTTGTTTCATTTTTCTCTTCCTATCTCTAGCACTTTGTAGGCACTTAATAAATGCTAGCTGATTGCAAAAGCCCTCTTTATGAGTAAATAAAATAATATTTCCTCAAATTACCTCCAAATATTTCAAAATATGTATCTTTCATAGATCCTATGAGTTCTGTAAACCAAAAGAGAAACACATATTTTTCAGTATTGGTCAGTAATTGAGGAAGTTCATATTCTCCTCCTGGGCTATGTTTTTCTCCTTATTGCTTTCTTCTTCCATCACATGATTAAAAAATTATTGTTTGTTTCCTGGACAGCCAGAATTGGTTTCGGCTTGATGATCTAAGGACTTGAGTTTCTCTTTTGTTCTTACTACTGTGAGATTTTCGTAGGGTAAATTTTTAACTTCCATTTTAATGGAAAATTCCTTCACAAAAGCCATACTTATATGTTTCATCAGGATTTAGAGGTACCCCAAGCTTCTCAAATACCATGCCAACAGAACACAAATTCTGATAGGTCTTGCCAAATTGTCAAGACTTCAAGAATAGTCTTAGAAGCAGAAGATTCTCTTTGTCATCTGAAGACCAGCCTAGGTAATTATGGACAGACTTATTTCAAGGTCTCTAGGTAATGAGGATTTTGGCCATGGTGAGCCATAAAAATACAAAACAGCACTCAGCCATCTCTTTCTGCAGTTGTAGCAGACACCCTTCCAATACCCTTCCCCTTTTGGGGTATGACTGTCTAGTTTATGTTTCGTTGTAGCCCTAGCACTTTGCATAGTGCCTGGCACATAATAGGTGCTTAATTTATTGACTGACTGACCATGCTGTTCTTAGAGACTTGAGCATCCTTAGATATTCTCTGCCTTCTTCCAACTTATAATGACAACCCTGGATTAAGTTCCTGTGGTGGAAGCTAAAATGAACTTGATGGAGATACCAAAGGGGCAACCCATCCTTCAATGTTTTTCTTCCTTTTAAGCTTCAGCTCTTTAGTACTGTTTGGAGCTGTATTTGGGAGAGTCAGGTGAGGGGGAGAGCAGTTTTATCTCCTACCTGGCCTCATGGAGTAGTGAGCACATGTCCTAACTAAGCAAGCCTGTGTCTAGGATGAGGCTACCTCACTTCTCTTATTTTTCCTTCCCTGAGGAGGTGACTAAGTAGCAGCCTTGAGATGGAGGACTCCAGATGATCTTGTGTATGTCAGAAGGTCATCAGGTCCTAGAAGGTCCAGGAAGTAGCTGCTGAAGTATCCACTGGAACAGTTGATTGCCACTGCAACAGAAGCAGCAGGAGTGGGCTGGTGCCAAGGGAAGAATTGGCATTATATAGAGAGAAAGGGGCCATGGGACAATAAGATGGAGCTTGGATCACGAGTGTTATTTGATCAGATTGTGTTCAGCAGAGGTGAAAAAGCTAATTAGCAGAATTGCTGAACTGTATTGTATCTTAATGAGGCTTACTACCAGCCTCCCAGTAGATTGTAATCTGGTTATAAATTGAATTTTTGTATAATATTTAAATCATTCTGTATCACATATTATGGTTCTTTTATTTTTAGCTGTCCCTTTTCTATGTGGGAATAAACCTATTCCAAACCTGATTCATATTTTTTTCATTGGGTGTCTTTTGCTAATTCCTCTTTTTTGGTGTAAACCCTAGGTTAAAATTTAAAAATAAAATTGTCCCTAGAATAAATTGGATGAGAAGGGAGGAACCAAGGAATATAGAAAAATGGGAAGTCTGCTTATGCTGTTGAGAAGTCAGGTAGTTCTAGAGCAATGAACCCAGAGAAACTGATGGCAATTAAAATACAAGAACTGTGCTTGTTCATCATCCTCTGTGGCCAAACAATGCCTAGCTATCTACTGTGTTACACAGTGATGGCTGATTAGTGGAAGAGAGGAACAGAGGATTCTAAGAATCACAATTTTAAGGTCATCTGCAAACATTAATTAAATTGTTAAAGATTAATGTGGTAGCTAGGACAGAGAAGATTCTGGGAAAATGGCAGAATAAGGCAGGAAATTACTAGGCTCTCCCAAATTCCCCCCCCCCTAAATAATTTAAAATAATGCCTCACAGTGAACTTTAGAGCAGCAGAAATAATTAAAAGTTAGGGTAAAGCAGTTGTCCAGCCTAAGAAAACTTGGGAGGGTGGTAGAAAGGACCTGATCTCCTGGAGTAGTGGTCTGGCTTGACTGAAGTGAAGATACCTTTGGCCAGATACCACCAAATCAACAAACAAGCCCTGGGAGCAGCTGTGAAGGCAGCAGCCTCAGCTTTAGGAACTTTTGCTCCATGGGCTGTGTGGGGGTTGGGAGACTGATTGGGGAGATTGAAGGGCTCTCAGCTGGCTGGTGTTGGATGCAGAGCCCAGGTGTGCTAACCTAACATGGTGCTAGGCTGTGGCTGTGGGTGAGGAGGAGTGAGCACATGCCATTGAGTGTGATCACAGAAGGGCTGGGCCCCTACTGGCTGTGGTCACTTGCAGGAGTGCAGAGTCCCTAGTTTTTGTTCCAGGGCAAAGGGATTAGCTGAGGCTTGTAGCTGCTGGTGGGGCCACAGGGAGTAAGGATATTTGTGGTGACAGCATTGCTGGGAGCTCTGATCTTGACTCAGGGTGGAAAGGAGTATCTGAGGTCAGGAGGCTCCCATAGAGCTCAGAAAACAAGAACATAAAAACCTGAAGCCTGAGACATCATCCCCCATACCTCAGGAGTAAAGGCCAACTCTAATATAAAGTAAAGAGTAAGCAAAAGAGAAATGAAACAACTATAGATAGCTACTATGGTGATAGAGGAGAGATCAGGGTTTGACTTCAGAAGATAGTAAAGTCAACCCTTTTTCTAAAGCTTCGAAGAAAAATATAAAATGATCACAAGACCAAAAAGAGTTCTTGGAAGAGCTTAAAAAGAACTTTAAAAATCAAGTAAGAGAGGTTGAGGAAAAATTAGGAAAAAATAAGAGTAATGCAAGAAAATCAAGAAAACTATGAAAAGAAGGTCAATCAATGGGAAAAAGACATCCAAAAGCTTACAGAAGGAAATAACTCCTTAAAAATTAAAGTTGGTCAAGGGCAAGGTAGTGACTTCATAATATACCAAAAAATAATCAAACAAAATAAAATGGATGAAAAAATAGAAGTGAATGTGAAATCTCATTACAAAAACAACTCACTTGGAAAACTAATTGAAGAGAGACAATATAAGAATTGTTGGACTACCTGAAAGTTATAATTTAAAAAGAGTCTAGAACTATACTTCAAGAAATTATTAAGGAAAATTGCCTTGAAGTTTTAGAAGTAAAGGACAAAATAGAAATTGAAAATATCCACTGATCACCATCTGAAAGAGATCCCAAGATGAAAACTCATAGGAATATTATAGCTAAGTTCTGAAGCTCCCAGGTCAAGGAGAAAATACTAAGAGCAACTACAAAGAAACAATTTAAATATTGTGGTACTACAGTCAGGATAACACAAGATTTAGCAGCTTCCATGTTAAAAGACTGAAGGTAAAGATGAAGGACTAATTATAAGGGATTCAATAAGGTGAAACTGTTAACTTCTTATATGGGAAAACATTACCTGTAACTCTTAGAATGTTATCATTACAAAGGTAGTTTGAAAGAGAACATATAGATAGAAGACTTGGGGTTGAGAATGATCAGATGAGACTAAAAAATAAAATTGGGTAGAGAGAGGTCAAATGGAGCAATTAGTTCATACAAACAAGGCATGAATAAAAGAACTGTTACATTGGAGGGCAGGAGGGGGTGGAGGTCTAGTAGTGCTAAAATATTATTTTCATCAGAACTAGGTTAAAGAAGGAATACCATATACATCTAGAAGGGCATAAAAGTCTTCTTATGGAGAAATAGGAAGGCAAGGGGATAGAATAAGGAAGGGACAATTAGAAGGATGAGTCAATTGTGGAATAGGAGGGCAAGAGGAGAGGATAAAGGAGGGACTCTTAGGGTGCAGATTAGAGAGGCAGTGGTCAGAAGTAAATTAGATGTCTGAGGAGGGACAGGATGAAAAGAGAGGGAGAGAAGGATTAAACTGAGGAAAATCAGATGTATGAAAATATACAATTAGTAATTATAACTTTGAATATGAATGGGATAAATTCACCCTTAAAATGGACATGGAAAACAGAATGGATTAAAAACCAGAATCTAGCAATACATTGTTTATAAGAAACCCTCAAAAATGAGAGACACGTAAAGTAAAAATAAAAGACTGGAGTAGAATTTATTATCCTTCATCTGATACAAAAAAAGCAGAAGTAGCAATAAAGATATCAGAAAAAGTTAAAGCTTAAATAGATTTAATTAAAAGATAAATAGGAAGACTACATTATGTTAAAAGGTACCATAGATGATGAAAGGTACAAACCTACATGTACCAGATGCTATAGCATCCAAGTTTTTAAAGGAAAAGCTGAACAAATTACAGGTGGAACTGTAATAGCGGGGGACTTTAACCTTCCTCTATTAGAACTAGGTAAATCTAACAAAAAAAATAAATAAGAATGAAGTCAGGGAGATGAACAGAATCTTAGATAAGCTAGATATTATAGATATCTGCAGATAATTGAACAGGAAGAGAGAGGAAGATACTGTTTTTCTCAGTGACATGTGATATCTTTAAAAAAAATTGACCATATGTTAGGACATAAAATCTTTATAGTTAAATGTGAAAAAATAAAAACATTAAATACATCCTTTTCAGATACTCAAATTGTTTCTTTCTGGCTGCTTGCAATATTTTCTTCTTGACCTGGGAACTCTGGAATTTGGCTACAATATTCCTAGGAGTTAGTTTTCTTTTGGGGATCTTTTTGAAGAGGCAATTGGTGGATTCTTTCCATTTCTATTTTACCCTCTGGTTCTAGAATATCAGGGCAGTTTTCCTTGATAATTTTGTGAAAGATGATGTCTAGGCTCTTTTTTTGTTCATGGCTTTCAGGTAGTCCAATAATTTTAAGTTATCTCTCCTGGATCTATTCTCCAGGTCTGTGGTTTTTCCAATGAGATATTTCACATTGTGTCTTCCATTTTTTCATTCTTTTTGTTCTCTTTTATAATTTCTTGATTTCTCATAAAGTCACTAGCTTCCACTTTATCCTTTCTAATTTTTAAGGCAGTATTTTCTTCAGTGGTCTTTTGGACCTCCTTTTCCATTTGGCTAATTCTGCCTTTCAAGGCATTCTTCTCCTCATTGGCTTTTTGGAGCTCTTTTGCCATTTGAGTTAGTCTATTTTTTAAGGTTTTATTTTCTTCAGTATTTTTGGGGTCTCCTTTAGCCAGTCATTGACTTGTTTTTCATGGTTTTCTCACATCACTCTCGTTTCTCTTCCCAATTTTCCCTCTACTTCTCTTACTTGATTTTTCAAATCCTTTTTGAGCCGTTCCATGGCTTGAGACCAGTTCATGTTTTTCTTGGAGGCTTTTGATGTAGGATCTTTGACTTTGTGACTTCTGGCTGTGTGTTTTGATCTTCTTTGTCCCAAAGAAAGATTCTATAGTCTGAGTCTTTTTACACTACCTGCTCATTTTCCCAGCCAATTACTTGACTTTTGAGCTCTTTGTCAGGGTATGACTGCTTTCAGAGTGGAGAGTGCTTTGTCCCAAGCTTCAGGGGTTTTGTGCTACTGTTTTCAGAGCTACTTCTATTCCGAGGTGGTATGATATTCTTCTCCCAGCCTATGCTGTGGTCTGTGAGTGATCTCAAGCACTCCTTTCTACCATGTAACTACCAGGAGGGCTCCCTCTCCATATCTGCCACAAGCTCTGCCACACCAGCACTCCTCCTACCCCAAGGACTGCAACCAATACTGTGACCCAGATCCAAGTAGGGCAAAGAAAGAGAACACTGCCTCAGTGCCAGCAAAGAGACCCCTGCACTCCCAGCCACCTGATTCCTCCCACTGTCTGTCAGCCTGAAGCTGCAGAAGGAGCCCCCACTGCTGCTGCTCTGCTGCCACCCTGGGGCTGGGGCCAGACTGAGCACTTCACTCACCCATGTCCAACAGTTTTCCCAGTGACCTGCTCAGTTGTTTTTGGCATTTGTGGGTTGAGAAGTATGGAAACTGTCACAGGTCAGTGATTCAGGGCCCTGAGGCCTGCTCCTGAGGCCTGCTCCATCAGGTCTATTCCGGCCTGGTTTCTTCTGGCGTGGCCCAAACTGGGCTGCACTCTGCTCCCAGCATGATGTGATAGACCTTTCCCAGCAACCATCTAGGCTGTCTTGGGCTGGAAACTTGTTTCACTCTGTCATTTCGTGGGTCCTATAGCTCTAGAATTTGTTTAGAGTCATTTTTTACAGGTGTTTGGAGGAATTTGGAGGAGAGCTCAAGCAAGTCCCTGTTTTCATGCCACCATCTTGGCTCCACCCCCAGGCTATAATATTTGCAAAGCACTTTGAACATATTAGTCCTCAGTTCTGGTTGCTAGTTTACACCTTCTAGCAGCTTGAATAGGGGTGCAGAATGTCCTGCCCCTCCTATGCCAATAAATTTAGCAATTTAAGTGAAATGGAAGAATACTTTACAAAAATAAACTTCCTAGATTAACAGAAGAGGAAACAGAATATCTAAATAAACCTATTTTAGAAAAAGATATTGAACGGGGTATGAATGAGCTTCTTAAGAAAAAAACATCAGGACCAGTTGGATTTACAAGTGAATTCTACCAAACATTTAAAGACCAACAAATTCCAATATTAAATGGATTATTTTGAATAATAGGCAAAGAAGGAGTCCTACTAAATTCCTTTTATGAAATAAATATGGTGCTGATACCTAAACCAGGAAGAGCAAAGGCACGGAAAGAAAATTATAGACCAATTTCACTAATAAATATGGATACAAAATCCTAAATAAAATCCTAGCTAGGTAACTCCAGCAATATATCACAAAGATTATACATTGTGACCAACTAGGATTTATACCAGGAATGCAGAGATGGTTTAACATAAGGAAAACTATTAACATAATTAATTATATTAATAAAAAATAGCAAAAATCCTATGATTACATCAACAGATGCAGAAAAACTTCTGACGAAATACAACACTCATTTTTGTAAAAAAAAAACCCACACTTGAAAACATAGATATGAATGGATTTTTCCTTAAAATGATAATAAGCATCTACTTAAAACCACCACCAAGCATAATTTCTGATGGGGATAAGCTAGAAACCTTTCTAATAAGATCAGGAGTGAAATGAGGATGCCCATTATCACCAATATTGTTTAATATTGTATTAGAAATACTAGCAATAGCAATAAAAGAAGAAAAAGAAATGGTAGGAATCCAAATAGGCAATGAGGTAATGAATCTATTTCTTTTTGCAGATAATATGATGGTATACTTAGAAAATCCTAGAGATTCAACTAAAAAGTTGTTTGAAACAATTAAAATCATAGCACAATTGCAGGATATAAAATAAACCCACAAAATCATTAGGGTTTCTATATGTCACCAACAAAACCTTGCAAGAAGTGATAAGTGATACCCCATTTAAAATAACCACAGATAGCATAAAATATCTGGAAGTATACCTGCCAAGACAAATCCAAGAACATAACATGAACATAATTATAAAACACTTTTTATACAAATAAAGCCAGATTTATATAATTGGAAAAATATTAATTTATTGTTCATGGGTTCATGGTCAATAAAATAAAAATAATTATTCATGGGTTCATTGCCAATATAATAAAAATGACAGTTCTACCAAAACTAATCTACTTATTCAATGCCATCACAATTAAATTACCAAAAATTATTTTATTGAGCTAGAAAAAAATGACAAAATTCATTTGGAAGAACAAAAGATCAAGAATATAAAGGCAATTGGGGCAGCTAAGTGGCACAGTGAGTAGAGCACTGGCCCTGGAGTCAGGAGGACCTTAGTTCAAATTCGTCCTCAGACACTTGATACACTTACTAGCTGTGTGACCTTGGGCAACTCACTTAACCCCAATAGCCTGTTCTCCCCACCTTCAAAAAACAAAACAAAACAAAAGAATATAAGAGGAATTAATGAAAAAAAATGCAAAAGAGGGAGGTTTAGCAGTATCAGATCAACTATTTTAAAGGGTGGTAGTTATCAAAACTATCTGGTACTGGCTAAGAAATACAAAGGTGGACCAATGGAACAAAGTAGACACATATTACACAATAACAAATGTTTATAGAAACCTTGTATTTGACAAATGAAAAGATGTAAACTTTTGGGATAGCAATTCACTATTTGGTAAAATTTATTGGGAAAACTGGAAAGTAGGTGTGGACCAATATCTTACACCATTTACCAAGATAAGGTCAAAATGGATGCATAACCTAGATATAAAGGGAAATATAAGTAAATTAGAACATGGAACACATTACCCATCAGACTTATGGATAGGAGAAGAATTTATGAATTAAACAATAGATAGAGAGCATTGTGAGATATAAAATGGATAATTTTGATTACATTAAGTTAAAAAGGTTTTGTACAAATAGAACCAATGTAGCCAAGATTAGAAGGAAAACAGAAAGTTGGGGGAACATGTTCTTGGATAAGGATCTTATATCTCAAATATATAGAGAACTTTGTCACATTTATAAGTATATGAGTCATTCCCCAATTGGTTAATGGTCAATGGATATGGACAATCAGTTTTTTGCTAAAGAAATTAAAACTATATATAGTCATACCAAAATATTCTAGATCATTATTGATTAGAGAAATACAAATTAAAACAAATTTGAGATATCTGATACCTATCACATTGGCTAAAATGATAGAAGGGGAAAATTATAAATGTTGGTGGGGATGGAAAAATTGGAACATTAATATACTGTTGGAATAACTGTGAACTGATCCAACCATTTTGGGGAGCAATCTGGAATTATAACCAAAGAATTATAAAATTGTGTATACTCTTTGACCCATCAATACCACTGTTAGGTCTGTTTCCCAAAGTGATCAGGAAGAAAGGAAAAGAACCTATGTGTTCTAAAATATTTATAGCGGCTCTCTTTGTGGTGGCAAAGAATTAGAAACTAAGGGGAATGGCTGAAAAAGTTGTGGTATATGATTGTGATGAAATACTATTGTTCTGAATGAAATGATGAATGAATAGATATTAGAAAAACATGGAAAGACTTGCATGAAATAATGAAGAGGGACATGAGCAGAACCAAGAGAATGCTGTATAGAGAAACAATAATATTGTTTAGAGAATAATTAAGACAAACCAAGTTATTCTCAGTACTATAAATACTCAAATCAATTATAAAGGACGATACTATCTACCTTCAGAGAAAGAACTGATAAATAGAAGACGTACACATAGTTTTACGTATATTCATAAATCTGTGTCAAATGGTGGCCTCCTCTAGTGCTGGGTGGAGAAAGAGGGAGGCAGTTCAGAACTTAAAATGTAAAAAAAAATATTAAATTTTAAAAAAGAAATCTAAAAAACAAAGCAAAACAAAAAACCAAACAAATATTTTTCCTTTTTGATCTTATAAGGTCCATGGTCAATCACCATTGCTTTTCCCACAAAACTGGAACCTTTTAGAGACTTGGGAGACTCCAGTTTTATTGGCAACTGGAGTGTGTGTGTGTGTGTGTGTGAGCGCGTGCGCGTGTGTGTTGTGTTGTGTGTGTGTGTGTGTGTGTGTGTGTGTGTGTGAGAGAGAGAGAGAGAGACAGACAGACAGACAGAGACAGAGACAGAGAGACAGAGACAGAGACAGAGACAGACAGAGACACAGAGTAGTAAATCTCAACTTCTCTAGGGAGGTAATAGAACTTTCCCTATTTTGTTTTGCCATGTTGAGATGTTTGCTACCAGTGGGTTCTGCTATAGCAAATAGAAACAAAGGTTTCTTCCCATAGAAAAGCCTTGATAGGACAGGCCTGCACTGGTACAGTTTATGTGAACTGAGTAAGTTCAGTAGAAATGCTGTAATTGCTAGGGAAGTAATAATGCACAGTGGGATGTACATTGATCAATCAATATGTTCACAGCCTGAGTAAGCCACATACCAGAGTGTGTATCCTTATAACAGAGGATCTTGCAGTATGATATTGTTCTTATGAAATGATTGCTTTAATTAAGTCAAAATTTAGCGGCTTATTTCCAGGTTTTAGGATTTGTGTTTCTCCTGTTAAGACAAAGAGCCCCCTTTGTGAAAGTTAATCAGTAAACATTTATTAAGTGCCTACTGTGTTCTAGGAACTGTGCTAAATGTTGGCATGTATTTATACATCTACTTTTAAAGTTTATTTTCACAATCAGTTCAGGTTTGGATATGGAAGTGGGGCTGGAAGTTGATACACAGACTATACAAGATTCTATCACATTTCTCATTTGTCCTTTATAGACCTGAAAGTCTGTATGCTTTGGGGATTTTATTTTCCCTTTTTGAATTTTTTTTAGTATAACAAACACTAATATGCTATAATTATTTCTCAAAAGTCATAGTTTTGTTCTTGTCAAGAAGGGTGATGAGGCAAAATCTGAATGTGTTTTTACATCTATCTGGCTTACCACTTTAATTTCTCATTCATTCTCATTTCCATTTCTCTCCCATTCTCTTCCTTCCTTCTTCGCCTCCTTCCCTTTCTCCCTCCACTTTTCATTATTATGCTTTTTATACACCTGATTTTAAGTCTGTAACTCTATGTTTAATTATGCTCATTGATCAAAGAGATCAAAGAACGTGTACTGGCAGCCCTTCTATGTGCTGGTGTTGTTGGTCTTATGCAGCCACAACAGCTGCTAGCAATATTGTTGTTACAACAGATAGAGAAAATGAGGCAGAACAAGATTAAGTGATTTGCTCAACATCACCTTCTGAGACCAGTTGTGAACTCAGTTCTCCCTATCTCCAAGTCTAGCCACTCTATCTACTATACCACCTACTAGCTGCTTCTATTTTTAGTCAGTGTATTTTTGAACCCACCTAATATTCTAGGACTTATTCTCAGTTAAAAGCATCACACTTTGTTATTCAGTCATGTCTAGCTCTTCATTCCCCCATGGACCATAGAATGTCAGTACATAGTTACCAGGGAAGCACCAACATCTGGGTTTTCAAGCCAGGGTGGGGGGGTACTCCTTAACAACAGCTACCCAGAATCTCATCTGGTCCAATCACACAACACTCTTCCTGTGAGTGAGCACCCCAAAACAAAACACCAACATCTAAGTTTATATACCCTGTTCAGGGTCAAAGGACATCACAACCATGCGACTCAAACCTATGTGAACTAGGCTTTCCCTTGATGTGAGAAGGTCATCAAAAACTCCCAATTTAATCAAAGAAACAAAGGCCGGACCTATCAAAGGCACTTGATTACCTAAGTTCTCCAAAAGAGAAAACAGTAAAAAAGTCCTGCCCTAATTACCATTACATCTGTAGAAAGGGAATAATAGTAGCACCTAGCTCTAAGATTTCATGTAAGCATGAAATAAGATAATATTTGTAAAGTGCTTTACAAACTTTAAAACACTATGTAAATGTTAACTATTATTATTATTAAATTGTCAATCAACTGGCATTTATTAAGGACCTGTGATGTGCTACTTACTATAGTGCTGTGCAGTTCTGATGTTTGTCACACCTGTGACTATCATTTAGGAGAATCTTATTAGTTTGGGGGTCATTTTGCTTTGGACTTCTACGTTCAGCTAAAAAAATTGTTTTTCAGTTCATCGATGCTGCTTTTGAAATTGAGATTCTTTGGCATGAAAGGTAAAATTTATATAATGCTTTAAAGTTTTCAGAGTGCTTTACATGCATTTTCTCATTTGAGTCTCTTAACCCTGTGAGGTTGCTACTGCAGCTGTCATTCTTCCCATTTTACATAGGAGGAAATCGATGGTGGCAGAAATTTTGTCTCTTCTATGATCATTAACTGTCAGAGGCAGTCTTTGAACCTTATCTTCCTGGCTTCAAGTCCAGACAGAAAAGTCCTAGACTGATGCCATGCTGCAGCTCACAAGTATGAACTATTTCTATGGTTAGTTGGAATGTTTTTCTCTCTGTGTATTTTGTCATTTCAGACCCTTATCAATCACAATCAAGCACGTCATACCGGGTGTGTATTTAACTCTACAAAAATCTCCACTGGAGACTTATTCTAAGGATTCATCAAGGCATGGAGAGAATCTGGGGTTCTAAAAGGCTCTACCAATTACAAGCATTTATTAATTGCTCACTAGGTTCCAGACACACTTCTAGACATTGAGCACACAAAGAAGAAAGCAAAATAGTCCCTGTCCTCAAGGTGCTTATATTCGAATGGGGCAAATAGCACTCAGCTTTTTCTGGCACTGGCAGGCTGAGTCTCCTGAGGATGGCTGTCTAGTACCCCTAGGGTATGATAAAGTAACCCTGCATGGACTGGGTTTCTGCAACTATCTTTCATGAGCCCTAGCTGGTGAACTCTGCATTGATAATCAGCTAGCAGCTTTCAGTTGACTTCCATCAAAGGACATTTACTAAGCAGTTATAGTTATAATAGTACAAAGCATTTTCCCCAAACTAGGGATACACTCTCTGCTTATAGTCACAGTGTCCCTCCCTGTGGAGAGTGGGCCCAATTGCATAGCAAAATATTGGTTAGGTATATATGTAGCAAAGAGGAACCTCACAACTCCTAGTTCCTGAATGTCTTTTTTTCCTCATTGTAGAGCCCTCATGAGGTTTCCTCTCCAATAGCTTTGAGAATCAGTGCCTCTGTTGAGTCCATAGCTGGCAATTCTTTCTATCCAGAAGGTTCGTAATCCCTGAAGCTGCTGTCATTCTCAGGTGACTGTCTTTCCACATTTGTCTTCAGGTACTCATTCTGTTGTTAGCCACTACCTTTTCATTAGACTCTGCTACCAACTCTGGTGACCAGTATTTTGTTTTGTTTTGGTTTTGGAGTGGGGGGTGAATAGAGAAGAAAGAAACTTTCTCCTCCCTCTCCCTCCTTGTACCCTCTCTTCCTTGCTTACCAATTTTATCTTAGAAGCTTGGCTGTAGCTTCTCCCTCCTATGCCCATACTGGCCTGCCACTGGATCTTACAATATAGGCCCAGAGGTATTTCTGATCTTTCTTAGCCAATAAAAGATGTATCAAATGATCAAAGCACTTTATTACTCTCAAATTCATTAAGGACTTGGTTGCACTTAGTTTACACCTTTAACGGATGCAGGGGTAGGGAACCTGCAGGCCACATGTGGCCCTCTAGGTCCTTAAGTGGGGCCCTTTGACTGAATCCAGACTTCAGAGAACAAATCTCCATAATAAAAGGATTTGTTCTGTCAAACTTGGACTCAGTCAAAAGGCCACACCAAGGACCTAGAAGGCCATATGTGGAGCTGAAGTGGGCTTTACCCCCGATTACTGATTCAATCAGGATGTCCGGGACTTTTGTGGTACAGTAACTGAGGGAAGAGATGGAGAACCCCCATTTATTTGTAAATATTCCCATATGTATGTATGACAGTATTGGTATACTATGGTCCATGGAGTCATGAAGAGTAAGACACAACTGAATGATTGAGCAGTAATAGCAACAAGAACTCAGTAATAAACGCTCTTTCCTCTGGATCTAGTCTTCTAGTGGAAAAGGGCAGCAAAAGGGCAGTTTCCCATATATAGCTTTCGGGAACAAAGAACAGAGCAGGGTAGGTGACATCATAGAATTAGTGGAACATGATTGATTACAGAGCTGAGGCTCAGGGAACAACATTGGAAGTTTGGTAGTAGAGACAAGCAATGACCCCCTCACTCCCCTTCTCCTCTCATGAGACTAAGAAGTGCTCTTTGTTTGAGTCCAGGTGTGAGATAATGGCCCAGACTTTTGGATAGCGAACCAGACATCCTTGAAGGTAGCTTGGTGGAGTAAAGCTATCAGGTCCTACTCTCTTTCTATTCACATAGGTTCTTCAAGGTCAGTTAAATTCCTTGAGCAGGAAAGCTGGATTTTTAATCTTAATCCATTACAAGCCATCTGAACTCCACAAATCATGACTTAAACAGTTATGGGACAAAAGCAGTTATAGGACAAAATCAAATCCTAGTAAATAGGATCAATAAAGAAATGATATAGGATCAATCTTAATCTTCTCACATCCCTGGGCACATATTGGATGATTACAAAAAAGAAAAAATGTTTTTGAGATTCCAGAGAATTTATTATGTAGAGCATGGTCTGGGATTACAATTCTTTTCTTAATTCTATTATTATCTTATGAGCCAATGCTTTGAATTTCTCTAAGCTTTGGTTTTCTTCATTCTAAGTTAGACAGGCAGTACTTATATTTCTCTTAGAGGATTTAAAATTTAAATTATTGAAAACTTTTTGGGAGCTTTGAACAGAAAGTGATGTGTTGGCCCAAATGAATACATAAAGAAATGTCAGTAATAATAATATGAGTTACAGATTCTTGGTGGAAGCCTTCCTCATTTCTCCTAATTGATGCCTTAGAATTCTGTGTTTATCATTGCCTGCATTGATTAAAGAATATATTTCTTATCATATTAATCATAGCCAACTAAATCTAGTGAAGCTATAAACATCCCTTTGGAGACCCAGATCCTAGGAGACTAGCTCCCTGGTGGGGGGAATGCTATGTTATGAAGTGGATACATTGACCAACTGTATTAGAAAACAACCTGAAAGCCTAAGCAAGTGTGTCTTCTATATTCCTCTTGTCTTTTCCTTAAAACACAGATTAAAGATATCATTGTAAATAGAAGACATTTTCACTTAGAAAGTAGCTTTTATCCCTTTGATTAAATCTTACAAAAAAGTACAAGTATTTGGAGTTTTATAGCTTGGATTTTTCATTTTAGTTATCATTCTAGCCAACCAGGCATTTTTCACACATTTCTTAACATTGTATTTAACTCTCATGGGAAGAGGTGACCTAAGCAAAGAATGATATTGTTATTTTACATTGTAAGCCTCAGCTCTGCCTCAACTTGATGTCTCTCCATTTCCCCAAATTTACATTCCTTTTCTCAAGCTCTTAAAATTGAGAATTTGACCCTAGTCACAGACTCTCTGTGACCAACTTCACTTGGCAGGCCTTTGTTTTAACTTTTGATATGCTTTTGCTTTGGGGATGTTTAATAAATTGAAGATATATTTGTGGTGTCATGGACTGGTATTTGCAGAATCTTCTTAGACTGAGAGAGCTCATTCCTATTAGACTGAAATCCTTTCTTAAAAAGACCAGCACTAAAAAAAATCATAAATCAATTTAAAGCTTAAAATGAAAAACATCATGCTTTTGGTAAATTTTTGTTTGGCAATTTAAGGGAACTCTTTCGTGTGTTCATGCCATATTGCAATATACACGTGTTTCTTCATAATTTGTATTTACACAAATCAATTTGGTTTTATTAAAGAAAGTAGTATCTAAGCCAATTCTTTGTACGTAGTGGGTGCTTCTTATATTTATTAAACTGAGTCATTTAATCAAGACAAAAATTGTGTTTATACTGTTTCTTCAAAGAGGGACTTGGCATGGGATCATCCTAAAGCTGAGCAGGTACTATTGCATAATTTGAAGGCCACTGCAACGAAGTTCCTTAGCAATTATGGATGGCTTTCTAAGCCTGGGGACCAGCAGTAGAAGGTCAAGGACAAAGTTTGAAAGAGCATATGAACAGCTATCATCCAGGATCAAGCTTCAGAGGTTTAAAACCAAGCTAAACGAGTGTGAGTTTGATACTTTCCTTGATTTGCTTGACTAAACTTCCTCTGGTTGTAAATGAATATTTTTGTATCTTTTTGGGTGCTTCTGGCTTCCAGCTTTGAGAGAGAAGATGAATAATGCAAGCCCCATTTCAGGTTGCTGAAGGGAGAAAGAGACTCTAGGAAGAAGCTGACATGAGAGGGAGCTAGCATTCTCTATTTTATCTATATCCCTAGCTCGCTGTACTAGAAACTTGAGGGAATTACCTTAGGGGTGAGATCTGGAACTTCTGGGTTGAATTATTTCACTGCCAATGGGAGAACTCCTTCATTCTATATTGTCTGGTACATATTCGCCTATATATACTTTCTCTGATCCCAGTTGTACTATTGACTTGGATAAATGGGCTTCTTTGCTTAAAAACTGACTAGTTTGGTGTAGCTGGCCAGGCAGGGTGGTACACACTGATGATCTCTGATGCTGGGGAGTCTGAAGATGGCATATCTCTTGAGTTTGGGAGTTCTGTGCTATAGTGGACTAAAGCCAATGAGGTATGTACATTAAGTCCAGCGCTAATATGATGAGCCCTTGGTAATGGGAGGCCACCAGTTTGCCTAAGAAGGAATGAAGTGGCACACTTCAGAAATGGATCAGTTAAAACTCCAGTGCTGATCAGCTGTGGGGTCAGGCCTTTGAATGCCTACTGCACTTCTAGTCTGGATGAGATGGGGAGATCTAGTTTCCTTTGTTGTTGTTCAGCCATTCAGTAATATCTGACTCTCAATGACCCCATGGACCATAGCATACCAGGCCCTTCTTGCCTCCACTGCCTCTCAAAATCTGTCCAAATTCATGTTTCTATGATACTATCTATCCATCTCATTCTCACTCATCCCCTTTTCCTTTGGTCTTCAATCTTTCTTAATTGTCAGGGTCTTTTCCAATGAGTTCCATCTTCTCATTATGGGGCCAAAGTATCTATGTTTCAGCTTCAGCATTGGATCTTCCAGAGAATAGTCTGAATTAATTTCTTTAAGTATTAAATGATTTTATCTCCCTGCTGTCCAAGGGACTCTCAAAAGTCTTCTCCAGCACCACAATTTGAAAGTATCAATTTTGAGATGCTTAGCTTTCCTTATAGTTCAAACTCTCCATACATTGCTACTGGAAAAACTATAGCTTTGACTATACAGACCTTTGTCAGCAAGGTGATGTCTCTACTTTTAGTATGCTCTCCAGATTTACCATAGTTTTCCTTCCAAAGAGCAAGCATCTTTTAATTTCATGGCTGCAGTAACCATCTGCAGTGATTTTTGAGCCCAAGAATATAAAATCTGGCACTTCTTCCATTTCTTCTCCCTCTATTTGCTAGGGTGGGACCAGTTGCCAAGATCTTAGTTTTTTTGATGTTAAGCTTCAAGACAACTTTTACACTTTCCTCTTTCACTCTTATCAAGAGATTTCTTAATTCCTCTTCACTTTCTGCCATCAGAATGGTGTTGTCTACATATTTGAGATTGTTGATATATCTTCTAATTCTAGCTTTTTATTCATCCAGCATAGCATTTTGCATGACATTCTTGGCATATAAGTTACAAAGTGACAAAAAACAGCATTATTATACTCCTTTTCCAGTCTTAAACCAATCAGTTGTTCCATGATTGGTTCTAACTGTTGCTTCTTGGACTGCATACAGATTCCTCAGGAGACAAGTAAGATGATCTGGTACATCCATCTTTTTGAGAACTTGCCACATTTTGATGTGATCCACACAGTCAAAGGCTTTAGAGTAGTCAACAAAGCTGAAGTAGATGTTTTCTTGGAACTCCCTTGCTTTCTCCATAATACAGTGAATGTTGGCAATTTGGTCTCTAGTTCTTCTGCCTCTTCAAAAAACAGCTTGTTCTTCTGTTAATTCTTGGTTCACATATTGCTGAAACCTGGCTTGCATAATCTTAAGCATAATATTACTGTTGTGTGAAATGAGCACAATTGTTTAGTAATTTGAACATTCCTTGTCATTGCCTTTCTTTAGGATTGGGACATAAACTGATCTTTTACAATCCAGTGGCCACTGTTTGTGTTTTCCAAATTTGCTGATATATTTAGTGCAGCACTCTAACAGAATCACTGTTTAGGGTTTTAAATAGCTCAACTGAAATTCTATCACCTCCACTAGCCTTATTGTTAGCAATGTTTCCTACTTGACTTCATTTTTCAGGATGTTTGACTCTAGATCAGAAACTACACCATCATGGTTATCAGTGAAGCTGCTGTACATATTTTTGCAAATATGGATCATTTTCCTCTTTAATTTATTTGGGGGTTATATAAACCTTATTTCCATAGGAAAATAAATTGGCCACAGGGAAGGAAAGATGGTACTGTCAGCGAGGGAACTCAAAAGAGAATTTGCATATCTAGGATGTGTCTATGATGTTACTATGATTGCCAAATCCAATGGCCTTTTCCCCACTAGTATTTACCCTTTTCGATCTCTTCACATCATTCAACATTATTAACCACATAATTCCTTCTTCTGTGTATTCCAGTTTCTGTTGACTTTTGAGATACCACATGCTCTTCCTTTCCACTCTAATTTATGCTCTCATTCCATTTGCTAATTCATTATTTTCTTTCCAATCCCTTAAGTTGAGCATTCCCTAAGGTCCTATTCATGGTCCTCTTTCCTCTTTATATACACTCTCTTCCTTAGTAATCTCACACCCATGAGTTTAACTATTGTCACTTTGCATAAGTCTTCAGATTTTACCTCTTTTCCAAGTTCTAGACCAACATCTCCAATTTCCACAGGACATTCTCATATAGGTGCCACACCAACATTTCAAATTCAACATTCCTTGAAGCAATCTTATAATAAATAGTCTTTTATCTAAAACTGGATCCTCTTTCTGACTTCGCCTAGTAACGCCACTCAGTTTCCCATGATTGAAACTTTGGGCTTACCTTTGATCTTTTACTGTTTTTCACATTTTATGTCCAATTAGTTACCCTGTTTTGTTCATAGAATAAGATAATCTCAGTGTTGCAAGGGACCTCTGAGGCCTTCTAGTTCAATTCACACAATAATCACTGAAAGGGCTAATTATAAAACCTAGAATAGGATGGGGGAGGGAGAATACACACAAACAACTCTGCATAAACAAGATTTATACTGGATAAATTTGAGATAATCTTAGGAGGAAGGTGTCAGCATTAAGGAATACCAGGAAAGGCTTCTTGTAGAAGGTAGGATTTTAGTTGACACTTAAAGGAAGCCAGGGAAGTCAGAAGGTAGAGAGGAGAAGAGATGGCATTTCAGGCAAGGGGGCAGTCAATGAAAGTGTACAGAGTAAAGAGATAGAATGTTACATATATCTTCTCTCACCTAAGTTAATAATTATCTTTTATATACAAATACGATGATAATACAAATGACATTTTCTTTTTGTTCACAAATGATGGGCAGCCTGTGTACTGGACTAATCTCCACAAAATAGAAGAAGAACCAGACATATATCACTAGTACATTGGACAGATCTTTTACCGAGGATCTGGAGAAAGACATGGATAAGAATCACAGAAGATAAGAAAGTGTGGCTGGGTTGCTAATGTGGAAGGGGAGGACTGTATTGATAAGACCACAAAGACCTTTCAAAATACTAAAGTATTTTTTTCCAGAAAAATAACAATTAAATGTATTTTTAAGAAGCCTAATAAGTTATCACAAAGTGATAAGTTTTCCTGTTAGTTGTAAAAGATAAGTGCTTTCTTCTCAGAGCTATGTACTTTAAAACTTAGGTAAATGCCTTTTTTTCCTGAGGGATTTCCGCCCCCCCCACCTCTACCCCCATAACAACTTATTTCTTTCAGTGAGTCAGTTCATGTTCTTTAGGGAAACATTAGCAAATACTGTGCAATTACTGTGGGCTGATATCACCCCCATCACGTTGATATGTTGATATGGATACAAAATCATTACTAAATGGTCACTGTCCTAAAGTAGCTCACAATCTAATAGGGAGAGATAACACATATGAAGAAGAACAGCATAAGAAAACTCAAGGAGGGAGTGAACTTGTGATCATCAGGAAAGGCCTGATGTTGGACATGGTATTGGAGCTGGGTTTTGAAGGAAAATAGGCATTGTAAGAGGTGGAAGTGAGAAGAGAGTGAATGCTAACCATGTAGGATGGCATGTGGAAAGGCACAGACATGGGAGATATGTGAGGGCAAGTTTGATTGGACCAGAGAGCATGTGAATGAGAGTAATGTGCCATAAAGTTGGAAAAGAAGGTTGAAGTGAGGGGCTTTAAATGTCAAACAGAAGATTTGATTGTGAGGTAACTGGAAGTCATTCAACTTTATTTAATAGTGGAGTTACATGGTCAGACCTGAGCTATAGGAATATCATTGTGACATTGTGACAACTATATAGGATGGATTAGAGAGGGGAGAGGTTTGAGGTAGAGTCCAGGCTGGCTCTCTCCCTCCACTGAATGGCTCTTCCCTGCCTCCCACCTCTTTCCAACTGTTGAATATTTCCACATCCTTTAAAGCTTATACCTCCTCCAGGAAACCTTCCTTCATCTCCACTTTCAGTAGTAACTATTCTTCCCTCTGACTTCACACAATATTTCACACCTTCCTTATACCTTTACCATATGCTATTTGAATGTAAGAGCTCAAGTCTATTAGCATGAGACTCTGTTGGTGGAGAATGATTACTTGATGCTCTGAGGTGCCTGTGTGAAGGGCAGAGTTGGTGAGAATTTGGGGAGGACAGAGCCTATTTCTTATTTATGGCTTGCAACTTCAAAAGAGGAGATACTCTGTTCCACATTCTCTTCAGGAAAAGGTCCTTGAAGGAGAAAAAGACTTCAGGAAAAAGCCAACATGTAAAGAAGCTAGTGCTCATATCATGTCCCTATCCCCAGGTTATCATGCTAGAGATTTCAGGCAGGGAATTTCCTCTTGGGTAAGATCTGGGATTGTCTTTCTTTCTTATGGTTGAGCTGAGTTATTTCATTCCCACTGGGGGAGCCTATTCACTCTGTGTATTGTCTCATATGTTGTATTTTGTAAACCTCTCTGATTTCTGTTTACCCTTGGCGTGGACGAATGGGTTTACTTGCTATTTGCTATGTGTGATTTTTTTTTTTTTTGGAACTGGCATTTGGTAGGAAGAGAGTCAACTCTGGTTATAGAACTTAGAGCTCTTCTGCTCCATTAAAGTGATAGCAATCAGCAGTACAACTGGAACTTAAAAAATATTATCTCTAGACTAACCATATTTGGGGAGGGGGCAAAGTAAAACAATTCTAGCACCCTGTCTGAGAAGAGCAGGGTGGCCAGCCTTATGGCCCCAACCTTCTACTCCCTTTTTGGTAGGAATCAAAGTCTCTCTTGGAAAGGACTAGGTGGAGGAGATTCTAGAGATGTCTATTAATACCTTCCTGTGAGCCACATCTAGACAGATTCATATGGTCACATACAACCCACTAAAGGCAACACCAAAATACATCCTACATTTAAAAAGGATGGTTCTTGATGTGTATCATGTCCAACTACTAAATTCTAAATTACGTGAGGGCAAAGGCTGTGATACTGGATTTTCCTCAGCAGATAGCATAATGCTCTGCACATGACAGGTGATTAATAAATACATTTTGATTCAAATTGAGTCTATAAACATGAATCTATGTACACTAGAATTACAAACATTTTTTTTGAAGAAGTCCACCAACATATGGGTATTTTCCCTCTTCAATGAAACGTTTGTTTCCCATTGGTGTGTTTTGTGAAATTTTTGTACTTTAGCTGTCATTTGATTTACCTAGTCGTTCTATACTCTTCCTTGAAGACAAAAAACAAACAAACATTGAGAGAAAAAAAATCTCTTCAAGTCAGTCTAATATGACTGAGAAATACTCTCTTTAAAACCAGCTAAGATTGGAGGGAAAGTGAAAGAACTTAGGTAAAACATAATTTTTGTGACTTCTTAATTTGTTTGAAACATATAACACTATATACTAAGAAAGGAATAATTATTTTGCAAAGAACATTTAGTATAATGTGATTTTAAATAAAATCATTACTCTCAATTTTTATCTTTCTCTTCTTGATAAACTTTGACCCAAATTCAAAGAATTGCCCAGAAGAATCAATTCAAATCCCCAAAATAATATTTATTGAAAGAGACCTCCTCTAGAGCCCCCATAGTTACATGATCAATTTTTATTTAAGTCCAATGATTTGCTGCAGGTTCAGGTTGGATAGCCATAATTACAGCTTTGTTGACTAAAATTAGCCCACATATTGCTATTCATTGCTTGTTGGATTATTGCTATGCTTTGGGAATTGTGGATGCGGTATGCCTCCTGACTCCTCTATGAGTAATGAAAAGTTGAAGAAAGACAGTATTGAAGGCTATAATGTATTGAAGCTTGAACACAATTATAACTCCATATGTCCTAAAGTAGCAGAAATTCTAACCATGCTAGTAGTATTGCAACAAGAATGATAACAGAGATGATAAAAACAATGATCAGGGGAGGGTTGTCAGGAGAAGGGCTTTGAATAGAGGGAAGAGAGGGAAACTGGACTGGAGGGAAGGGAAATGATTTACAATTAAGTAGCCATTTTCATTCACTCTTAGCCATGCCAGGTGTCAGGGCTTTATGAATAGCTCTTGTATGAGTAGAAGACTAAGGCTGTTACTATGTCAGGGTGCAGTACATTTTTTGCTCAGGTTTTTGCTTCCAGAAGGGTAGTTCCCAAGGAGTAGGTTCAAGAGACAACATTAAATAGTAGAAAGAACCTCACATCCAGAATCAGAGAACCTGGGTTTATTCTTACCTGTGGGGCATCTACTTGTGTGCTCTTGGGTGATTCACTTATCCTCAATCATTCTCAGTTTCCTCATCTGTAGAATAAAGGGGTTGGACTAGATGACCTTTGAGATTGATTACTTACACTTCTAAAGCTGTGATCCTTTTAGCTCTCATTCCTATGATCCTGTAATAGAGTATTAAGCTTGACCTGATTAAAACTGTTTATTTGTTAAAGTACATTATTATTCATTTATATTTTAGTATATGACAATTTAAGTATGATTATTGATTATTTTTTAAGGTATGCTGTTTAAAGTAGCTCCTCAAAATAAAATTGTCCTCAAGCCTGTGTCCCTGTATCAGTTTGTGATCTTTCAGGTAGCTCAGCTAGGTGCTAGAAGAAAGTATTAGGTGTTGGAGAATCTAGAGATCAAACTCACTCAGTATTCAGAGACTGCCATTCCCCATTCAAAATGCATGACACACATTCTGTGCCAAGAGCCAGATGATCAGGATGGGTCTCTCTCTTTACCTACATGTAAATAGATAGTACATTTTCAAATGACTTCCATTCTCCTTCTTGTCTTTAAAAGGAGAATTGTCGCTTAGCAACCAGTCATTTTCTGCCTGGCTGATATGTAAAATGAAAAGCTAGGCAAATCAGAAGGAAATAATTTGGGCCATTAGGAGTACAGGGTTGTCCCTTAGAATAACTAAGATGACCTCCATTAAGCTGCAGCATTCCTTATCACAATGTCCACATATCCATATGATAGAGATATCAGACCACTGAAATTACATGGTATTTACCAATGTTCCCTAAAGAATACATACTGACTCTCAGTGAGCTGTTGTGGAAAAAATCTCTCAGGAATAAAAAGACATTTACTTAAGTACATGGTTAGCATCCTGACAAGAAAACATTTCCCTTTAATGACCCAAGGGAAATAAAATTAAAATACATACATTCTTGAAATAAGTTTCTGATAGTTTTTAATTGTGATCTATTAAACCTCTTAAAGCACTTTTAAAGAAGCATTTTCCCAAAGAGAATACTTGAATATTTAAAGTTGTGTTATCTTAATATGACTGTTCTCTCCACCTTGGCAGCCCATCCATACCTTCTCATCCTATGTGAGTCTCATTCATGTCTATCCATATATCCTTCACAGAACTTTGCAATATATTGGAGGCCTTGATCTGGTAATTTTGCTATTTTGTAGCTGGAGAAAACAAGTGCAATACATGGGTCTGGATACAGAGAAAATAGCATTTGCATTATTATTTTGCTTGCATCTAAATGGAGATTATTAACTTAGGTGAGAAAAGACAGTGTGGTGGAAAAGGGCAGAATTTGGATTCAGAGGATCTACATTCAATGCTGATTCCACGACTTAGCACCTCTATGACCTTGGTCAAGTCACTTCAGTTGGTCTGGCTTCAGTTCCCTCATCTGTAAAATGAGAGAATTGGATTAGATGACCTTGAAGGTCCTTTCCAACTCTAAGTTTATGATACTAGGCTTCCTTGATTAGGATATAAAATGCCACTGTTAGGCAAAGAAGTTCAGGAATTCTATTCATAGAGTTGTGGCATATGGATTTGAAAGAAAGCACAACATAATTAAATCTAGCTCCTACCAGAATGTAGAAGCAATTTAAATGAACTCAACTAATTTTTTTGATTGATGCTTTTTTAAAAAAGGGTAAGCATATACGATGAGGGAGACTACACAGGTTCCTTTGGTAAATTTCCCCTGGGCTTCCCTTACTTGATTTTCAAAAATATTCTTTGTCATTTAACTTAAACCATCCTTGCCAAACTTATTAGTTTTCCCTATAGTGGCCAGAGAAAATAACTGACCAATCTTCCCTCTCCTGGAACAATCCTGTCCTTATTTTCTTGGAGTTAAATGGAAAGAAAGTTCTGTTATTTTACAAAAACCAAACAACTCTCACTCCTAGTCCCTTAATCAAATAGTTGAATAGTGTAAAATATTAGGTCAATTGCTCCCAGTGGTACACTCTGAGAGAGTAAGTCAAACAATTCCAGTCAAGGCTCTTGAATAACATTTGGCTCACTGATATAAGAGTATGAATAGGGGTACCTTGGTGGCCTGAAAGAAGGCAGTGGTTATTAAAATTTCCAGAAAGCAGATGATAACCTAGGATGCTGGTTCTCTGAACAATGTCACCTCATTTGCTTGTTGAAATTCCATAGAAAGGAAGCAATGGATTCTCAGAATAAGACACGTTCCCCCATATGAAGGATTTAGAGAAATTTGGGGAGACTAGTGTGAACTGAGCTAAGTAAACAGGACCAGGACAACAATGAAGACAATGGCCAAAATAACGTAGAGGAAAATAGCTTTGAAGGACTTCGAAATTCCCATCAGTTCAGTGGCCAATCATGACTAAAGTGAAACATGCCTCCTACCTCTGTGCAGAGAGGTGGTACTCTACAGGAAAGGGATGAGGCATACATTGTCATTACATTACCAATGTGTTTATTTGCTTTGCTTAACCACCCAAGTCTCTGTTAGGGAGAACATAATTGGAAAGTGACAGAAGTATTAAAAAAAGGAAATATCAATAAAATAGACAGGGAGCCCAATGACCTGACTTAATATAGAGCAGGGCAGGAGAAGTGTCAGGCAAGAGGGGATGACAGGTCTTAGATAAAGCTCCTTCCCATTTACGGTAGAAGCAATGAGGGATATTGCAATCATCATATAATCGTCATTGATTATATGCTAAGGACACAGCAAATGGACAAAAGGGAAGAGAAAAAGGAAGTTCTGGAAGCAGAGGATTGGAGATAAATTTTGTTTACGTTAATTTTTGGCTGAAGGGCATCTCTGATGCTAGGCTCATTCAATAAATATCTATTGACTTGATGTTGTCTGTGTTGATAGTGTTTTCTCTTTGAAAATACATGTGTCTAGTGAGCTAAATTGTAGCTTAGTGAGCTTTAAATTTTACTGTCTTTAGTAAGACACTGAAAAATAGAGCTAGCATCCCTACTCTTAATCAATCAATAAACATTTATTAAGCACCTTGTGTGTTCCAGACAGCATGCTAGCCACTAGGGGGTACAGAGACAAAAACAAACAACACTTCTTGGCCCTAAATGAATGAGCTTATATTCAGTGAGGGAGAGAATTAATCAGTCAATTGACCAATAAACTTTATTAAATGCCTGCTGTGCTGTAAGCACTGTGCTAAGCTTCAGAGATACAAAAAGAGGCAAAAGACAATCCCTTCACTCAAGGAGCTTGCAATCTAATCATAACTATATCAGTGAATCATATAATAGAAGAGGAAAGGAGCATCAGATGTAAAGTCAGGATAACTTGTGTTCCAGTTGGCCACTAACTTGCTGTGTATGATCTTCAATCAATATCAACCTTTCTGGGCTTCCATTTTCTCAGTTACAAAATTGGGGGCTTACATTAGTTGGTTTTTCAAAATGATTCAGTGAGTCCAGGAAAGAGGAAATCGAATTGAAATTCTACAGAAATCCATTGGAAAAACTCTACTTGGAGGTAGCTGAGAGTTGAGAATAGGGAAATATGACTCCTCAATTTTTCAGGTTGAAAGTGCATTTGAGTAGTTAGCCACTAGTCATACAAATTTCATAACTGACTCAGAATGGAGAGAGCTATCATCTTGTATTAATATTGGATTTATGTCAAAGACTCAGGGTTCAAATCCTAGCTGTACTACTTACTTGATTTTGAGGACGTCACTTAATCTTTAAGATCCCTTCCAGCTCTAAATCCATGATTCTATAATCTTAATACCCATGTAACCAATAAGCCTCTCCATGCTTCAGTTTTCTCATCTGTATAAAACATTCCCCTTGGGCTACTTCCCCTACTTGGGTTATATATCCAAAGGGTAGCTGATACCTTGGATTCTAAGTTAACCCATGTGTCTGCACTCTGAATATTATAGTTCATAAGCCCCACTGGTATATTTCTCATTAATTATCATCCAGTAAATACAATTAGCTCTTAGAAAAGGCATTTACTAAGATAGATGGCATAGTTAAAACATTAACTAATACTATCCCCCTCATACCTGTGGGGCACATTCTCCTACAGATACAGCCTCCATGGGAAGAGTGGGAATAAACTCAAGAGTTTGATGGTTGTGAAACATACTTGTAGTAAACACATGTACCCAGACAACCCACAACTTTGGAACTGCTAGGTTTAGAAGCTCTTTCTCTCCTCCTGAAGTTCTATTGTTGATTCTATCCTCTTCTTGGTTGCAAGGGATCACCCTCCTTGAAACTATTTCCTCCTTCAGTTGACTATCTTTATCTTTGTCTGTCTGGAGTGTGTGTCTCTGTTGCTTGCTGGATGCAGTAATTCCTACTGGTCAGAGAGTTCTACTTCAAACCAACAGGATTGATGGTGGGGCTGGTGATGAGAGAGAAACCCATTCCTCTCCCATAAAAGTAATTCCCTGTCAGGGGTAAGGCTTCTTTTCTATTGCTTGCTCAAACTGATGAACTCTCAAACTGCTAGATGGGGTGTTATCCTTTGGGAAAGTTGCTGATAGATGTGAGAGAAATCTCCTTTTCTCCCCACCCTGGAGACCTTGCTTAGAACCCTCACCAGGACTTAGCTATAAAGCCTGCAAAGTCATGTCCATTGTTTTGTATCCAATTTTTGCTTGTCCAATGAGGTTGTTGCATTTAATTTATCAGAGAAATGGGTTCATCCTTCATAAAGGGATCACTGGGTGTGATCACAGCTTTCTAGTTAGTTTAAAACCTCATTATCTCTGACTAAGATCTGTGGTTACATCAACTGAGTAGAGGTGGGGATGAAGGAGGGAGGGAAATCGCATCCTTTCTCCATTACATGTAAAATGAAGAGCTTAGACTAGAGGACCTATACTATGTATGAGCCTATATAATATAAAATAATATAACATTATATATGTATACACATGCACCCCATCCCCCACAAACTATACACTATACTAAAACTGCTGATGTGACCTGAGTTCTAGGAGAGTTTTTTTTCAGCCAAAGACAAAGTTTAGTAGAACACCAATTGGGTGGGTGAGATTTTAAGAATCTGAGCGTTTGTATTGCTAATGCAAGTGGATCAGACTCTTAAGGAATCTGAGCCCTAGGAGAGTTTTCTGGAGCAGACCATGGTTTATGTGGTCTGAGAGTTTCATGGACAACACCAAGCACTTCCAGGAAAATTCTACATTGATTTATGCTCCTCATGCATGTCCCTAGCAAACCAGTGATCCTGGTACAGAACTGAGCCAGATCCAATTCAATTCAGCAGTCATTTGTTAAGTGTCTTTGATGTGCAAGGCACTATTTTAGGCTCTGAGAGTTTAAAGATTTAAAAAGCACCCTCTGCTCTTTAAAAGGCTTATATTCTATTGGGGCAAAGAAGAATGTTCTAAAAACTGCTTTAGGAAAATGTGAAAGTGTTTGCCTGAAGACCAGGGAAAGCCTTATAGAGGAGATGGCCACTGAACTGAGCTTTGGAGGAAGGGAAGGATTCTGACAAGCAGAGATGAGGATTATGGTCTAGCTATGGGGGATTGCCTGAGTGAATGTGAAGAGGAGAGAGATGGTGTAATATTAATGGAATAGGAAGATCTTCCTCATCCATTAATAGGCTAATGTGACCACATGTGTCCAGCTCACAGGTGTGATGCATCCTGAGTCACATGGAGCCTGTTGGGAAGGAACTTGCCTAAAAGGAAAGCTTGCTTAGGGCAGGCTTGCTTGCTTGAAGACTTTCTCACCTTTTGGTAATTAGGCACTGAAGCACCAGGGTTGTGATGCCTTCTGGCTATATATATATTCTGAGGTTGGCATGTTGCTTCCTGAACTCACTCATATATCAATCAGCTATGAATTTCTTAAGTGTTTATTACCTATATGCCAGGCACTGTCCCAGGTGCAAGGGATACGAAGACAAAAATTAAATAGTCCTCGCCCTCGAAGAGCTTATAGTCTATCAGGAGAGACAAAATTTGCATATATTTTGTATGTACTTACATATGATGTATTAAATATATACACAAAATAAGCACACTGTAATTATTGGGGTGGGGGGCAAAGGTACTGGGACCTGGGAGAATCAGAAAAGACAATGTAGAAAGTGGTGCTTGAGCTGAGCTTTGCAGGAAATAGGGAGTACATTGGTTGGAAGTAAGGAAGGTGTACATTCCCAGCATAGGGGACAGCTTAGTATAATGGCACAGAGGTGGGAGAAATAGGGTGTCTCAGAAGTTTTACTGCCATTTTAAGCTACTTAAAACTTATGGGACTTATGGCACATGCTATAGAGTGTCATGAATGAGGAATAGCAAGAAGAGAAGTTAGCTTTAGCACTAAATAGCCTTACCAAGAAGAATCATCTCATCCTTTCAGGATAGAACAAGAGAGAAGACAAATGAATATCTGGAAAGGTTGTGAGGTATAGAGGAAGATGAGAGAATTTACAAACATATGGACACAATGGTCCTAGTAAAGTAGGATATGATGTCAACTGCTAAGAGAGAGCTTGGGTAGAAACTCAAGATTTTATATTTCCTCACCCTGCTTTACCCCCAGCCTGGAAATTACTACTTAGTGCTAGAACAAAACAAAACAAAACAAAACAAAAAACCCACCATTCTTTGCTGGAGGAAATCAAAAATCCTGGTGGGGCTCTCAGTTGTTTTGAGTTTGGGGAGAGAGGCGAAACTTTTGCCTTAAAAAAAGGTTACTATTCAGACTCATCTATCTCTACCCTTATCTCCAAACTTTCAACTCATTAAATAGTTAACTCCCTTATCAATATTTATTTCCTGTGTAGATTTGAACCTGATTAGCCTAGCTCTCAAAGAGTCTTCTCTTCATAATAATAAGAGCTGGAAGGTACTTTAGAGAGCATTCAGTCCAACCTCATTTTACAGATGGGGAAGAGTAGAGTGTTTGATGATGGGTGAAAGCCTTGGCATTTTTGCATTGGCTCATATGTTTATCTCTTTGAAGTACGTTGGGTATAAGTGACATCAAAGGGGCATTTGATTGCAGTTTCAACTCCACCTCCCTTTGCCAGTGCCAAAATGTTCTATGATCTTAGTTATTTAAAATTCTTTTTGGAGAAAAAAATGGAACCTAAAAGTTCTGACCTTTGTCTACTTGACTCTGTGTATTGTTAGAATTTTATAGCACAGAGGGACTTGTTCTAAGAATGTGAGTAGGTTTGTAGGATCACAGGGCAGTCTTAATGAAAATACTTTGTAAACTGTAAGGTGCTAAATAAATTTGAGCTATGATCTTAATAATTTTGTTATGATGTCATTATCATACCTGGCATTTGCATGGTGCTTTATAGATTTACAATGATTCTTCACATACATTAAAATGGAAATAGGGAAGATAATTTTCTTGAAATTAGATTCAAAAAAGATTATTTCCTTTTTGTTCAAAAATCATGTGAAAAAAACCATCCATTGATTTTCATCGAATCATAGTGTCTCAGACTTGGAAAGGACCTTTGGAAATCATCTGGTCTAATTTATACCGGAATGAGAATATCCATTACGTTATGCTTGACAAGAAGTCATCCAGGCTCACCTTAAAGACTACTAACTCTAGAGACAGCATATCCCACCTTTAGTTAGCTCTGATTAGTAGGATATTTCTCTTTACTTCATGCCTAAATTTGCCTCTATTGGAACTTAAACCCATTGCTTCTGCCTTCTGGAGTCAAAAAGAACAGCCTGATCATTCAGTTATCATGTCCTCATGTTGGATGAACAGGGGACGGAATGGTGGAATAATTACTTCCCTATTTGCAAACACTCTGCTTTTCTTAATGTAGCCTAGCACTGCTTAAATGATTCATTTTCTACTCTATTTTCATGTTTCTTTGATCCTGGAAATTGTCCGCCAGGTATTTGGCCTTCAGGTTTTTCTACTTTTTTATTTTTATAGAGCCCAACAAGATTATTGGATGATCTAGGAAGAAACAATTTGAGTCTTTCCTAGGAATGAATTACATTATATTATATTATTATTATATATATTATATTATATATATTATTATATTATATTATATTATATCATATCATATCACATCATATTAATATATTATATTAGCCAAATAGATGCAATACCCTGGGCCAGAATCTCAGTCTTTTGATTGTGACTCTTTCTTTTAAAAACAAGTTAACAAAATTTTGTTGATGCCATTTATTTTGACATTACAGTCATTTCTGGATCCATACCTCCTTTCCTTCAGCCACTGAAATGTGTGTTTGTCCTTCATTCTCGAAGAGGACCATGACATCAGGGAAATGATGCTGTGACTTGCAGTTGACTTGGCTCTGAGTGAGGGAGGGCTGTGCAAGGTTACCAGCCTCACTTTCTCCTCCAGAGCCATCTGGGTCCAGTGGCCTGATATTTCAATGTGGTACATTCCGATGGCTGAAGGTTGCCTCCTTAACTTTGGTTTTACTGGCTACATTTCTTTCTGAAAAACCAAGCCTTAAACCCAATTCACTGTGGAGCTCATAGATTGGACAATAGGTCCCTGTCCTCCTAGCACAGGGTGAATGTAAATACAACATAGTAACTGTTTCTCTTTTGGCCAGGAACCCTGAAGGTCTTCCCTTCCCC